>NW_006922004.1:1262109-1277073 GCF_000298275.1 Orycteropus afer afer | reverse complement strand
ATATATAAGCTCTGCTGGTTTTTGTTTCTCTAGAGAACCCAGTCTAACACAGGAGTGGAGCACATCCTTTGGATGCAGGGTTCCTGTGCTGGAAATCTCCTAAAATCCAGAGACAGAGAGCTGTAACATTGGAGAGACAATGAGAAGCAGTGGCAGAGATGTGGAGGCAGAAGAGTGAGGAGACCAGCCCAGCACACTGGGCTTCCAGACTCATAGGGCAAGAAAGCTGAGCACCTTCTTGCTGGCAGAGTGGAGCGCCTCCAGGTGCTTGGTGGGGCTGGAGCTGAGCACTTTTGGCCCAACACTTACTGGTGGAGTGATGTGGAATGAGGTACCTCTGGGCACTTATCTGCAGAGCTAAACACTTGCAGGAGCAGGCAGAGGCCAAGGGGCTATGAAGCCAAGAGGCTGTGAAGCCAAGAGGCTGAGGCCAGAGAGAGAAGCATGTCTACAGGCACTATTGAGAAGAGGTTGTCTTGATTGAAGAACTGTATCCTTAGTTGTTCTGATCCTGAATTATAACATATTACTTCCCTAATAAACCCCATAATCATGAGTATTGTCTGGAAGTTCTGTGTGGCCATTGCAATGAATTATCAAACCCAGCAGAGAAGTAGTGAGTGCCATGGGAGGGATGATTGGTGTCAGAATTAGTAAAAAGATTAGAGAGAGGAGCCATTTCTGACCTCTGCCCCATAGAAATCAGCCTTGATCAGTGTTGATCTTGATCTTCCTCCCACTTTGTGAGGTTAGAGGAAGTCAGATGCCACCCACATGCCATTTTCACTAGGATCCTTATAAAAAGAGGAGAAGAAACAAAGAGACACAGAGGACAGACAGCCATGTGAACGTGGAGGCAGACATTAGAGTTATGTCTAATGACATAGCTAAGAAATACCTGGGGCTACCAGGAGCTGGAAGAGATAAGGAAAGATTCTCCCCTAGTGCCTTCAGAAGGAGCATGGCCTGCCAATACCCTTAATTGCTAGCCTCCAGAACTGAGAATACATTTCTGTTGTAAGCCAGCCACCTTGTGGTACTTTGTTATTGCAGCCTGGGAAACAAATATACTAATCTACCAGGCACTTTCGCTAATTATTTCATACACATCCATTATCCCATGAGATCTTTGCAGCAACCATGAAGTATTTATAATTACCCTATTTTTCAGAAAAGAATAATAATATTAAGTAGTCTTTCTACTGTCATAGCAATTTGTACATGGCCGAACCAGACCATGACATAAGAGATATGCTTTTTGCTACTTTGCCATATCGTTAAGCCACATGCACTAAGCAATTCTGGTAAGGAAAAAAAAAATCTGATTATATGAGCCTAAAAAGTAAGTAAGTTCATGGACTAGAAGCTCTTTTAATATCTTTAGGGAAAACTTTGTTTAAAAGGAAAGCAAAAACTTTATATAAGTTGCTGCTTATTTTTAACAACTGAGCTGATAAATTAGGCTTGTTGTTGTTGTTGTTGTTATGTGCTGTCAAGTCCGACCCGACTCATAGCGACCACTCCTTGGGTTTCCAAGGCAGTATCACTACGGAAGTAGGTTGCCCCATCTTCCTTCCGAGGAGTGGCTGGTGGGTTTGAACCACCAGACTTCTGGTTAGCAGTCAAGTACCTTAGGCACTATACCACCAAAGCTTTGTTGTTGCTGTTATTTGCCGTCGAGTCGGCCCCGACTCATAGCGACCCCTCAAGAAAGTCTAATTTCAAAGGAATGTGTCACAATACCAGATAAAGAGAGCCTATCTCTTTTCTTGGAGTCCCCAAAAGATTGGGGGTTTGAGGTCATCCAGAGGTGCCTCAGAAGAAAGGGCCTGGTGATCAACTTCAGTCATTGAAAACCCTGTGCACTACAGTCCTGACTCTCGTGGGGTCACCATTACCCATAATCAGCTTGATGGCAATTAGTTACTGGTTTTCTCTTTTCTTATAAAAATATGTATTTGACTTCTAAATAAAAATCAAGAAAATCTTGGCTTTAACTTTCTCATTTATTACTGGGCAGGGGTGAGTGGGTGGGGAATACTTATAGAGATGAAGAGATTTAACACATTTCAAACTGTATCCTATAAAAAGTGCTAAAAAAAAATATATGAATTTCTGAATATTTCTGAAAACCAGAAAAAAATTACAATAAGAATCTTTCAGGTTTGCATCTTTCAATTTGCATCATCTCAATTATTCCTAAAATAAAATTTGAAACCTCAGAGAAAGAAAAATATAACATTTGCACTTCCACTGAAGAGATGAATGGTCAATTTTATTTAATAAAGCCAAAATAACTTTTTGGGATGATCTTTCATGTTGTCTAGATCTAGTTCGCTTCTAAAATTCTCATTTAAATCTTAGCATTCTCTACTTTTCTAGGCTATAATGGAGAAAGAGAATATAATATTTGTTTTGATATATGAGTTTGATATACTTCTCAATATAGTTCTCTGGGGAGCTCTGGTGGCGTAGTGCCTAAGGCACTTGACTGCTAACCAGAAGATTGGAGGTTCAAACCCACCAGCCACTCCTCGGAAGGAAGGTTGGGCAATCTACTACTGTAGAGATACTGCTTCAGAAACCCAAGGAGGGTCGCTATAAGTCGGAGACAACTTGATGGTACATAACAGCAACAATAACAACAACATAGTTCTCTTATTTATGACCAGTATTGCATCTACTTGTTTTGCTTCATGCTATAAAGTAACACAATTCTTCTTCTTCTTTGAATTTTTATTGTGATTTGGGTGAAAGTTTACAAAGCAAATTAATTTTCCATGCTGTACTTCATACACATTTTGTTTCATGACATTGACTACAATTCCCCACAATGTGACAGCTCTCTTCCCACTTCCTCTCTGTAGTTCCATCTTCACTATGTCCTTCCTTCTCATGCGTTCCTGACCCCTGAGCTATCTTCCTGTGCAAATGCTGCCCTTCTGTTCTTCCAAGACTGATTGTTCTAAGGAGTGTATCTACCTCATGTAAATGTTTGCCCTGTATGTTCACCTTTCTGTTGTTTGACTGGAAGCCACAGAAGTGAGTTCAATTCCAGACCTGAAGGGTACCTAGGGGCCATAGTCTCAGGGTCTTACCAGGCTCCATCAGACCACTAAACCTGATCTTTTTTGTGATTTTGAGTTTTGTTACACACACATTGTTCTCTCACTCTCTTTGGGATCTCTTGCACCTATCCCTTTCTGAGTGGTTGACCGTGGTGGCCAGGTACCATCTAGTTCTTCTGGTCTCATGGTCATATAAGCAGAGGTTTGAATGGTCCTCTAGTCCCTTGGACTAATTATTTCCATGCATCTTTGGTTTTCTTCATTCTTCTTGCTCTGGACAAGGAGAGACCCATTATTGCATCTAGAGGGCTGCTTGCAAGCTTTTAAGACCCCATTTGCTACTCACCAGAATAGGATGTAGAACAATGTTTTTGTGTTGTATGTTACACCAGTTGAGCTGGATGTCCCTTG
Organism: Orycteropus afer afer; assembly: GCF_000298275.1. Lineage (NCBI taxonomy): Eukaryota > Metazoa > Chordata > Mammalia > Tubulidentata > Orycteropodidae > Orycteropus > Orycteropus afer. The sequence goes on along the minus strand of NW_006922004.1, from coordinate 1,273,594 downwards.
TGACCATGATCCTGAGCCCACAGATCCAACTACTCGCTCTCTCAGGGTGAAAGTAACATACTCTTGATAGTTTTATGTTAAAAGTGTAACACTAACCTGACACTTCCCCAAGACAGTCATTTGATAAGATTATTTGGTGACCCAATTAATATTATTTTCTAAGTAAATATGGCAATGGTGGCTATGGAAATATCTGAATTAGTTATGTAGCAACATTTATTCTGAAACAATTTATCATGCTTCAAATGCAGCAAATTTTCCTTCCCTTTTTTTTTTACTTGCTGATAGTTGAAAAGAAATTGTCTTTTATTCAATCTGTCAGCCTGTGGTTTTCAACAATTGTTTGAAAATGAGGTGAAATACTTTTAATAACCTTTTTTATAAATTGAAGACAATATTCACAATTTGTTAATTGTGCCATTTGAAGGAGGTGCAATGAAAGAAAAATGATAGTTTAATGTAACCCACCCACTGCTGTCCAATTGATTCTAACTCATAGCAACACTGCAGGATAGAATAGAACTGCTTTATGTAGTTTCCAAGTCTGTGAATCTTTACAGAAGCCGACTGCCACTTCTTTCTCCCACAGAGTGGTTGATTGGTTTGTACTGCTGATCTTTTGATTAGCAACCAAGCACCGAACTACTGCACTACCGAAGTCCCTTTTTTAACATAATAGTGGGTTTAATTATCAAATAAAATTTGATAGCAAGGACCTCGATTTAAGGTTGAACATCCATGTTTATTTTTCACAGCTGCTACATTATTCTGTTATTTGTGGTTCTTTATATTTGATTCATGTTCCTATAAAATAGTATTAAAGTATAAGGGATTTTGTATTAGCATGCTTTATGTTACTAAAACTCAAAAATATTTCCTCCTAATGGGCATTAACTTTCTCCAGTAATTATAGACAAACTTTAATGTTGATAAAGTTTACTTTTTTTGTGTGTACAGCTAAAACCCATTTGTATTGACCTATATGGAAGTCGTTTATGTAAATAATTTCATTCCATATATCCTTCCAGAAATCACTCCCTTGGAAGGGAATAGAGAGAGGCTTAGGGCAGAAGGAGGTGTGAGACTGGGTAACTGACAGTCAGATCTCTTGATTGGGGCAAAGATAATATGCAGCTCTTTTTTCTTGTGGCTGGAATAATGGAAGGAAAGGTGGTATTTATAGAGGTGTTGACATAGTGCCTAAGACATTTGACCGCTAACCAGAAGGCTGGCAGTTCAAACCCACCAGCCACTTCTTGGAAGGAAGCTGGGCAATCTATTCCCATAGAGATTCTGCCTTGGAAACCCAAGGAGGGGCCACTATGAATCGTAACCCACTCCATGGCAGTGAGTTTGTGTTTTTTTGATGGAAAGAAGGAACCTTGGTGGTGCAGTGGCTAAAATGCTCAGCTACTAACCCATCGGTAGGTGGTTGGAATACTCCATGGGTGAAAGGCATGGCAGTCTGCTTCCGTAAAGATTTACAACCTTGGAAGCCCTATGAGGCCATTCTATTCTGTACTATAGGGTTATGAGTTGGAATCAACTGGATAGTAGTGAATTTGGTTTGGGTTTTGGTGGGAAAGGACAGGATTCTGTGACTACTTAGGATTATTTGGTGGTCACTCTTGTGAGGATGTATTGGAAAGGAACCTAGGAGTCCAGCTTTTCTTGCCCTCACTCAATGTAAGGACTATACTTGAACCCTTCTCTGGGAACGACTGCTTTCATGCTCCACTAGCTGCCAACTAGCTACAAGGCAGTCTTTCCCAGAGGCCGGGAGCAAAGGATGCTCAAACCAAATTAAGTTGCTTGAATCACACAATTGGTTTGCTCAATTTAAAACATATAATCCAAAGCAGTAGGAAGGAGTTGTTGTCCACACTGGGCATCTCTAAATTGTATCAGGGATAAAGAATGATTCCTGATGAGACACGTAAAATCTGTGGTTCTGCTGCTTAGGAGGTCGCTGTGGACAATACAGTGTGTCCTACATTCCCATCATCCTGCCTTTGCATAGTTCTTTATATTCTTTTTTTACCTTGTTAAGAAATTTTCATGATAAAAATCATAGTGTTGAGTAGTAATCAACTACTCATCAACTGAAAAAATAAATGCTGCTGGTGGTTTCTTTATACATCAACTGATTCTTCCTATCCCAACCTTTTGTGCCTTTTGCTTATTTTTCAGTATTCTTTATGGAATTCTAAACATTAATGTTTGTGGAAGAGATCAAGCCTTCATGTTTGAGGCATCCTGTGACTGTAGGAACCTCTGTGTGTTTTTAGATATATTTAGGTCTGTCATTACCTCTTTTCTTTCATCTGCCCAGCAACTTTCTCTTGAATCATTCCTACAGGATGTATATTTAGCTGATGTTGTAACATCCTCAGTCTACCAATGTGCTCAAGCAGGTGCTTGATTGGAATCATCTGAGACAATTCTTGGAACTTTATCCTCCAGTGTATATTTTAACTATCCAATTTGATCATCAAAATTATTACATGAGTGAAAGCCAAGAGATCATCTCAAAATCTGAGGACAGCTTAAGTAACATGAATGTGGAATGTCAGTGAGGGTATAGCCACCTATTTTCATCACTGTTGGAATTCTATTCTTGTATAAATTTGACAATTAGAAGACACTGCTATTTGTAAGCCACTGTGGGAAGTCAGGGTACATCAGTGATTTCTTTAGAATAACGAAAAAAAAAAAATACTCATTTCCATCGAGTCAGTTCTGACTCATAGTGACCCCCCTTTGGGTTTCCGAGGCAGGAAATCTTTATAGGAGTCGATTGCCCAGTCTTCCTTCCGCTGAGTGGCTGGTGGGTTTGAACTGTCAATCTTCTGGTTATCCTCCAGATAACCAAAGCCAAATGTCTTAGACAATCTTTCTTGGCCTATTTAATCATTTTCTTAAACTGAAAGTGATCTCTTGAAAATGATTCGCATATACCTGTAATATATGTAATATATGTAATTAAGTAATGTACTTAAGATTTGGTATGGGCATGTTGTAGAGGACTAACAATGTCTTTCTCTCTTCTTCTGGAATGGTGGCAGGTGATTTGAAATTACATTTTACCTTTAAAGTACTTTGTGCAGCTATGAAATGGTTTTGAGAGATCATGATTTTACAAAGATGTTATAATCACTTTATGGTAGTTCTCTTTAAACTGGGTTCAACTCAATGCTTGACAGTATTTCTGTGACGCTTAAAAGTTATGGAAAATTTGGTGTTTTTTTTTTTTTTTTTTAAGGAAGAGGGGTCTTTGCTTTCATTTCTTTCTCAAAGGGATCAATGGCCTGAAAAACAATTGCTACTCTAAGATGAAAATATTGCACCAGGTTTTTATGTATCACTATTTATGTATGTTTGTATGTATTTATTTTTCACACATTTCCTTGTTCCAAAAAATAGGGGATTAAGATAATTTGTTTAATAAAAGCAGCCTTCATAGTTCTTATCTATTTTTACAGTTGGGAAAGGGAGTAAGAAGAGGGAAAGCAGGCAGTTATCTTGTCTTGGATAATTAGCAATTAGGGCACAGTTAGGCAGGTACTCTCTAGGAGTACCTGCACAAGCTGGGAGAATCCAATTAGAAAGTGCCTTCAATTGCAGTTCCCTGTGGAGTCACAGGGATAGCAGTCTGCTGGCCATTCTGATCTTGACCCCAGGTAAGACTCAGTAGGGGAAGCACAATTGGTTTGGAGGTATCCCCTGTACAAATAGAAGGTTTCAACATCAATTAGCACAGCAGGCTGAAGCCATTCAGCCTTGGACTCAAGGCTTTCACATGACAGAGTCATTTCTATGCAACCCCATTCATAACATCCCAGAGTCAAAGCTTAATGGAATTTGAGCAGTGTAAGCTCAAAGACCCCTTCTTATTCTGCTACTTATAACAAGAATAATACTGTAGCAGTGGCAATAGTTTAGTATCTAGGGAAAATGTGGATATAACTGCACTGACTGTTGCAAATCCACATCAGTTAAGTTGCCCTTTATTGCCATTGAGTTGGCCCTTGACTCATACAACTGAAGGAAAGGCTGACTGGGCCTGGCCCACAATCAGTTGTGGACTGGACTATTGCAGTCCGTAGGGTTTTCACTGGCTGATTTTTGGAAGTATGATTCCAAGCCTCTTTTTTTTTTTTTTTTTCCTATTCTGCTGGCGGTTCAAACCCACCAGCCACTCCTCGGAAGTAAGGTTGGGCAATCCTACTTCTGTAGTGATACTGCCCAAGGAGGGGTCGCTATGAGTCAGGGCTGACTCGGACGGCACATAACAACAACAACAACATTCTGTCATAGTCTGTAAGCAAAGAATACCAGAACAATGTTTACTTATGTTTTATTGACTATGCAAAGGCATTTGATTGTATGGATAATAACAAATTATACATAACATTGAGGAAGAGGGGAATTCCAGAACACTTAATTATGCTCATGAAGAACCTGAACATAGACCTGTACATAGTCATTCAAACAAAACAAGGGATATAGCTTGGTTTAAAATCAGGAAGGGAGTGTGTCAGGGTTGTATCCTTTCATCATACTTATTCAATCTCTGTGCTGAGGAAATAATCTGAGAAGCTGGGCTTAATGAAGAACACTGTGGCATCAAGATTGCAGGAAGGCTCATTAACAACTGGTGATACTCAGATGACACAACTTTGATTGCTAAATGTGAGTACGACTTGAAGCACTTGCTGGTGAAATTGAAGACTACAGTCTGCGGTATGATTACATACTTATGTATGTAAGCTTATGGTATAAAGAAAACAAAAATCCTCACAATTAGACCAATAAGCAGCATCACATTCAGTGGAGAGAAGATTGAAGTTGTCAAAGACTTCATATTACTTGGTTCTACAATCAACACCAATGGAAGCAGCAGTCAAGACATTAGAAGACATACTGCTTTGGGCAAATCTGCTGCAAGAGAAATAAAAAATAAAAACCCCTTTCATGTGCCAAAGAGCAAATATATATCCTTGAAGACTACCATGCACCTGACCCAAGCCATGGTATTTTCAATTGCCTCATATGCATGTGAGAGCAGAACTATGAATAAGGAAGACCAAAGAAGAGTCAATGTTTTTGAGTTGTGGTGTTGGCAAAGAATACTGAAAGCATTATGGACTGCTAAGAGAATTAATAAATCTGTCCTGAAATTGGTACAGCTGGAATGCTTCTTGGAAGCAAGAATGGCCAGACTTTGTCTCACGTACTTTAGTCATGTTGTCAGAAGGAGCCATTCTCTGGAGAAGGCTATCATGCTTGGTAAAGTGGAGGGGAAAAAGGGGAAGGTCTTCAACAACATGGATTGACACAGTGACTGCAACAATGGGCTCAGGTATAGCAAAGATGATGGGGCTGGCACAGGATTGGGTAGTGTTTCTTGGTGCTGAACATAAGATTTCTATGAGTCATAGACAACTCTGCAGCACCTAACAACAACAATAGTCTGGAATCTCTGCTTAATCATCATAGCATCATAGGGACATGCAAGCCTCCACTGACAGGCTAGTGATGGCTGCACAAGAGGTATTTTGGCTGGTAATGGAACCCAGGACTCCTGCATGGCAGGTGAGAATTCTACCCCTGAAGGACCAGTGCTCCCAAACTGCCCTTAGAAACTGAGATATTCTGAAGTGAGACACAGAGAGACTTATGCAAGATCAAGAAATTAAACAGTGAAGCAGCTGACAGGGGAAATCAGGTTTCCTAGTTCTTAATCAAGTTTCATATTTCTAATATGGAACCCTTTGTTTCCTCAATAATCATTTTTATCCTGGTTTGATGTTTTCCAGCCTCATTTCAGGAACCTCTAGGTCTCAAATTGTATGCCCAACTTCTTTCCTTCTCTTTTCAGTTTCTTTCACAAGCTTGCTTGCAGACGTTAAGAACCTCCTTTCACTCCCCAGTATTATTTCTTTAGGGGGGAAAACACCCCATTCTGACCACACTATAAAGCATTTCCCTTTCTTAAAAAAAAAAAAAAGTTGCTCAGAGCTCTAGTTTCAGTCTTTACAGCAAAATAGCAAAATGTCTGGCATAGAGTAGATTTTGTAGAATGGATAAAACACTGGTGATTGAAAGTTATGAAATTATTGCTACTTAGTGCAGCTAGATCCATGTTGGAAGAATGAGTCATCCAAGTAGGTAGAGCAGCTCACAGTGCAATAAATATGGAAGAAATGTCCCACAAAGAACAAAAACCACTAAAATCTGAGGTTGCCTTGGGAAAGTCATGGTACTTATATAGACTGTGTTCTCATTTTATAAAAGTAGAAGTGAATATCAATCCTATTTTTTCATAGATTGTGTTATAAGGGCCACATATGTATGAATGGACTTCATAAAGAACAACATAAGTATAAAGCATTTATTATTTCCTTTTAATATCAACAGCAAGCTATTTGCCAGAATGCTAAGATAAATACAATCCAGCTTCTGCCATCCAGAAGCTTATGGTTTTCCCCTCTTCCTTTCCTCTGTCTGGCAAGCTCTATCTTTAGTCTAGTGGTTCTCCACGGAGGAAATTTTGTCTGCCACTTCCTTGTTGGGAGAACATTTGGCAAGGCCTAGGAGCTCTGGTAACATAGTGCCTAAGCTACTTGATTGCTAACCAGGAGGCTGGCAATTCAAACCCACCAGTCACTCAAAAGGAAGGTTTGGCGATCTACTTCCATAGTGATATCACCTTGGAAACCCAAGGAGGGGTCGCTATGAGTCAGATCTGACTCAAGGGCAGTGAGTTTAGTGAGTTAGAGAAATTGTTGCTTGTCACAACTGAGGGGTTGCTACTGACATCTAGTGGAAAGAGTCCAAAGATGGCACAAAATTGTCTATAATGCATAGAATAGCCTGCACAATGCAGAGTTGTCCATCGCAAAAAGGTAACAGTGCTGAAGTTAAGACATCCTGCTTTCATTTGAAAAAAACATCATGAAGCTGCTTCTGACCATTGCGCACTACTGTAGAGTGGGATACAAACGCATAGCAACCTCTCCTTGGGTTTTCCAGGCGATATCACTATGGAAGTAGATCGCCCAACCTGGGAACCCTTAATTCCCTGCTTTTGATACGTTTCTAGGAATATACACATATATCATCAGATTATGAACTATTTCCCCACTGGGAGAGAGCTTCTTGAGGGCAGGGAGGTTTGTTTGTTTTAACCTTTGTATCTTCTGTGTTTGTTATGGTACTTCACACATAGTAGGTCATAGGTACCCAGTTAATGTTGGACACAGTATTCATCCATCCATCCATCCATTCATTCATAGTCCAAACATATCTTGAGCAGTTTTTGACAGGTCTTATTCTGAGTGCTAACATACATCACTGAAGAAAACCCACAAAAATCCCTGCTTTATTAGAATGTACTGTCTACTGAGGGCAGGGTACTTACGATGAAGTGTGCCACTTAGACTTAATATTAAATGAAATAATAGACAAGATCACAAAGGACCAATGACTATAACCTTCTAAATTCACTGAACTAAACTCCAATGACTAGTAAGTGAGAAAGAGATGGGTAAATTGTGTTAATCCACCAGTAATGAGATGAATTAGCACACATTTCACAGTGCAGTGTCACACATGGAAGCTCCTGTTTTGTTAAGTGATAGCCATATTTTTATTAGCATTCCTTGCCAGTTGTTATGCAGACGTGAACTGACCCTTAATCATCTTTCATTCCACATACAGGCTTCCACCATACACTAGGTAGTATATATGAATTAGCACTCACATATGAGAGTTGATTTTCTTTTAGAAAAATATTTTATGAAAACAATTACTATGTTAATTTTTTAAATCATATATTTTGTTTTGTTGGGTATCCAAATAAATTACCTAGTTGAGCTGGGTCTAGCCTGCAAGTGTTTTGTGATGTATATCGTAAAGTAACAGGCTTTTAGAAGAAATGGGAAGGAAAGCAGAGACTTTCAATGTGGATGCTGATGAAAGTCATGCACAGAGGTACAGTCTGAAAGAACTTTCACTAAGACATTGGTTCTCTGTGAAGGTACTAGCGCTCCCTGGGGGAGTATTGCATGCTTATTAGAGGAAAATTGGCAAACACTTGGTCATTAGCAGGGGTTGAGGATACCAATTGCCCAGAGGATACAAACCAAAAACCAAACTCACTGCCAAGTGGATTTTGACTCAGAGACGCCTCCTTGGATTTCCAAGGTGGTATCTCTATGGAAGTAGATTGCCCAATCTTCCTTCTGAGGAGTAGCTGGTAGGTTTGAACCACTAGCCTTCTGGTTAGCAGTCAAATGCTTTAGGCACTACACCACCAGAGCTCCCTAAAGCAGGGGATGCACAGTAAAGAATTAATTGTTCAGTATACTGTGTGGCTTTCAACTTACCTGTTAAGAGTTCATGTAAGTGAAACACTTGTTATTAGTAGTAATAATAAAATGACTCAATGGCACATAACAACAACAACAACAAGAAGCTGTTTTATATATAAAACCAAAAAACCCAAACTCACTGATGTTGAGTCTGTCCTGACTCATAGCAATCCCTCCATGGGTTTCCTAGGCGGTATCTCTACAGAGTCAATTGTACAGTCTTCCTTCTGAAGAGTGGCTGGTGGGTTTGAACCGGCAGCCTTCTGGTCAGCAGTCAAATGTCTCAGGCACTATACCACAACATAAATAAATTTTTGCATAGTCTTAACATGCACTAAATTTTTGAACACAACTCAATAACATAACTTGCATGCAAATTAGAAGAAGATTACGCCTTTTTTTGTTCAGAACTTTACCAAGAATTGTTTACTATTTTGGAAAATCTTATCACCAATGGCAATATAAATATGTGTCAGGCTAAATTTGAAACTGTCACTGTCACAATGATTCTCCAAATAGATTATACATCTCTAATTTCATCCCCAATTATTTACTGTCAGTTCTAATACTTTAGGACATATAACTTAAGAGTTATTTGACTCTATTATTTATTCTGTTATACCCATGTTAATTATTTATGTATTAACATACATATTAATTTATTTTAAATAATTTTAATTTCTTTTATATTAACATCAAGGCATTTTAATTTAATTTTATTTTATTTTATTTTTGAAATTAAGTAAGAAGTGAAGCTTATATCAATTTTGCTTCAGGTTAGGAAACAGAAACAATATAAAATATTATTTTTTAAAAGGAAATCCTGAGGCTGCTATGGTTAGGAACCACTGACTTAGGTGAAGGGATTAATTCAATTGACTGTTTATTAACCACATACTGAGTACCGTACTGTGGTTAAGTAAACATTGTCTCTGCCTGAAGCCCACAATCTATTAGACAGAATGTTTCAAGTACACCAAAAACTGTGGTTAGGTAAGGAATATAATATTACCTAAGATGTCTAAATATGGTGGCTGGACTTAAATCTTAATGAGCAGAATGTAAACTAATAAAATAAGGACCCACTAAAACACTTAAAAACAGAAGTATAGAAATATTTTCATAGGTATATCTGAACTAATAGCCTAGAAAGAAGATATAGATTAAATAAATAAATAACCAGAATACATGCTGTAGTTTTTTGTTAAGATACTTAGATAAAGATTCAAGAATTTTCAGATTTTTAATAAGCCACTAACAACTAGAACAGAATCAAGAATCACTGACAGCCAACAAATATTTATGCAGTATCTACTACGTGCAATATGTTTTGCTAAAAAATTTCACCAGTATTTCACTTCATTATCCTGACATCACTGTAGAGTAGTTTTTGTTCTCTACATTTTACAGATTAGAAAGTCAGAGCCCAAAGATATAAGGTGACATTAGGATTTTCATTACTATTTCTATATCAACTATGCTTTTGGAAATGCAAATGTTCTAGAGTTCTTGACAGTACGTCTGTCAATTTGTCAAACATTTAAGAAGCTGCCCTCAATCTGAAAGGTACAATCTGAGAGATTCAAAGGCAAATGTGATTATTTGCTGTTGCCTGAAATAGTAAGGGAGAAAGACTCTATCGTGGAAATTATAATCAAGAATGAAAAAAGAAAAAAAAAAGTTCAATGACATAGGGATAACAAAATGCCAGGAAGCGGGGGAGCAAGAAAGAGGCTTTATAGGGTAACAGGAGAGTTTCTTAGAGAAGATAGCAACTTAAAATATGCTTGAAGGAAGGACAGGATTTTGACAAGACAGAAACAACAAATTATAGGTGATATTTTCCGAGAGATTTAACTTTGGAAACTCTTGACTAATAGGCATGTAATAAGATGAATAGGACCACCAATGAAAGGTTTTGAGCAGCAGAGCTTTTGATCAGAGCATCATTATAGCATGAGGACCCTTGAGTCCAAGTGGAGCATGGAGTAAAACCCAAAATTACCTCGTTCTCTTCCCAGAGAATATGAGATCATCAGCTTTCTCTCCTCCCAGGATGAGATAATAGTCCATAGGTTCAAATTCTTTTTTCATGCCTTATGGAAGGAAAAGAAGCTTGTTTTGAAGCAGGAAACACAGAGGAAAAAAAAAATGAGTACATCAGGAATCAGCGAGAGTAACTGAAACAGTGAGAACATCACAATGTGTGGGTCAGAGGATGGAGTTTGAAATCTGATAGACGTGGGTTTCAGTTACAGTTTTCCTACTTTACAGCCTCAGTGACCTGCTTGTGCCCTCTACGAGAGTCTCACTTGCCCACTCTTGTTAACTAATGAAGATAATAGAATCTATCTGTACTTGCTGGTGTGAGAATTAAATGAGATAGTCTATATACATTGGCACAGTGCCTGGCATAGTATGTACTCAACAGCTGTTAGCTAGTAATACTTGTGGTAACTTTTACATTAGCAGAAGTGCTATGATGTCAACTCTCATAGTGACCTTATGTACAACCAGTCACACATCATCCTCACAGTCCTTGCTATACTTGAGCCCATCATTGCAGCCACTGTGTCAATCCATCTCATTGAGGGTCTTCCCCTTTTTTGCTGACCTTCCACTTTACCAAGTGTAATATCTTTCTCCAGGGAATGGTCACTTCTGCCAACATGACCAAAGTAGGTGAGATGAAGTCTGGCCATTCTCACTTCTAAGGAGCATTATGGCTGCACTTCTTCCAGGACAGACGTGTTAGTTCCAAACTAACAAATGTCAGTCCAGGGTACTTTTCAATATTCTTAGCCAATACCACAATTCAAAGGCATCAACTTTTCTTCAGTCTTTCTTATTCATTGTCCAGCTTTCATATGCATATGAGGGTATTGAAAAGACCTTGACTTGGGTTACATGCAGCTTAAGGAGTTCTGGAGGCCTAGTGCCTAAGGCATTTGACTGCCAACCAGAAGGCTGGTGGTTCAAATCCACCAGCCACTCCTCAGAAGGAAGGTTGGGCAATCTACTGTAGTACCACCACCTGGGAAACCCAAGGAAGGGTCACTATGAGTTGAAACCAACTCGATGACAGTGAGTTGTTTTTTTTTTTTTTTTTT
>NW_006922004.1:1243826-1261507 GCF_000298275.1 Orycteropus afer afer | reverse complement strand
ATGTAGGAGTACAAATCCTGACTATATCAAACATGCTAACCTAAATATTAATAGGATAAAGAATAAATTAAGAAAAAAGTCATTTCCATGTTGAATCTGGGAGAATCACAACTCCCTATTCAATGAATTTGTTAAGCACAAAAAATTCACGATGAATAAAAAGAAAATTTGTGGTTTACATTGTAACAATCAAGAATTTAAAACATCAGGGAAAGTAGAGATAGGAAAGTGATTAATAGAATGCTTCTCAGTTGTTCACTTAGAAAAGCGCTTCATAGTGATTTATCTATTTTTCCATGGCCTAGGAGATAAGCATCTGTAAATCTGTTGTACTTTTATGGAGATAATTCTAGTACAGACCAATTTATAGATCTCTCAAGGTGGGTTGCTTGCTAATAACATATATTGTGAAACAAACTGTTACACTGAATAATGTTATTCCATTTCAATTTGTGAACAAAAGACTTTAAGTTTTCAGTGGTGGTGGATCCAAACAGGTTGTCATTTGACTTTAAAATAAACTTAGAAACTCATAGTTCAATATGAGGTTTTAAGAACTTGGAATTGCATGCAGTATTTCATACAGAATAACAAGGGTTTACTTTGGTCCCCCAGCCTAGAAATTTATTGTTGGCTTCTCAGTTGTCTCTCTACCTCTAGATTATCACCTTCACCACCACACTTCTTATATTGGTGCAAAGAATCAGTTCTATTCACATTTCTGCCTCTTTTGCGTTGTCTTTTCTTTATTGCTTGTTGTGGTAATTACGGCTATATGTCAAGTTGGCTGGGCAGCTGGATGTAGTAGTCCCCATGATGAGACTGGTAATCAATTCTATGGTGGAATCTACTGTGAGCAGCTGAGCAGCTGCTTTAGGGATGTGGTCTGCTCCCAGTATAAGAGGAGAAACTTTAGGAATGGTCTATAGCTTTTAGCACACTTGAATCCTGCATATGGCTGAGTCCTTATTCAGCAGCCAGCCATGTTGTCTGCCGATCTTGGGACTCTAACTGGACTTGAATCAGTGGCTTGCCATGTGGTTTGGTAATATTGGTAATATTGTGTCTTTTTACTTGTTGACCTTGGGTTTGTCAGCCTCAGCAGCCAGCAGCTGCCTAAGTGAAGAAAGTTTCCAGCTTCAGTGGGCTGGGAGCAAGAGGCAGAGCTGAAACCCAAGGTTGAGGGGCTTTTACTCAGCCCCTAGATCCTGGCACTTTGAATTCAGACTTCTACCATCCAAAACTGTAAGAGAATAAACCCCTATTTGTTCAAGGAAGCCCATTTGTGGTGTATTGTTTTTAGAGCAGCACTAAGTAACCAAAACACTTGTTTTCAATTTTCTTTTTCTAACCCTGAAGGAAATTTATATATATATATAGCCATTTTAGAATAGGAAATAATCAATTTACCAAACTAGTGGCTTTGACTAGCAGAGATTCTGGCATATACTAACTACTTATCAGTGTTAGTAGATGTTATTGTGATCTTTTTCTCATTCTTTCTCCTATTTCTTGGTGAATGCTGTCCCTTTACACTTCCAGTTCTAAATTTCAGGGGAAGATTATTTAAGAAGTAATTGTTTTAAACACTTTGATATGCGTTTTTGAAGCATTTTATTCATATTACATATGATACTTAGCTAAAGATTCCATCTATTCTGAATTAAAACCTTATATCTATGTGGTAGTCAGAATAATGCCTCCTTTCCAAGCTATTCATATCCTAATGCCTGGAACCTGTGAGTATGTTATCTTATATGGTGTTACATGAATTTTCTAAGGAGGTTAAAACTTCCTTCTGAGTAGGTAGCAAAAGTCCAAAAAACTTCCCAGGAGGCATAGTCAGAGACATGAACGTTTATTCAGAAGAGAAACAAAAAAAGAATAGGGAGAGAAAGGATTAAAAGGATGAAGAAAGCAGTCTTAGAAACATTGCTAGCAATTCAGCATCCAGCGGTGGAAGGCTGGAATGGATCCAAGATGAATGTTAACCCTCTCTCACTCTTCAGGGATTCTTATACCTGAGTTTGAGGAATTGGGGATGAGAGCTCCATGACTGGTTTCAGACTTGGTGGTGCTGGGTCTGATCAGGAGGGGGGCCTGGGCAGTCCCCTACAACCACCACCGGTGTATGTTCTGATAAGATGATGCCATTAGCGAGCTTTATGGCTTAAAACTATTCTAAACCAAAAAAAAAAAAAAAACCTCACTACCTTCGAGTCGGATTTGACTCATAGTGACCCCTCCCTGGGTTTCTGAGGCAGTATCACTAAGGAAGTAAATTGCCCAATCTTCCTTCTGAGGATAAAACTATTCTAAGGATGGGTTAATATGTTTACAGGGAAGGTGGTTAATACATGACAGGGGGAACATGGAAACACTTGTCAAGGGGAGAGAGGGGAAATGTCTTGTAGTTCTTATAAGTTTGGCTAAACAAGATGGAGTATGAGAGCCATTTTGGGGGGTTGCAGTTACTGACCATACATATGGTTAAAAGAAACTTTGTAAATGTGATTAAAATAATCCTGGATTATCTGAGTGGCTCAGTCCAATCATAGGGGTCCTTAAAAGCAAAGAAGCTTTTTTGGTTCTGATAAGAGAGGGAGATGAAACTCTGGGAAGAAGGCATAGAGAGATGCTATACTGCTGCCTTTGAAGATGGACTGAGGAAACCAAGGCTGTGGAATGAGTGTGGCCTCTAGAAGCTGGAAAAGGCAAGGAAATGGATTCTTTTTGAGAATCTCCAGAAAGGAACACAGCATCGCAGACACCTTGATTTTAGCCCAGTAAGACAGACCTGTGTCGGACTTTGGACATACAAAACCATGAGATAATAAATTTGTGTTATTTTAAGCCTCTGAGCCTAATTTGTCAAAGAAGCAACAGAAAATTAATATAATATAGTAAAAGTATAGAACATACTTTAATAATGAAAATTAGTAGAGTTTAAAGGATTTTGTTTTTTAGCCATAGTAATAATTAATCCCCAACAAACCCTTAAGGACCCAAGAAAGGCTTGCTTCCAAATGCTGTGTTAAACATGTTTATCTAACAGAGTGAAGAGTATATAGAATTCAGAGAGTAGGTTATTTTGAAAATGTCCTTCTGTGTGAATTTTGTGACAGCAACCTTTGGATTTTGTGATTAGTAAGAGGAAAGGATGTTGTCTTTCCTCATGCTCACCCTTCCAAGATTACTAAGCAATAAGAGCAAATATTAAAATTAGTTTTCCTTTTTCCAAATTAACATTCTTTGTTGTAGTTGAAATCTGGACTTTCTTTATGCTTATTATTCATTGTGTGCTTTGCTTGATAGTCTTTTTTTTTTTTTTTCTGATTTAGGTGAAAGTTTACAGAGCAAATTGGTTTTCCATTCAACAATTCATGCACATTTTGTTTTGTTACATTGATTCCAAATCCTTACAATGTTTTTTTCTGATTTAGGTGAAAGTTTACAGAACAAATTGGTTTTCCATTCAACAATTCATGCACATTTTGTTTTGTTACATTGATTCCAAATCCTTACAATGTAGTAACAGTCTTCCCACTTCTCTCTGTGTTTACCATTTCCTTTTCTCCTTTCCTATCATTCACTGTCTTCTGAGGTTTCCCCCTGGGAAAATGCTGCCCTTTTGATCTCCTGTGGTTGCTTGTTCTAAGAATGCATACCTCAGAATGCATACCTCCCTGGTGTTATTGTTCACCTTCTCGGCTTGTCTACTGATTGGCTGAAAATTGACCCATGGGGATGAGTTCAGTTCCAGGATTGCAGGTTGTCTAAGAACCACAGTTTCAGGGATTCTATCAGTTTCCATCAGACCAGTAAGACTGGTCTATTTTATGATTTTGAGTTTTGTTCCATATTTCTACCCATTCTATCCAAGACCTCCTGTGGTGATTCCCTTTCAGAGTGGTTAGCCATGGTAGTCAGGCAGCATCTGCTTCTTCTGATCTCAGGGTTGTGGAGGCTGGAATTTGCATGGTCCATTAGTTCCAATTGTTTCCTTGCTTCTTTGATGCTCTTCAATTTTCTTTGCTCCCAATGAGAAGAGACCAATAGTTCACCCTAGATGGTTTACTCATAAGCTTTTAAGACCCCAGTCCCTATTCACCAAAGTAGGATTTTGCTGTTCACAGAAGCTGAAGGTAGAAGTCCATAGCTTTGATCCAAGGAATGATGTGTTTTTAATAATTGTTGTTGTTCAATTTAAAATCATGGGGAAATATTTTCCTTCTTCTCTTTGCTTTGTATTCCAAATTTTTAATTTTTCATTGTCCTCTAATCTTTCCAGGAACTTGGGATAAATTCCATAAATTATAATATACTCAACACAATGTTATTTACAAAATTGCCTCTCATCACTGTACCCAACCTAGACTGAGCTTGAACTGCTTTCCTTTCTGTGACTTAAGGGGCACTCTCAAATTGTTGAAGGTAAAAATTTTCCCTCTTTTTAGGTACAGAGTTTTATCCTGGGTCAGAATAATAGTTCTGTATCTAGTCATCAAACCATCAGGAAGTTTATCACGCTTAGAGCATTCTTAGGGACATTTGTGTTATGGGTATGCAGATTGGCTGTCACATCTCCAGTCACTGAGAGCTCTTGCTATAGTCTTACCTTTCCTTAGGACCTCTGAACTTCCCTGGTGATTTCAATGCTAGCTCAAGTAATTTAATGAAAATATCTTAAAATAAAGGAGATTTTGTGGCTCAGTGCCTAAGGCATTTGACTGCCAACCAGAAAGTTAGGAGTTCAAACCCACCGGCTGCTCCTCAGAAGATGAGGTATTCTACTTTCATAAAGATGTACCACCTTGGAAATCCAATGGAGGTCACTATGAGTTGGAGTTGACTTCATGGCAATGGATTTGGTATCTTAAAATAAACCATTGACATTGTGTTCTAACCCAGTCATTCTCAATTTTAGTGAGCAGTAAAATCATCCAGTTCATTCTGTTTTGACCCTTTGTCAAGAATTTGCATTTCCACCCCAGATGTATAATGAATCAGAATCTACATTTTAACAAGATTCACAGGTGATTCTTTTGTGAGGATCTTGTTAAAACATAGATTCTGATGCAGTATATATCTGGGGTGGAAATGCAACTTCTCAGCAGGAGATCTAACCAGAATGAACCGATTCAAAGCCCTGGAATCATCTAAACAAAACAAAACCAAACCTGTTGTCTCCAAGTTGGGTTCTGACTAATATTGACCCTATAGGACAAAGTAGCACTGCCCCATAGGGTTTCCAAGGCTGTTGTCTTTGCAGAAGCAGATTGCCTCATCTTTCTCCTGCAGAGAAGCTGGTGGGTTCAAATTGCACATCTTTTGGTTAACAGCTGAATGATTAAACACTGCACTATCATCTATCACTCACTGCCATCGAGTTGGATCCGACTCATAGTGACCCCTTTTGTAGTGCTTATTAAAACACAAATTGCTAGAACTTATCTAGAGAGTTTCTGAATCAGTAGGTCTGTGTTAGGGTATCTCAACCTCAGCACAATTGACATCTCAGCTGGATAATCCTTTGTTGTTGGGGGCTTCCCTGAACATTGTAAGATGTTTAGTAACATCCCTTTTATCTTCTAGTTATTGGTAGCACACTTCCACACAATTGTGACAACAGATATCTTTCCATATATATAGCCAAATATCACCTACAGTACAAAACCACACTTACTTGAGAACCACTAGTCTAGGGTACTGACCAAGAATATGAATTTCTAAAACTTTTTCAGTTAATGTTGATGCTATTGATCCAGGCACTACACTTTAAGAACCATCATAAGATCTTTTGCCCATCTCCAGAGCCATTTTGGAGTGGTGCATTGGACTATCACTCAACCAATTTTCCCAGAATGACTGCACTATACTTTGAGAAACTCTGATTCTAACAATATTCACACAGGTGAATTATCAGCAGAATTTGAATTCTCTCCAGTTTAGAGTAAAAGAAGTTCTACCTTCTTACTTTACTCCTTTCAGCTTGCCAAAAGGGCAAGGAGGCTGCATGTTCTGACCTCCTCTAACCCCATAAGAGGAAGACAGAATTACCATCAGTAGCCCAAGGCCTGTCCCTGCAAGGCTAAACATGCTGCCTTCCTTCAGCCCTTTCACCAACCCTGACACCAACCGTTCCTCCCGTAGCACCCACCACCCCTTTGCTGGGTTTGATAATTCACTATAGTGGTCACACAGAACTAACAGATTCTGGGGTTTATTAGGGAAGAAAGAGGCTACAACTCAAGTTCAGAAATGCACTCAGTCTCTCTCAGTAGCCTACCATATCTCAGCTGACAGTCTCTCTCAGTGGTGTATGTCTCTTGCATCTCTCTCTCTCAGCAACATATGTCTCTCATGTCTCTCAGAAGTGTGTTTCTCTCAGTAGAACATCTTTCCTAGCCAGCAGTGATAGATTCCTTCTGCCTCTAGGAGAGTTCCTTTTGAGCCTGACAGAGTGCCAAAGTAACTAATCCCAACATCAGAGTTCTATATACCTGAGAGAGAGAGTGAACTTCCCAGAAAATTACTTCGTGGTGCTCCTAACAGAAATACCCCAGGTGGATAACTTCAACAATCAGGAGCTACTCAGTTGCTCATGGCAAATTCCACCACAGAGTTTACAAAGACTGTTGGCTAGAAAAGCCACACTATGTAATTTACTACACTGCACAGCTTTACTACCAACTCAGATGGTTTTTCTCATAATATCTGATGCTTGAAAAAATAAAGCTAAAAAATTATAATGACAAGAACCACAATAAGTACTAATCTAAACTGTAAGCCTCAGCCTCTGATACCTATGTAAGCTTTTCCATCCCATATCCTGCATCTGTAGTATCTGGGATAATCTCTCTCTATATATATATTGCCCACCTACCCCCACAGCCTGGCAGCTGTTTTCTTCTGCTTATGTTAAAATTTTAACCTTAAATTATAACAGATGAGATGATTGATCTCAACTTGATCTTCTCTCCCCCAGGCCATCCTTTCTGATTCATCTCACCCTCATGTGATCCAATTTTCACTTCTGCTATTTTTTTTATTTTTTTATTTAATATACTTTATGGACATAAAGACACAGAGCTTTCAAGCTGGAAGGAATATAGATGACCATCGTGCTAGATGTTGCAGATTTACATATAAAGGACAACTACATTTTCACCTAAGGCATAGGCAGGGAGGGGCATATTCATCTTTTGATTTAGGAGAAAGATACTGGAAAGAAAGAACTTAAATAGTTATAAAGTGCTAAGAAATGTTAAGACATCACTATGAAAATCTAGGGTCTTCCTCTGTGTGACTCAGGAGAGATGTAGGAATACTTCTAAAACAGAGAAATGAAAGTTAACAGTGCAATGCATAAGAAAACATGAGACACAGATCCAGAGGAAGCTACTAGATTTACTGAATGTTCTAAGTCAACCACTGGGTTGTGGCCTTCAGAACAATATTAATAAAATTGGCAGCCTCTTCACTAGTAGTATTTGCGTCTGTTACGTACAAATGGGCCTCTTCAGCAACACACAGTACAGACCCAAGTACTCTACCAGAGAACTAGATCTGAAATTACTGATCTGTTGGAAAGAGTTTCATGACAGATGGGGCGAAGGATGATAGGCAGGTTCATATTTAAATAGAGCTACCTCGTTTCTTTGTACCAACCTTCATGCAACCACATTACTGAGAAAAAAAAATGAAGTAAACAGACATCCAAAAAGTAGCTATTTAGTCTTCTCTACTTTCTCTTCCTGCTCCTAGTTTGGATCTCACATGCTAGAACACTGGGTCCTTTTGAGGGGGTTCCCAGCTGCTAAACCATCAATTGAGACTTCAGAGAGCATCACCTTGCTTTTCTGTATTATTCCAAGTCCCTAGAATATGTCAAACAGGTTTTCATGTTATTAGCTGGTAAAGGCATGGTGGGGCAGAAGAGCACAGTAGTTGTCAACTGATATCCAGGGGTTCAACCCTTGTCCTAGATACTTGACTGATGAGAACCTGTTTTTCCCATCTATAAAATGCACCTAATAATGGTAACCTCAAAAGTTTGTGAAGATTTAATAAAATAGTATTTATTAAGAGCCTAACATCATGCATAGAGCCTAGTAGGTGCTCAGTGGTAACAGTACCCTTTCTTTGTAAAACTTCCTGGCAGATCCAACATTTAATGCTTTCAACAGTCCTGAGAGGGGCAGGACTGGGACAAGAGGGAAGTATGTGAGGAGAGTAGGGCAAGTGCAGGGTTGGATCCTGTTTGTACTTAAAATTTTAATTTTTTGTTCATCGTGGATATCTTTGCATCACTTTTCATTAACAACAACAAAAAAAATTGCACTAGAAAATTATCTCAATTACTGAGGGTTTTGGCACCCCTTTAAATTTTATGCCCAAAATGTGTGCCTCACTTGCTTCATGCTAGTCACAGTCTTCATGAGGGGCATAATTAAGGAAAAAAAGTATACCCCCTATTTCATGAATGGTATGTCTGGATCCTCAGTGAGAAGGATTGACACAATGGCTGCAGTGATGGGCTCAGGTATAGTAGGGATCATGGGGCTGGCACAGTACTGGCAGTGTTTTGTTCTGTTGTGCATAGTCGCTATGAGTCAGAGAAGACTTGACAGCACCTAACAACAACAAATGCCTGGATTTGACTAATGCTGCAACTATCATCCTCTGTTTGCCTAAACAGCTGTTTTATCAGACATTTATCTGTACAAATCACCTGTCTCATAACTAAGCCTCTAACTCTTAAGCGCCTTCTCATTCATTGTTCTCTTTACAGCAACCAGAAAACACGGTAACTCCATCAGATGTTCCAGCTGGCTTGTAATGTGATGACTTGTCATGCTCGATTGAGTCAGCTCTATCTCATTATGTTGGATTCTGCAGTCCTGGGCTCCTGGAGGGTATAGTCTCTAGGGAAACTGAGTTGTAGCCTCAGCATTATCATTCTTTCCCTTTGTATCTGTTACCACATTACATGATCATTTGTTGTCCTGCTGTTAGATAAAATGCTACATTATTCCCAGAAAGAAAGAAGGCAAAGCGATGAAATCATGGCAAAAACAAAGCTTGTGTTTTCCACTGATGTATGGGCTTCACTTTTCTAGGATCCTCCTGACATGCAGCATGATGCATGAATGGCTTTTCAAGCAGAACATGTGCTGACATCATGCAATATATGATCCTCATCTCCCCACACTATATGTCTCCACCTGGTGAGCAGAGCTGAAAGCTTCATAACATCGATATGAAATTGATATTATTCTTTCTTGAGCCTATGTTTCAGTATGAGTAGCTCAAATCTTGTCATGAAAGGGGATTCACAAACCAAGAGAAAGTGATAAAGAGGGGATAAGTCCAAGTCGCCTCTGATTATATGGAGACAATGTGTACGTGTGCATGAGTATATGTGCATGCAAGTGTGTATGTGTATGTGAGTTGACTAAAATACAAATTTGAATGGGTCTGTTAAACTGAATGTTCTGCTAAAATACAGAGCACTATTTTTTCTCCCAGGATTTTAGTCCAACCTGAACCTTTTCTCCTCTAATGCTCAAATAACCAGTTACTCCCTCCTGGTGGTCTTATTATGGAACTGTTTTGTTTTACTTGTGTTCTGTTTTGTAACCTTGCTACTGATCAGTATACTTTGTGGTTTTTATGGTTACTGACAGTCAGATATGACTCAAAATGTCTCTAATCAACTTATGATTGAAATGGAATAAAAAAAGTTAGAATGATCATGAGAATACTACGAATACAACATGTACTCTTGGAAAGAGAATACAACTTTAAGTGTATAGTATTCCAAAATTTTCTTATTGAAAAACAATTGTATAATATAAAGAAACTGCAGAAAGCAAGTATATATTGGATGAAGTGATATTTTAAATGTTTATTAATGTTAGCATAGTGCCTAAGGCACTTGACTGCTAACCAGAAGGCTGGCGGTTCAAACCCATCAGCCACTCCTCGAAAGAAAGGTTGAGCAATCCTACTTCCATAGTGATACTGCCTCGGGAACCCAAGGATGGGTCGCTATGAGTCGAGGGCGACTCGACGGCAAATAACAACAACAACAACAATGTTTTGAATTAAGTTTATTCCTCCGGAGTATTTCAGACAAAGTTGGCCTTTCTCGCTCTTACTCCCTCTCCTTATGTAGATATCATAAGGAAAATTACCAGGGAATTGAAAGTATGGGTAGCTAGAGGTGAAAATCCAAGAGAGGATGAGTAGGACACAGGTGGATTGCTAGTATCTTCCCTTCTTCATGGACTTTTGCCTCAGTATGATACCATCCTGCTGCGGCTGTGATAATGAGCCTCCAAGGAACAGTGCTGTTCAGTAGAGAAGAAAAACATCAGTGGCAGTGTCTGTCCCCATGCTTGGCTTCCCACCAGACTGAACAAAACTTATAAATCAATAACCAACATAATGCTGTCCCAGAGGGTATGAGTGTTTCAGAACACAGTTCATGCAACCAAAATGTATTCTGAAATAATTGAAGATTTATACCAACATCCCCTAAAAAAAAAAAATAATAATTCACTGCTGTCTAGTCCAACTAGACTCCTAGTAACCCCTCCTTAGGTTTCCAAGGCAGTATCTCTACAGAAGTAGATGTCCCAACCTTCCTTCCAAGGAGTGGCTGGTGGGTTTGACCACCACCTTTCTGGTTAGCAGTCAAATGCCTTGGGCACTATGCTACCAGAGCTCCTATACCAGACATCAGAATCTCTCAAACATCATGAAAAGAATAACTATTTAATTTCTCAAAATGCATTGAAGTCTTATCAGTTTTCTCTCATTCTTCCTCCCATCTCATCCCAGCCTTAGTGCACAAAGGCAGTTCTCTTGCCTTTCTTCTAAGTTTTTTTTTTCTCCCTCTTATGCAATCTCTCTAGCATTCATCATTTTGCCACTTTTGTTGTCCTCTTTTGTCTCCTATTTCTTTCTGATTATCAATCACAGAGCACAAGAACTTTTCAGATGAATTAGAACCCTCTTTGGAGGGTAGGGGAGGAAGGAGGCTGATGAAGGCCAAACAGAAATCATATTTAATGGATAAGGAGAACACTTGCATTTCAGTAACTTTTATTGCATCATAAATATAAGCTCCCAAAGGGCAGGCTTTGTGCCCTGACAGCTGCTTGATATAAGGGCATTATGGAACTGTGGGCCAGGAGGAGTTCTGGAGAGAGACATTCATTATCTTCTCTTAGAAATCAACAGTAGCAAAATTTTAGCCTTTATATTTATGTCTTCAATTCAATCTTTTTTTCTTTCTTTCATTTTTATGATTTTCTTGCCAGGAAGCTAATATACAGATTAGAAATGTACAGATGACTATATTAATTTCATTGTTACCCTTAAAAAAAACCTGAATGAACAAATGAATAACAAAATCTCATGATTATAATTCTTTAACATTTCATTCCTTTATAAAATGTGTTATTAAATATTCATGTGAATGAGCTCAGCTATCGATTTTTATTGTGGGCTGTACATAATCCTTTGGCCTTCAGAAAATAAATTCTTAGAAGCCATTTGAGACCCATTTATGGTTTCAATAGTATTTCAACATCTAAAATGACCAATACCAGTACCAATATTGTTGTTATAACTTTGTGATGTTTTATTATATTTTATTGGGGTTTCAGCCACAATTCAATCAAATAAGGAAATACAGATTTTTCATCTTTGAATCTTCGTAGAAATATTTATGTTTCTAATTTCATAACAAGAGTTGAATATGTCAAAATTTACCAATCTACTATTAAATTTGGAGAAGAAAGAGAACTTTTAATGAAAAGAATGTCATAATAACTGAGATCTGATTCTAATTCCAGCACTAGCTGTACAAATGGCAAATTATTTAACAATTCTGAGCCTCAGTTTAAGTATCAAAAGTGCATAAGGATACCTAACTTGTGAGGAATAAATATTATGACATGTGTCACTACGTGCAAGCCACATCCATATCATTCTGATATAGAGCAATTTAAATTTAAATTTTTACAATAGAAAATTTTTATCCTTGGATCATTCTCATAATCAGAACTCCAATTATAAAAGATGTAAATGAATGTATGGAAGAGGAAGAAAGTCAAACAAATTTATATATTCTTTTGTGAGTAGTTACATAATAAGACAATGCTCAAACACTTGTAAAGCATGAACATATATCTTATGATTTTTATGTAATTATACAGAAGGCATAAAAACCAATTTTATTTTGACTTATGTTATAAAGCTGTTGCCAAATACTCTGTGCTTAAATCACACTTCATGTGGAGACAGTAATGCCTAATGAATTTCTATGTAACACGGATTTTAATTTTTCCATGCAAGATCAGCATTGCAATGTGATCTCATTGAAATTCACACTGAGTGTTCACTTATACTATATTTTGAATTGACTATCACCTCAGAAGCCTAGGTCTTTATGGGAGCAAAGGTAAGATGGTTAATGTGAGGAGGAGAAAATAGGTAGGGGAGTGAGAGGCAGGGAGTTTTGTATCTGCTTCCACAATCATCACCTTTCCTTCAGGCTTTTCCCAAAGTCTCTGTCTAGGAGTCAGGTGGACCACAGCATTGGTGAAATTGGGATCAACTAAAGATATCAGTGACTAGCAATCAAAGATGCCTGAGCTCTTATTAAAATTGACTCTTACTATTGAAGATTTTTCAAAGAACATTAAAAACTATTTTAAGGACACTTTAGGGCAAGGAGTCTTTGTGGTACAGTGGTAAAGCATTCAACTGCTAACCAAAAGTTTGGTGGTTTGAACCTAGCAGCTGCACTGTGGACGAACGATGAGGCCATCTGCTTCTGTAAAGATTACAGCCTTGGAAACCCAATGGGGACGATTCTACTCTGTCCTGTAAGGTCACTTTGAGTTGGAATCCGCTCAATGACCAAGGTTTTTTGGTTCTCACAGTTAACAATGATGTTTATGTTAATCTTTCCTCTGGGTACATCTTGTCAATCATCTCTTATTGCCTGGTTAGCTTCTCTTGCTATCTGCATCCCCTATATACTTGGCAGCCTATTCTGTTAAAGCTTGCTTATTGTTGTTGTTATGTGCCGTCGAGTTGGCCCCAACTCATAGCGAACCCTCCTTGGGTTTCCGAGGCAGTATCACTACAGAAGTAGGATTGCCCAACCTTCCTTCCGAGGAGTGGCTGGTGGGTTTGAACCGCCAGCCTTCTGGTTAGCAGTCAAGTGCTTTAGCCACTATGCTACCAGAGCTCCTAAAGTTAGAGCTATTTCACAATAATGATGTTCAGAGCTATGTCTCCACAAATCCTGCCCCGTAGGTCTCCTTACCTTATCTTTGAAGGAATGTGGTGATATGTCCTCCCTAGGACACTGAGCTCTGGAGCCCGAGGCAGACTGATTCAAGTAACATTAATTTTTGCCATCCAGCAGACTTTTGACATCCAGCAGAAGTCAAAGTATATATTTTGAAAAGTCAAAGTATATATTTTTTTTCCTTGGTTTCCAGTAAATTTGCCTGAACACAAACTATATATTCCATTTGTTAAAGTATATTATATTTCTTAGGAATTTAGACTCAATAATAATAGTATTATGAATGAAAATCTCTAGCTGACCTAGTAATGCTAAAATTTAAATTGTATGCATAACACGTATCTCTTTCTATCTCTAATACCTACAGAATATGATTTATAAGTTTGTCAACTTGTTTGTTAGCTATTCTATGAGGACAAAAGAAATAGTTTCTCTCATTTATTCCCATCTTTCTAGGCTTATCATTGAGCCAAAGATGTAAAAGAGACTTAATATATGTTCAAAAATATAATGAATTGAGAAATTCAAACTGTCATCAGTATTATTAAATTGTTGCTTTTGGTTCCCAAAGGAAATTACCAGTCTGTTTCCATTTTAGTCATTGTTCTATATGGGTAAATAAAATGATGGGAGAAGAGAATGAGAAAGAAATAATTTTGTTTCATAAATTGTATTATTCCAAAGATTTCCATTTTTTTTCTCTCTTATAAAATTTCAAAGTCAAATATTTCTGTAGATTCTGCTCAGGACTAGTTTCTTAAAAATTGAAGAATAATAGAGCCCTAACAGACAATAAAGTTCTTCCTCTGTGCTGCTTAATCCTTGAATTATTTGCCATGACACAGTTCTTATCAATCTATATACACATTACTAGAGTGGTTGTGATACCGCCTGGGAAACTCAAGTGGGGGTCGCTATGAGTCAGGTCAACTCGGCGCATAACAACAAAAACAACGGAGTGGTTCAAGTTGTTTTGTTTCTCAAATATATTAATTTCACAGTAGTTAGTTAGATTTAAGATGGTGTCATACTAACAACTGCAGTGTGTAGTCCCTCTCTCAACAGAGATATTGAGAGACTAGGTAAAGCAGATGCAAATTATGATACTGGAGTTATGAACAGCTAATGAGAAGATAAAAGTTTTAGATCCAGTGAAAGCAGGGAAAGGGAGCAGGTTAAGTGACTGGGAAAAATAAAGAAACTTGCCCAGCAGGCAGAGCCAAAGAAAAGTCATTAGAAATACAAAGGAGGTTGAGGAGGAGGAGGAGGAGGAGGAAGAGGAAGAAGAGGAAGAAGAGGAGGAGGAACCAACAAGATCAAAGTAGTTAGTTCATTTGATTAGATGTAGTATAAAATAAAATAGCTGTGACTTAATTGATAAATAGAAGAATTCTTCTGATTTCTGTTATCTCTTTTTCATTTTATTTTTCAAAATAAATATTAAAACAGAATATTTCTTTTTTATTTCCTA
Organism: Orycteropus afer afer; assembly: GCF_000298275.1. Lineage (NCBI taxonomy): Eukaryota > Metazoa > Chordata > Mammalia > Tubulidentata > Orycteropodidae > Orycteropus > Orycteropus afer. The sequence continues at coordinate 1,246,703 of NW_006922004.1, read as the reverse complement.
AAATTCATAATAATCTAAGACTAGATGAAGAATGAATGTCTTAAACTTGTTGCCTTTCCCTACCCATTTTTTCCCTCAATTTTTCTACAACATATGAAGCTCTGTATATGCTGATTTTAGATGTTTCAACAATCAATTAAACTGTATGACTCCTCAAAACCAATGCTTATATCATTTTGCCAGTTTATTCCATAAAAGAAAGGATGATGAGCAAGGCCCGGGAAAACCTGTAAGAGGAAAAGTTTGTAGACATGGAGATCTACTTAATAAAGGTGAGTCAGAGAAAGTGTTGCATCCTTAAAAAAAAGAAAAGAAAAGAAAAGAAAACTCACTGCCATCTGACTCATAGTGACTCCCTTTGGGTTTCCAAGTTGGTAATTCTTTACAGAAGTAGATTGCCCAGTCTTCCTTCCACACAGTGGCTGGTGGGTTTGAACCACCAAACTTCTCGTTAGCAGTCAAATACCTTAGGCTTAGTTATGCTATTTCAAAAGAAAAAAAAAAAATGACATTATATATAATTGCAATAATTAACCAAATCAGCCTTTCTAGACATGAGGAAACCTTTTCTAAATCAATCTGGCCACTTGACTTTGAAGAAAGACACACACATAAAAAGCAACAAAAAAGTCCTGTTCTGCCCTCAGCTTGGAAATGTTTATTAGTTGATTTTTGGATAATTTCCCAAGCCAGTGAAGTTGCCATGTGTACTGTGACAATCATGTCACCATTGTTTGTATATAAATCACGCATGTTTGATTTCTGTACTGATGAGCTGTGGATTTCTAGCATGCACAGAGGACTTGTTCTGCTCAGTCTTGTCTCCAGCTGAGTGCTCCTTCCCCTGGGAAGTGAGAGCACATCCCTGTCTCAGAGCCTACAGAGCAGAAACCTGGCAAAGGCTTGGAAACCAGCATGCTGTGTGAACAAAATTAACAGTCAGAAACTGTTGTGGGTAAAATGATTCATAAGATGAAATTTGTTTGTATCTCCCCTTTTCTCCTCATTCCACCTTCATTTATTCTAAAAGGACATTTGTGGTTTAAAGCTTTAAAAAAGAGGAAAAAAATCTCCTACTGGACTGTAAAGACTCAAGGGCCAGGGTGATCATTAATTTTCTCAGTGTTGTTCTCAATACCTTCAGCTTTTGCTTTTCCATAGTAAGCATTTGATAAATCCTTGGAAGGAAGAAAGAGAAAAAAGACAATGAGATACATACTTTCCTTTGCTCTCTCCTTTTTTATGGGTGCTCTAATAGTGACAGTAGGACCTCTGGTAGCATATGCCTAAGGCACTTAACTGCTAACCAGAAGGCTAGCAGTTCAAACCCACTAGCCACTTCTTGGAAGGAAGGTTGGGCAATCTACTTCCACAGTGATACTGCCTCGGAAATTCCAAGGAGGGGTCGCTATGAGTCGGGTCCGACTCTATGGCAAACAACAATAGTGACAGTTGGTAGACTTGTGTTTTAGCACAGAGAATAGGTAGGAGGGGCACCTAGGGTCAAATAAGGAGCCCTGGTGGCACAATGCCTAAGACATTTGACTGCTAACTAGAAGGCTGGCAGTTCAAACCCACCAGCCACTCCTCGGAAGTAAGACTGGGCAATCTACTTCCATAGAGATAATGCCTTGGAAACCCAGGGAGGGGTTGCTATGAGTCAGAACCAACTCGACAGCAGTGAGTTTTTTTTTTTTTTTGAGGGTCAAATGATATAAGATCAAGACCCCAAGTTGGTCATGCTATTTATGAAATAAAATGTGATGAATAATCAGAGAACATAACTCTTGTTACTATTTCTCTATCAGAGGAGAAAGTACCCCTAAGATTTTTACCTCTTTTGGTGACACAACAATAATAACCATTGAAAGCTGTTGCTATAGAGAGATGTCTATAACCTGGCCTTTAATCAATAAATCTAGTCATGATATGGCCCAATAGCTGAAGTAAAGAAAGAAAGTAAACACAAGTCTCTGAATTCCATCCATATATAAACTATTATTTCTTCCTAAAAAGAGCTATAAGTTGGCAAACAAGATTAAATTAAATCAAGCAAAAGATGGTAGCTTAAATAAATGTGATTGTGAAAAAAATGTTGTGAATATATATCTCAATGCTGTCAACTCAATCTAAACTAATGGTGACCCCATGTGTTACAGTATAGAATAGCTCCATAGGGTTTTCCTGGCTGTGATCTTTACAGAAGCTGATCACCAGGACTTTCTTCTATGGTGCAGATGGGTGGGTTTGAACCACCAATCTTTAGATTAATAATCAAGCTACAAACTTTGTGCCACACAGGAACCTTATTATAAATATGATACCCGTATTTAAAAGTTTCTCAGATTCCAATATAAATTTGGCATCTTTCACAGATTTAGAAAAATTTACCTGCCCTTTTTTACTTTTATTCACTTGTGGAATGGGAAAATTTGGGGTATTCAAGACAGATGAAACTTTTGAAAAATGGTGAGCCTTAAACCAAACCCACTGACAACAACCCTCTCGGAATCCCAAGGAGGGGTTACTGTGAGTTGAATCGACATGACGACAGTGACTTTGGTTATTATTATTATTTTTTTTTTATTGCTTACATTATTCCTTACTGATTACATTGTATTGATCTTTATTAAACACTACAAAATGTATACAAAGAATATGAATTTAATAAATAATGCTGACCATTAGCTAATAATTCTCTGTAAGAAAGAACCAATAAATGACAACTATTTTAAAGAGAAACTTTTTCTGAAACATACTTCATTTAATAATGTATTTAAGATTCTTCCTAGCAGTAGAATAGGGAGGAGCACTTCACACTAATTCTAAGGGTTTAGTAGTACCCTGATATCAAAACCAAACATATCATAAAGAAAA
>NW_006922004.1:1237284-1242913 GCF_000298275.1 Orycteropus afer afer | reverse complement strand
TAGGAACAGAAATAGATTGGTGATCATCAGGAACTAGGGGAAGGAGACAATGTGAAGTGACTGCTAATAGATATTGGACTTTTTCTTTTTTTTGGCATCATAATATTGTTCTAAAATTAGATAGTGGTGATTGTTACATGACTATGAGAATACACTAAAGACCGCTGAATTGTATACTTTGAAAAAGTGACTTTTATGATATGTGAATTAATTCTCAATAAGACTTGTAAAAATAGTAAAAGTAATTTATAATATGTGATGTCTAATCCCATTATTAGGATAATAATGGAGCATATGCATATAACATAATATTATTTGGCAATAAAAAGCAATGAAGCATTAATACTTATTATGACATGGCTGAACCTTGAAAATATTATGCTGATTAATCACACAAGTCCCTTCCATTATTAATAATGACAGTTTGGTTTTCAGTGCACAGTGCACTGAAAGGAGATAACATTTGGCTTTAATAAATTGAGATATTGGTTTACTTCTTATCATGTATAACTAAGGTTAAGATATTCTGCATCAATTTGCTTATTAATCAAACGAGATTAGTAATGCTGACATTAGGATTAAACTAGGAAAAAATATAAAGTTCTTCATACAAATATATAAAGTTCTACTAAATAATTGGTATAATGATTTCAAATTTTTCTCTAAGAACTCCCTTCACCAATTTGACCTACATTTCCCATGTCTGAACTGAAACATTCACTTTCTCTCCTAGTCATAGTCATCTAGCTACTAGTTATTCACTACCTGGTGTGGTTGATCTGCTATCTTGCGTGGGTGCATGTCTATGTGCATGTTTGAACACATTCTATTATTTATGTTTAATTACCCTTTGTTCTTGGGTGCCATCAAGTTGACGATGACTCATAGTGACCCCATGTGACAGAGTAGAACTGCCTCATAGAGTTTCTAGGCTGTAATATTTATGGGAACAGATCATTAGGTCTTTCTTCCATGGAGCCATTGGGTGGGTCTCAAGCACCAGCTTTTTGGTTAGCAGCCCAGCACTTAACCATTGTACTACCAGTACTCCATAAGAGTCTGTAAAATACTTTAAATCAGGGCTTCAAAGCAGTTTATTCTGGTTGAACCCCTGCTGAGAATTTTCATTTCCACCTCAGATACACTGAATCAGAATCCATATTTTAACAAGATCTATGACAATCACTTTGGTATCTTGTTAAAATGTAGATTCTGATTCAGTGTATCTGTGGTGGAAATGCAAATTCTCAGCAGGCAGTGGAAACAGCTCTGGTTTGAAGCCCTGCTTTGGGGCAGAGGACCTGCATTGTCTTTTTTTTTTTTCCTATTTGTAAGGGTGCCTAGACCATGGCTTCACACAAGGTAGGTGTCCTGATTTGTTAATAGACTGAGAAATTTACTTAAAATATGTTGATGGAAATAGTTCAAGTGTGAATTGTGAAAAATGATATCAAAAGCACATATATGAAATCCAAAATTCATGTATAGTCTTTATCCAAAGATTTTTCTTTATATATAATTTTAAATGAAATCTAACATACACTATAAGATAATTATATAAATACTATTATACTATGAGGGAGTTCTGGTAGTGTAGTGCCTAAGGCATTTGGCTGCCAACCAGAAGGCTGGTCATTCAAACCCACCAGCCACTCCTCAGAAGGGAGGTTGGGCAATTTACTTCCCTAGTGATACCACCTTGGAAACCCAAGGGAGTTGCTATTAGTTAGATAGGACTCTAAGGCAGTGGGTTTGGTTTGGTTTGTATATACTATGATAAAAAGGAGCTCTGGTGGCATAGTGCCTAAGGCACTTGACTGCTAACCAGAAGGCTGGCAGTTCAAACCCACCAGCCACTCAGTATCCTGTAGTGATACTGCCTCAGATACTCAGAAACTGAGTATCACTCAGGAGTGATACTATCTCCCTTTAGAGTTTTCTAAAGAGACCCAAGAAGGGGTCGTTATGAGTCGGGTCTGACTCAATGGCAAATAACAACAACAACATGATAAAAGGAGCTCTGTTAGCACAGTGGCTAAGGCATTTGACTACTAACCAGAAAGTTGGTGGTTCAAACCCACCAGCCACTCCTTGGAAGGAGGGTTGGGCAATCCACTTCCATAGTGATACCACCTGGGAAACCCAAGGAAAAGTCACTATGAGTCGGATCCGACTCAATGGCAGTGAGTTAATATTACCCTTTCCTTGAAAGTGTTTAGCTGGCCATCTCAATTTGGTGGTATTCCATACTTTTATGATCTAAAGAGAATATTTATCTTTGTGGTCTTATTATCATTAGGAAATGTCCCAAACACTTGTATTTTATCCCTTGTCTTCTTCATTTCATTAATGGAGAAATGATTTTCTGACACTAGAAAGCTGTGATGCTTGAGTGCCAGGAGAAGCAACCTGCTATTTCCTCTAAAGGATACAGGGTCTGCCCAGGACCATAATAGAAAAAAAAAAAAAAAAAAAAGAGCCTCTAATTGACTGTTTAGTGAAGACTATTGAGTGAATAGGGCCTCACCAAATGGGACTGTGAAAGTTTGTGTGAGAGAACACAAAAAATAGGGGAGTCCCCAGCAGACTAGTTACCAAAGTGAAAGTTGAACAGGTATGACTGGTCCTATCTTGGGATTCCCAGTGAATTCTGGCATCATTGATGCTGGGAGCAGGAAAAGTAGTACCAAAGATATAGGGAGGCCACATCTTCTGACCTTCTCTAACCAAACAAGAGGAAAACAGAATTACTATCAGTAGCCCTAGCATAGTGCCTAAGGCACTTGACTGCTAACCAGAAGGCTGGCAGTTCAAACCCATCAGCCACTCCTCAGAAGGAAGATGGGGCAATCTACTTCCGTAGTGATGTTGTTGTTGTTGTGTGCCATCGAGTCCGACCCAACTCATAGCGACCCCTCCTTGAGTTTCCAAGGCAGTATCACTATGGAAGTAGATTGCCCCATCTTTCTTCCAAGGAGTGGCTGGTGGGTTTGAACTACCAGCCCTCTGGTTAGCAGTCAAGTGCCTTAGGCACTATGCTACCAGAGCTGCCTCAGAAACACAAGGAGGGGTCACTATGAGTTGGGTCTTACTCGACAGCAAAATAACAACAACAACAACAGTAGCCCAAGGCCTATTCCTGCAAGGCCAGACATGCTGCCTCCCTCCAGCTCTTGCACCAACCATTCCTTCCGTAACACTCGCCACTTCTCTGCTGGGTTCAATAACTCACTGCAGTGGCCACACAAAACTCACAGATTACGAGGTTTATTAGGGAAGTACCAGGCTACAATTCAAGTTCAGGAAAAATTCTCAGTCTGTCTCAGCCCGCTGTCTCTCAGCCAACAGTCTCTCACAGTCTCTCTCCCAGCAGTACCTGTCCCTCGGTGTCTCACTCAGCAATGCGTGTCTCTTGCATCTCTTTCCCAGCAGCACGTGTCTCTCAGGAGCACATGTCTCTTTCAGCAGCACATCCTTCTCAGCCAGCAGTCAGAAAAACTTCTGCTTCTAGGGGGCCTCCTTTTGAGCCTGACAGAGTGGCCAAACTAGCCAATCATAACATCAGAATTCTAACCACCTGAGAGAGAGCATACTTCCCAGAACATTGCTCCAGTGCCACTCCCGACAGAAATACCCCAAGTGGATAACTTTTACAATCAAGAGCTCCTCATTTGCTCACAGCAAATCCCACCACAGAGTTGACAAATACTTAGGGCTAAAAAGCCATACCAAGTAATTTACTATACCGCAGGTAGGTAGTGATCATGTAGTCAAACAAGTGAGGAAGCTGAGGTTCAGTGAATTTAAGAAATTGTTCAAGGTCTGACTAGTAATTGAGGAACAAAGAGTAGAAGTTATATCTACTGCTTCCTCCTTTTGGGTTTTCTAAAGAGAATATGCTACCTCATGTATCAGAGAAGTTCATTAGAATCTGAAAATCATTGGTTCATGGAAAATGGCAGTGAATAAAAATTGTCTCATCCATGGACCCTTTGCCAAAATAATTTCTCAGTCAACAGCTGTTGAAATTAATTGATGAATAATTTTCCCAGATTGGCCCATCACAAACCAGTTTTATGCTTCTGTCCACTGTCCTTCCCTTAACTTCAGCTATGCTAAGATTTCTGGCATCTCTGTTTTGTTACTCAAGGCTGCTTCTGAATGAGAAGTAGCTTAGTGCTACTCACAAAAAGATAGGATTTATAAGAGTTGAGTTTTCCTCTCAAGAGGACTCTTTCTCTCCACCCATCACATTTCCTTAGGATCAGGTGAGTTCACTTTCAACTTGAACCCCACTGCCACCAGATTGTTACTATCTTACCCTCTCACAAATGTCGAGGAATGTTGTCAACTGTGTCAATCTTCTTCCATCATATTTCCAGACCTATAAACTATTTATTTGCTATTCCTCTTTTATCCAACATTTTGACACCAGACTCTAAGGTCTGCCTCATCTTTAATGTTCCTATCTTTGGCTTACATTTCTTTGACTTTCTCATCTACAATTAATTTCTCTATTTCACCTAAGCCACCCACACTCAATAATCGTACACTGAGCATTGTCATCATTAAACACTATACACTTCTAAAATCACTAATACACATATCTTATTCTCTCTACAACTTCCTCTCCCTTCAGCTGTCTTGTTTATCTTTTCCCACTGGGACTGTTCTCTAACTTCTTTGGAGGCCCATGCTTGTTAACATCTTGCTTTCTTTTTCTCTTCTTATGTACCATTTCAATGATCCTTATGACAATGCCCTACACTCACTTGACTCTGAGTAGTTCATTACATCTTTCAGGCAATACTGCAGCTGAGGAGGAACTTAATAATTCATTTTCAGTGTTCCTGAACTCAAATTTCTATATGCTACTAGAGAAAGTAAGAAACTTGGAAAATATTAATTCATGATAGCCAACTGCCACTGGACTCTTAATACTACCCAAAATCCTGTTCCATCTCTCCAGTCATCTAACTTTCCCATTCTTCAAATTGTTTACTTTTCTACTTTTCTCTGTCGTACTTTCCTGCTACCCAGAGAAAATAAAAAGTAAATGCTCTAAACTTTCTGCTACCAAACTACTAACTTAGCCGTATCTGCATCCATTCTCATATCCCTTCCTCCAAAAAGGTCATTCTTTCCATATGGCTTCTAGCTTCTAACCCTTTCTCAAGAAACATACACTGTATTTGTTGTTGTTAGGTACCATGGAGTCAGTTTTGACTCATAGTGACTGTGATAGGCTGGGTTATCTAGAGAAGCCAAAACCAGTAAAACTTATATATATATATATATAGAAAGACAGAAATTTATCTTAAGAAAATGGCTCACACACTTAGAGAAGCTGGCAAATCCCAAGTTCCTGGATCAAATGTCAAGCTGGAGGCTTTTCCTGACTCACGCAGCTGCAGGCTGATGAGCTCAAGGTTGGCAGGCAGGCAGTATACCAGTTATTGACTCCAACAGATAACAAATCCAAGATCACCTGGGCGAATGGTAGATTGTTCACTCACTCACAGACAGTTGTAGACAGCACAACAGGATCCAGATTCACAGTATAGTCTTTCTTTATTCCAGGATGTCTCCCTCTCTCTCTTTCTCTCTCTCTCTCTCTCTCTCTCTCTCT
>NW_006922004.1:1221434-1237059 GCF_000298275.1 Orycteropus afer afer | reverse complement strand
TATATATATATATATCTTAGAAGCAGGCTACATCCCAAGGGAAACTCTCTTTCAATGGATTGGCTGCTCCAAACATATACATCTAATCTCATCATGGGAATAACCACATAACCACTGCTTAGACCACTCAGAATCATGGTGCAGCCAAGTTGACACATAACCACAACTATCACAGTGACCCTGTATACAATAGAACAAATCACTGCCCAATCCTGCACCATCCTTTCAGTCAGTGTCAATTTATCACACTGAAAGTCTTCTCCTTTTTTTGTTGACCCTCTACTTTACCCAGCATGATATCTACTGCAGGGACCAATCCCTTCTGACAATATGACCAATGTATGAGAGATGAAGTCTGGCCATTGTTGTTTCTAAGAAGCATTCCAGCTGTATTTCCTCCAAGACAGATTAGTTCATTCCTTTAGCAATCCCTGGTATATTTAATGTTCTTCACCAGCACCACAATTTAAATGCATCAGTTCTTCTGAAGACCTCCTTATTCATTGTCCAGTTCTCACATGCATATGAAGCTACTGAAAATACCATAGCTTGGGTCAGGCAAACCTTAGTCTTCATAGTGACATCTTTGCTCTTGAGCACTTTAAAGAGATCTTTTGCAGCAGATTTGCCCAATTCAACACCTCATTTGATTTTTTGATTGCTGCTTCCATAAGCATTGATTGTGGATCCAAGTAAAATGAAAGCCTTGACAAGTTCAATCTCTTCTCCATTTATCATGATGTCATTTATTGGTCCAGCTTTGAGGATTTTTGTTTCCTTTTTGTTGAGGTATAATCAATCCATGCTGAAGGCTGTAATCTTTGATCTTCATCAGTAAGTGCTTCAAGTCTTCTTCAATTTCAGCAGCAAGGTTTTGTCATCTGCTTATCAGAGGTTATTAATGACTCTTCCTCCAATCTTGATACTGCATTCTTCTTTATATAGTCTAACTTCTCGGATTATTTGCTCAGCATACAGACTGAATAAGTGTAGTGAAAGGATAGAACCTTGATACATACCCTTCCTTATTTTAAACTGTGCCATATCCCCCTGTTCTGTTCAAATGACAGCCTCTTCGTCTGTGTAAAGATTCCTCACGAGCACAACTAAGTATTCTGGAATTCCCATTCCCATTTCTATCCATAGATGACCCTGCTAGTGTTTGAAATACAGGTTTCAGCATCATAGTAACACACAAGACACAGTACAACAAACTGTTTAAGACAGATGGTGAAATGAAATGTACTCCTTGTGGTGTAGGAAGAGACAATAGGGGATTTTTCTTAATTGCCCTAAACCTCAGTTTTCTTAGCTATAAAGTGAGAATTTAAGAGATTAAACTTGAATGACCTCATAGGGTTCTTTTGATGATTAAATAAACTAATTCATTTAAAACACTTAAAATGATGTTTTGGCTTTTATTAGCCACTTACATGCCATTTGTTATTCATGACAATAATGAATTTCATTTTCTATTGAGAAAGGATTTTATTTATATCAAAATCCATTCAACTGTCTTCCAAAGGGAGCTTTGGAATGAGAGACTAATAGTTCTATATTCTGTCAGCTCAATTTGGGGGACTAATGATGTATCAAATTTGAGAGAATATTTCCATTTCTTTTGGTGAATTTTCTGAAAAGACAGCAGTCTGAGAATGCTGAGAATGCTGTTGAAGCTGAAAAACAAAGTTGAACTAAAACTATTTTCAGGATCTTTAGGAAGAGAAATGCAAATTGTGTTTCTTAGTCAATTTTTTTCCTATTTATTTATTTATTTATTTTTGTTCAACACGTATTGAGCCCTTAATTTTGTTGAGAATGTTGCTTCAGGTTCTAGAAAAAATTACATGGAAATAGACTGTGTTGTTCCCGTGAAACCATTCTCCTGGCCTCATGGGGAGTTTGCCACCTGGACATGATGCTGATATATAAATTTCCTCTGTTTGATGCACATAAAGGAATCTATGATTATCAGCCCACATACTATATCCAGGGACAAAACACTCAGACATAACAGTCTATCATTAGCTCTCTAATAAAGAATTTATTTTAAAGGTCTTCTGTACAAAAAAGCGATGGCTGAGAAGATAAAATAATATGTTATTTGTAGTATGTATTTTTACTATTAATCTTAAAGGAATTGTATACTGAACTTATTCTTCTACCTTGAACCTTTTTGAATCTAAACATTTGCAACTTTGAAGCCCATGATAACATGACAAATTTATTGGTTAAGAAAAAATTCTTATTGTGTTCCTGAAGTAGAAACCTTTACTGTGAAACATACAGTAAGAGTAAATGATTGTTGTTGTTGTTGTTGTGTGCCATTGAGTCGGCCCCGACTCACAGTGACCCCTCCTTGGGTGCCAAGGCAGTATCACTATGTAAGTAGATTGCCCAATCTTCCTTCTGAGGAGTGGCTGGTGGGTTTGAACCACCAGCCTTCTGGTTAGCAGTCAAGTGCCTTAGGCATTATGCTACCAGAGCTCCTATAAAACTGATTAGAATAGAATAAAATAAAATTAGAATAAATTTTATAAATAGGAGCAATTAGAAATGTAAACAAAGTCCACATTTTGCTAATGTTCCTTGTTATGGATTTTAGCAGAAAATAAATTAACTTCTTTTTGAATGAATTTCTACCATATCTTATATACAAATGAATTTCCTATTTCTGATTCCTTTTTTTAAAAAAAATAATAATATGGCAATTACAAAGGTAAAAAAAATTAATATTGTCATATTTATTGTGTTCTACTGTTTTATATTATGATGTGAACATTTACTTTGTAAAATGAATTTTCACAAAATAGAAAGTGGGGGATTTATATATTTGAATTCATTTTAAGTATTTTTAAAATTCAAATGAATGCTTATGGACTGGGAAAAGAGTTGAAGAATGGTTTTATTAACTATAAATTACTTTTTTATTGTGATAGAAATATATATAATAACACACTTGCCAAGTTAACATTTTTTCACATGTACAATTTAGCGACACTGACTGTATTCATCATGTAGAGCAACCGCCACCACTGTCCCTTTAAATGTAGATTACTTTGTGATGACCACCATCGGCATTGCTCTTCATTTTTTCTGCTATAGTTAACCTGGGGTCTGAGTCAGTGCATTTACCAGGGTACATATAATATGGACACAATCTTCATGGCTTCTTGGCTTTTTTATATACTTAGCTTCTTCAATATAACTCACCTTCAGAACATTGATTGCTAATGTCCTTTCAAGAAGGTACATGGTTCTCTGAGGAACCATGATGGTAAGTGTGGGAAAGGCTGCAAATCATGTTTCTCTCTGTCTCTCTCTTCTCTGCCACCTTCTCTTCTTCTTCCTCCTCTTCCTGCTCCTTTTTCTTCCTCCTTCTTTCTTCTCTCTCTCTCCATGATGCGTATTAGCATATTTAAAAGCCTGAAAAATCCTGCAATTAAAAAATATCTACTTATTTTTTTAAACATTACTATATTTTCTGTCTTGAAAGGAAGATTGGGCAATCTACTTCCATAGTGATACTGCCTCAGAAACCCAAGAGGGGTCTCAATGAGTCGGGGCCGACTGGATGGCACATAACAACAACAACATAGAAATGTAATCCTATTTACAACTTCTGATCTAAATTTCTACTTCAGCAGAAGTTTATTGGAGAAATTAGCTATGTTTCCAGCTCTTCCATTAGGGCCTGGGTGCTATGCTTCTTGTAATGGTGAAAATACTGAAGACATCACAGAAGACCATTTTAATACTTACAATATTTTACATTTATATTATGTATTACAGTTTACAGAGTGTATTTGAATATATACTCTCAATTTGTTCTCCCGACAACCTTGGAACATTATTATTCCCACTTTAACCATCATGCTCGGAGCATAAAGCTAGTGAGAATTTGTAGTGGAGCATAGTGCTTTCCAGCACAGGAGCACTCACAAGATGTATTTACCAAAGAAAATGCCTTGCAGTTTCTGACAGCTGCCCCTTTCTGACAGCAGCTCCAAATAATGGCTCTCTCCTAGGACTTCAAAGTTTTTACATGTACTATTAGAATTATAGAGGAAGTCTGGTGGCACAGTGCCTAAGGCATTTGACTGCTAACCACATGGTTGCCAGTTCAAACTTACCAGCTCTTCCACAGAAGAAAGATGAGGCAATCTGCGTCCATAAAAATTTACTGCCTTGGAAATCCAATGGGGGTCACTATGAGTCAGAATCAACCTGATGGCAGTGGGTTTGGTTTGGTATTAGGATTATAATCCTGATGGTGCCCTGATGGTGCAGTGGTTAAGTGCTTGGCTAACCAAAAGACTGGCAGTTTGAACCCATTGGTTACTCTAGTGGAGAAGGATGTGGCAGATGGCTTCTGTGAAGATTATAGCCTTAAAAATCCTATGGAGCAGTTCTCCTCTGGCCTATAGGGTCACTATGAGTTTGAATCGACTTGACATACAACAAGAACAAAAACACAGAGCTGCACACCAAATGGGTGCAGGTGTAAGTCCACCAAAGGCACCTCAGAAGACAAGCCTGGTGATCTACTTCTGAAAAGTCAACCATTGAAAGCCTTATGGAGCATGGTTCTAGTCTAGCACAAGTAGGGTCTCCATGTGTCAGAAATGACTAGACAACAACTATTTTACTGGTTTGGTACGTAATAGGGAGCTATGAAACAAATGTTGTTGTTGTTGTTGTTGTTATGTGCCGTCGAGTCAAACCCGACTCATAGATGAAACAAATAGATGTCAAAAATAAATTCTCCAAAGCAGCCTTGTGATTCTACAGGGAGTTTGGGAGGGTAAATGGTTGAATCTGGGAAACTGCTTATTGTATTTAAGGTGTCAAATTATGTAGGTGATGGAGCCTGTAATTTGAGAATTGCACAATTCCTTTAGTTTAAGAACCACTTTATTTATAAATTCATATTTCAGTGGAAAATTTTAAACAGCCCCATAACAGGATAGCAGACAGTTGTTAAGAATCTCAGAATTTGTGACAGAATCTTAAAATACCATTTGAGAATCTTTCCTTTCAAGAAGATGATTCTTTTAAAAATTATTATACATGTAATCACTAATATTCCTTGAAATCCCTGTATTTTTCACATTCTGATGATTTTCTCAGAAAAGTATACTTTTTATGATTAAGTTGACTGATTGGTTGAGTTTGTTTTTTTTTTTAAATGAAAGGTTAGCATACTTAAATTTAAAAAAAAAATAGGTATGGAGGACTCATAAAACCATAAAACAACCTCACTACTATTGAGTTGATTCTGACTTATAGTGAACCATATTGACTTTCCAAGACTATAAATCTTTACAGAAGTAGATTGTCCCATCTTCCTTCTGCAGAGTGGCTGGGGGTTTGAACCACTGACCTTCTGGTTAGCAGTCAAACGCCTTATTCACTACACAACCAGGCTCCTTCTAAACTCACTGCTGTCGAGTAGTATTCAGCTCATAGTGACCCCTCCTTGGGTTTCCAGTATCACTAGGGAAGTAGATTGCCCAACCTTCCTTCCCAGGAGTGGCTGGTGGGTTTGAACCACCAACCTGAGGATAGTTCCTCTTCTTCATCCTACCATCATAGTTTTGCAAGTTCTAAAAACCCAGAGTACTATGTTAACAGATGACTTTTATTTTTAATCTACTTTTTTCTGTATCTTAATAATTCATCTAATATAAAGGCCATTTTATGTAACTGAAAACAGAAATCTACTATAAAACACACTGATTTTATGTCCTGCTTTTCTTAACTGCTTTGTTTGTGTAGCTGTATCCTGTCAGTGATTAAAAATACCTCTCCAGATCACTAGTTTTGGCAGCAGTGTATATATGAACCTACCACACGCAGACATAACAATTTAGAGAAAAGCCCCCAAGAGTCCCAGAAATAACAAAATCTCTGCTAGCATATCTAAATTTTTATCAGAGAGTAACTAATTTTTTGTCACATTGATATCAAAGACCTCAGTTTCTCTTTCTAAACACAGTACGAAGAGTAAGATGCACTCTGATGATAGTAAAATTTTATTGTTCATGATATTCATGATACTTCATGATTGAAATAAATAGACAGATTAGAAAGATAGATAGCAGACTTTGAGTTGACTCTGACTCATGAAGACCTTATGGACAACAGAATGAGACATTGCCCAGGCCTGTGTTAACTCATTATTGCCAGCATATTGTCCATCATTGGGCTATTATTCCAACCCATCTTACTGAGGGTTTCCCTTGCTCCCTCTGCCCCTCTTCTTCACAGAATACAGTGTCTTCCTCCAGTGATTGATCACTCCTGATAACATATTTGAAGCAAGCCAGATGGAAAATGTTCAGTTGTGACCCAAATGTTTTCATTGGCTAATTTTTCAAAGCAGATTGCCAGGGCTTTTTTTCTTATCTATCTTAGCCTGGAAGCTCCACTGCAACCTGTTTAACATTAGTGACTTTGCTAGTCTTTGAAATATGAGTGGCATAGCTTTCAGAATCACAGCAACACATAAGTCCCCAAAGTACAACAAACTGACAGATGAGTGGTGGGTTTAGCTCAGGCCATGGTGTTTTCTTCTTCCCTGTATCTTTGTCTTCTATTAATTCGCTGGCTATTGCCAGACCATGGGATAGACCAGGGTTAGGGACTTTCACTAACTCAGGTGATTACTGTGCTAGTGGCAGCATAAAGAACATGGCTATTTGTTCTGGTTACCTAGGTCTTCTCTGACAAGATATACCACAAATGGGATGGCCTTAACAAACAGGAGTTTATTCTCTTACAGTTCGGGAGGCTAGAAGTCCAATTTCAAAGTGCCAGGCTCTAAGGGCTGGGTGAAAGCCCCTTGACCTTGGGCTTCAGCTCTGCCTCTTGCTCCCAGCCCACTGAAGCTAGAGGCATCTCTTCACTCAGGCAGCTACCAACTGCTGAGGCTAACAAGCCCAAGGTTGACAATAAAATGGCACAGTCCTGATGTTACCAAACCACATGGCAGGCCTTTAATTTAAGTTCATTGTAAGTCCCAAGGTCAGCAGAGCATGGCAGGCTGCTGAACAATGACACGGCTACATGCAGGGTCCAAGCATACCATATACTAGAGACTATCCCCAAGGCTTCTCCTTATATACAGGAAGCGCACCACTTCCCAAAGGAAGCTACTCAGCTGCCTGTGGTAGATCCCACCATGGAGTTGATTGCCAGTCTGATCATGGGAAATAACTACCACCAGCTGCCCAGCCACTCAACCAGGCCCAGCCAAGTTGACACACAAATTTAACTACCGCACTATTTACTGAAATTGTCTTCAAGTGAAATGTAGAAAACTATATATATATAAATACACACACACACACACACACAATGGCAAGGAAAAGAAAAAAAAAAAAGAATTGAAAGTGAATGATTTGCTCCATCCATCTTTTGTTTTAAGCAGTTCTTCATTTAACACAGGTACAGGGAAGATATCTCTGGGGCAGATGGGTATTTAGAGAATGGATATACCCAGTCACATCACTGGAGAGAACACTCTGAAGATGTGGTAACTAGGGACTTAAGCCATTATCTAGATGGCCAAACATCTTTTCAAAATCTCTCTGAGGTTATATTAACCATGTTTGCATGATGGTCTGCTCTTTAATCTCTATGGTTCAGCTAAATATGCATGTTTGGAAAATGAGTTTAATAAAACTAAAGTCTTATCTTTCAGGTGCTATTTATACACCTAACTCTTATCTTTCACCTGAATACTGAGAAGTTAAGAAAAGAGAAGAAGTATGTATTATAGGTAAAGAATTTTAAATATATTAGGTGAAATTTTATTGTAAGCTCCTTGAGAGAAGAATTAAGGTATATCACTGTAGAATTCACTCCATAGAGTTTAGGAAGATATCTCAACTAAGCAATCAATTAAATGGTTTTATAAGAATGCCACCCCAAAAATGACTTCCAAACTAATGCAGTATAACAAAAAAAAAAAAAAGACCTCTTTAAGTTTAAAATCATGTTCCCATGGAGATAGGACTCTCAGCTTTTCTTAAAGGGCACATCACTAAAATAATACACTAAAATGAACAATGGCATTATTGAAAATAGAAAACTCATCTAACTATATTCACTTCTTATATTTAGCATATTCTGATTTATACATGCCATGTGAAGGGAACAAAAACCCACTCTTAATTTCTTCAGCATACTTTTCTCCACGTTCTCTTATTCTTCATCCCTACCCACAGATACTTGAAATTGAACAAGTGGTTGTCACTCTAAAAGGCTGGCCCATTATTTCTTACTTTTCACCATCCCACCCTGTGTTGGATGCATTATCTATGATATAGTTTCCTTGGAAGGAGAACATTATTTTTTATCATCTTTACTTTGGAAGGGAGGAAACTAAAATTGAGAGAAGTTAACACAGCCAAGTCATACAGCTGGCAAGTGGTGAATCCTAGTTTTGAACTTAGGTCTCCATAACTTCTAAATCTAGTATTTTCCTCTACTGAATTATGATTTTCTCCTCAGGATTTTTTTTTTTATCACTGGCAATATAGTGCTTACTGTGTACACAAATAAATGAATGGAACCTTGTCTTTAGGAAAGAGAAGCTCACCTTCCTTTTCTTCTCACTGTATATAGCTTAGAATATGAAATATATTCTGGAGAGAACACTTGTTGACTAAGGCCCACTTGCCTCCTGAGTGGAATATACATATCTCTGTACTCTGAAAATTAGGCCAATCCAGGCTAACGTCTGAGCAAGAGTCTGCTTTCTCTCAGTAGAATGCCCCCCCTGCCTTCATGCTACTGGTGCCATCTGCTGCCAATTTAGCTGTTTGACTTAATGGCTTCACATCAACTTCATTTTCTGTTTCAGACCTGTTACATAATATAAATCCACTGTGAGAGAATGTTTTGTTTCTAAACTGAAATGAGTTGTGCTGTTTCACCATGTACTTAGTAAAAAGAGAATGGTTCATTTAAAGTGTGACAGTAACTATATGGGGCCCTGAGGTAGCAGCAGTATCACCTCTACTCTACTGCTACTTAATTTTAGTAAGACTTGATCTTTTCTCTGTTCCATTCTGGAGATTATATATAAATGTATTTTGTAAGGCAAGGATATTAGATCATGACATTTTGTGGTCAACCTGGGTAAGATTTCTGTAAAGAATTGGAAGTATCAATATTATTTATACCATCTCTGTCAAGCTTTAGAAAACTTGATTAATTCATTTTATATTACTAAACCATGCAGATTAGGGAAGGAAAGGAAATAGAATACAGTGCACTTAATTGTTTAGATTATTTCCTTCAGAAATATGTTAATACATCCAGAGTTTACGTAATTGTAGAGCAGTCAAAACTTTTATTAAGATTATTAATATATTGGAAAGTTAACTATATAATGATATAATGAGTTTCTTCCCAAGATAATAATCAGAAATTGTCAATACATCAATCACATACACTGGTGATGAATGTGTAAATCGGTAGAGACTTTTTGAAGGACAATTTTGGAATAGCTATAAAAATAATTTAGAGAAAGTATATATTGACCTCAATTTTTTATTTCAAAAACTGCATTCTGATGAAATAATTTAGAACATGTGTATCACTTCAATGATGTAGACTGCAATTAATGGTAAAACCACAAACTCATGAACAACAAACTGATAAACAATAAATTCCAGCCAATCAATAATAGGAAATTGGTTAGATAATTTAAGAATAGAGTGAAATACTTCTTAACCAACAAAAATGATATTGTTCTATCCATCTATCTATCTATCCATCTATCATCTATCTTGTATATTTGGTTATATAGGAGGATGTTCATGATATATTACTAAACAAAAAGGTGGCTACAAAATAGAATGGGAGCTCTGGTAGCATAGTGCCTAAGGCACTTGACTGCTAACCAGAAGGCTGGTGGTTCAAACCCACCAGCCACTCCTTGAAAGGAAGATGGAGCAATCTACTTTCGTAGTGATACTGCCTCAGAAACCCAAGGAGAGGTCACTATGAGTCAGGTCCGACTGGAAGGCACATAACAACAACAAGAAAATAGAATGGTCAGTATGATATTATAAACACACACACATATGTATATGGTAAAGATGCGAAAGAATATACAACCTATTAAGAACAGAATATATGTGGAACTATAAGAGTTTTATCCTTTGAAAAAAAAACAACAACAACTCTGTTTTCCTATTTTTTTCCAAAGAGCATGTATGGCTTTTGTTGTAAGGAAGCAAACATTTTTGTCATTCTGTCTTCACAACCAACAAATAAAAATGTGCCTACATTTTCAATTCATTTTCTGTAAATCAGATTATTATTAAAGATACAGTATAGATTTAGACTTTGTAAAACTAGATCCTAGAACAGAAGTAACAAGCATGTGAGTTTTTCTCTATAACAGTTTCTTCCATCCAGCAGGTGAATTAGGTTGTGTCACGTATCACTTTCACTGATCTTAAATCTCCCCATTAAAACGTGCTTGATTTCAAGAGAGGAGGTGGGTAGAGAGCTGTTTGTTGTTGGGATTGTAATCAGTGCTGTGAAACAAAATGTGTATGAACTGTTAAGTGTAAAATGAATCCGTTTTGTAAATTTGCACCCAAATTACAATAAATTTTTTTAAAGTGCTTGATTTCTATTAAATAGATATGGTTTCATAACAAGCTCAAGAGAACATTTGTTCACATCTTAGAAAACATTTACATACACATTCGTACTTCTTTTGTTCAAGCGAGTAATCAATCATCTTGTTATTTCATTGAGATCAATTATTCTAGTGTGTGAGCTAAAGGCCATGGGACACTTACATGATTAAACATCAGTATCATTGTACATTTTCAGTGTAAAAGGTCATGTCTTTCTGCTTTTTGGCCTATTGTATATACAATGTAATGGCAAACTTTATGTAACACAAAATACAAAAATGCCTCAGGCAGTGCAGTATAACACCATTTAGCACTGAAGTATGGTCATCAAATGGACACTCACCAAAAATGATTGTAATAATGATGGAGTGATTTGGAAAGATCTTTCATCACATGAGAAATAATGAGAAATTCAGTAACTGGATGATGAAAAATAGATCAGTATGTTTTCAAAGAAGACTGCTCCATAGCTTTCAGGTGGTATGGATTTATGTCAGAGTCTACAACAGCTGATGTATATGCATTAATAGGTACACACATTAGAATGTACACACATAGGAGTCTCTACACAGTAGTGTACACAAGAGAGTCTTCAGCTAATGCACACACAATAGGTACACACCAATTAGAGTGTGCACACATGAAAATCTTCAGCTGAGACACACACAGTAGGTGCACAGAAGTTAGATGACAATTGGTAGCCTGTTTTGTTTTTTTTTTATATTAATGGTACTGTCTAATAAGATGGTATTAGAGTATGTCTGGAGGAGCTCTGGTGGCACACTGCCTAAAGTACTTGACTGCTAACCAGAAGGTTGGCAGTTCAAACTCACCAGCCACTTCAAGGAAGGATGACTTGGCAATCAACTTCCGTAAAGATTTACTGTCTCAGAAACCCGAAGGGGGTCGTTATGATTTGGAATTGACTTCATGGCAATGAGTTTGGTTTCTTTGGAGACTTCTAGAAAGCTGATTTTTATTATTTTTGAGGTAATTTCTACATGAATGTTAAGCATTGATGCAGTGAGATAAGATGATTCATTTGTGACCTGTTAATCTGGTCACTTCTCTATTTGATCTTCAGTGGCAGTGAAGATTAGTCTATCACCTAATTCTAATTCCTAATACTCTTTATTCTTTGCTCCAGTTTATTCAAAGGGAAAAAGAAATGTCTTGAAATACAGTAGAACCTCATTATAGTTATCTTATTATTATACTAACTCAAATACACCAGGAAAATGATACCTTTGAAGCATGACAATATAAAGTGAAAGATCAATAACCACCTGTCATTAGTTTGGTAAAAATCACTAACATTTTCACAGCTTTTCTCTTTTCACAGAGCGCTCTCACAAATATTAACTCATTGGCATTTCACTGCACACAATTTGATTGATAGAGTTTGATTACTGCTACGTGGCAAATGAAGAAATAGAGTCACAGAGTCATTGAATGTCACCACCTGCTGGATAATGATAAAGTGTCATTGGGCTCACCTTTCTGTACCCAGTCTGGATGCGTTCCTTATTGCTCAGTAAACATGAGTTCAGAAACATGCTCATAATTCTTTTTATCTTATTTCTCCCATCTATGTTATAAATGCATTTCATGGGCTTTTTTTTTTTTTTTTTTTTTTGATCATTGAAAGCATTTGCCTCAAAGTGAAACTTGTTCTTAATAATGCCTCAGATTTACTTAAACACATACACTGTGCATTGTGGCTAGTTTAGACCAGCTTATGATTCAGAAACTGAACTCAGTAGTATCATTCATCATGACAGCCCTATTTCAAGGAAGATGGGGCAAACTACTTCTGTAGTGATACTGCCTCAAAAACCCAAGGAGGGGTTGCTATGAGTCGGGTCCGACTTGAGGGCACATAACAAAAAAAAAAAAAAAAAAAAAAAATTCAAAGGGCTTTGCTAACTCAACAATTGCAGCAGGATAAATAGTTAAAAATTTTTGTAAAACTGTCTCATGTCCTTTGTTTTCTAAGATTTGACTCCTAATAAAATTCTGATCAATTAGAACGTGTCCACACTATCAGAAGTAAGATTTTGTGGCTTATATTTTACAAGCCTTTTGCTTTTTTCTTCTTGTTCATTTCAAGGTTTAAGAGACTAATGCATTTCAACATTGAGTTTAGCTAGTTTTGGTTGGCTTCTGTATTTGAGTGAAAGAAAGGGGGAGGCACCTTTTATAAAAGGTGAGGAATTTCTATGAAATGTCTATGTTATCTTCTTGTGTTTGTGAAATCAGTTTGCCTTCATGGTTCACTACATAATCTTAACAAATTGAAAACAGATGACCTTATATTGCAGCGAAGTTTTGCCAAATCTATGACATGGTTAACTGATCAGTTTGCCCTGAGCTTCTCCAACATCTACTATCAATACCGTTCATTTGACAATTAAGTAGAACTACTTTGTAATAAATCTTTCTATGCAGTCTTTGTTTATGGTCTATGTCTTTACAATTGCATGTGAAAATATCTTATTTCTTCAATAAGATTTTGTAAATAAACCTTTTATTTTGGATTAATTTGAAATTTATAGAAAAATTGCAAAGGTAGTGCAGAGAATTCCTATATACCTCTCATCAGTTCTTCCATTGCTAACATTTTCCCCAATAAGACTTCAAACTTTTGATAACAGAGACTATGTACTGTTTGTGTCTATAGCCCTTCACAACAGTAGGAACTTATCTTGTACCTAGTTTCTATTCACTAGATTTCAATGAATGGGTAGTAGATAGAAAATTAGAGAGGCACATTTTAGCTCCTGTGTGTTGTTGTTGTTGTCATTATGTGCTGTTGAGTTGGATCCGACTCATAGTGACCCCTCCTTGGGTTTCCGAGGCGATATCACTATGGAAGTAGATTGCCTAACTTTCCTTCCGAAGAGTGGCTGGTTAGTTTGAATTGCCTGCCTTCTGGTTAGCAGTCAAGTGCCTTAGGTACTATGCTACCAGAGCTCCAGCTCATATATGTATATGTATATGTATATATGTGTATATACATAATATATATATTTGCACCCAAAGCACAATACATACATACATACATACATATACATATGTATGTATTAAGCTTTGGGTGCAAATTACACAGCAAAATCATTTTATATTCAACAGTTCATGAACACTTGATTTCATAGCCCTGATTACCATCCCCAACCATAAAAAAAGCTCTCCTCCTCTCCCATCTCCCTGTGACCAGCCCCTCCCTGTGCCCTTCTTACCTATGCATTCCTGTCTGTCCAGCTTTCTCTCTATGTGAATGCTGCCTCTCTGGTATATCATGTCTGATTGATCTAACAGGTGAAACTCCCTAGAGTAAGTGAGTACATCACTCTGGGATAGGTGTTCTGCTTGGAGGTCTTTCTACTGTTGGGCTGAGAGCCAATCCATGGAAGTAAGTCCATTTCTAGCCCCAAAGGGTAACCCAGGGTTAGAGTCTCAGGGGTTCCATCAGTCTCTCTCCGACTAGTAACTTTGGTCGTTTTTGTGTTTTTGAATTCTGTTTCACATTTTTCCTCCCACTCTCTCAGGATCTCCAGTTTTGATCCCTTTCTGAGAAGATGGCATTGGTAGCTAGGCACCATCTAGTTTTTCTGGTCTTGGAGTCGTGAAGGCTGAGGTCCTTTGGTCCATCTTATCTTTGGATGAATTATTTCCAGATGACTTTGATTTTCTTCACTCTTCTTTGCTCCAGGCAAGAGGAGACCAGTTGTTGCATCTTAAATAACTGCTTGAAAGCTTTTAAGACCCCAGTCACTACTCACCAAAGTAGGTTGTAGAAACCAAAACCAAACAAATTCAGTACCGTCGAGTTGTATCCAACTCATCGTAACCCCTCCTTTGGTTTCCGAGGCAGTATCACTACAGAAATAGATTGCCCAATCTTCCTTCCGAGGAGTGGTTAATGGGTTTGAACCACCAGCCTCCTGGTTAGCAGTCAAAACAAGATTTTTATGTATTATTTTGTGCCAGTTGAGCACGATTGTCCCCTGAGACTATGGTCCTGAGTCCACAGACCCAGTGATTCTCTCTCAAGGTGTTCGGTTGTCTCTGAGAAGCTACTCCAACCCTGTTTCCATTGCTTCTGTAATGTATGTGGGTAATTTTGTAGCATAAGTGCATATGTAAGATTATCTTCAGCCAAATATATCCTTGGTCTAGGGTATATTCCTGTTCTCCTACCCCCATCTGATCTTCTCATCTATCTATGCATTTATCTGTAGACTGCCAGTGGTAATGCAGTATTGTGCATGTAATAGTATTTGCCTCTGTTGTCTATAATTTTTGTGCACATTTCAGTGGCTTTCCTTTCCCCAGTGTTACCACACTGATCACAGACTCTTTCCAAAGCATTCCTCCCCTCACCCAAATCAACATGAGACCACAACCAGTCTGAAATTTTCCCTCCACTTCCTTCCCATCTCCAGTAACCAACAAAATGAGTTTCCTTCCCTGAGTAAACCTTTCCTTGACTTTTTACAATAATGGACTCATGTACAATATTTGTCTTTCTGTGGCTGCCTTATTTTGCTCAGCATAATGTCCTCCAAATTCTTCCACACTGTGAGATGATTCATGTATTCTTCATTATTCTTTAATGTTTCATAGTATTCCGTTGTGTGAATGTAGCATAGTTTACTTATCCAATCATCTGTTGATGGGCATTGAGGTTGTTTCCATCTCTTTGCTATAGTGAATTGTGCTGTGATGAACATGGGTGTGAATATGTCTATTCATGAGAGTTCCAATTTCTCTGCAACCTCACCAAAACCAAAAAACAAACTCATTGCCAACTTATCTCCACTCCTTGGATTTCCGAGGCAGTATCACTATGGAAGTAGATTGCCCAATCTTCTTTCTGAGGAATGACTGGTGGGTTTGAACCACCAGCCTTCTGGTTAGCAGTCAAATGCCTTAGGCACTATGGCACTCTTTATTTTCTG
>NW_006922004.1:1210877-1216825 GCF_000298275.1 Orycteropus afer afer | reverse complement strand
AAAAAAAAAAAAAAAGAATATCAAGCTAAAAAAAAAAAATGTCACTTTATGTCCTTTTTTTTTACATGGTTTTAGAACTCTCACTTATAGGTCATCTTTGTAAATATTATCTTTACTTTACCTAAGTCTACTAGATAGGGAATGTGCTGATGTGCCCTTAAAAAATCAATCAGAAAAACACATAGCATATTAGAAACATCAGTGGCCTGATATTGTTCTTACGTGTAAAGGAAAAGATGAAAATCAATAAACCCTTGAAGCCAAGGCCACGTGAAGATGTTTTATATGGTACTAGCGTTGAGTAGAGAATGTTCTATGCAAGTTTAAAAGCAGTTATTTATGTGGGGAAATGTTGCAATTCAAGAGCAAAATAGGCATCTCTTCACTTATTTGCATTTGATTAGTTAGCCATGTAGGAAATTTTATAATAGCATCAGTAAATGGATGTAGGAAAAGAAGCCCTCACTGCAGAGAAGAGATAAAGCAAAACATGCAATTTGCATTAAATTTTGGATTATTTCCTTAGATGTAATCTATAGTAACAAATTAAAGCAAATGTCTAAAATGTTATCCTGTTGACCTGACATCCTTAATGCAATCTTTGCTTTCATATAAGAAATTGATTCTTCTGTCACAAATGTCTATTTCTCCAAAAGCAAATCATCCAAACTGATTACTGATGATTGACATAATTTCATATCCAGAATTTAATCAGGTACCTACCAATGCATGGAGGAGCCATGACCAAAGAGAGATGTTATGGAGAGAGATCACCAAAGGTTGGCAGGCATTCTAGTACAGATTATGTTGCTTTGCTACTTATAGAGAGTACTTTGGCTGAAGGGTCACTGGTTTCAAAAGAAGGCTAGTGTCAAATTTGTGTATATGCCCGGTGTAAATCTACACTATGGTGAACTGGACACATTTGGGTCTCATCTGACAAAATTATTTTCCATTCCTGTGCTGAATCATGTGAACACAACATTCAGAAGTGATATATCCTTTCCCCAAACTAAACCAGACTGATATAAAATGCCTGGAGTTATTTCTTCTCTGATACAATCCTACCGGAAATTCTCTTCTTTTTCCTCTCTCTGCTGAAGACATTAGATGTCGATGCAGGAGCAAGGAGCACATTTTCCCTGATGAAATCTGAGGCTCGTTTGCACTTGATCACTTTAACAGTTCTTCTGTTAGTGGGGATAACACACAGTTAGCACTCCAGGAATCAGAAAGGAAAAGTAGATGGGATATTTGGGGCAACAAAAAGAAAGCACCAGATAGTTAGTTAGAATGCAGAGGTCTAGATTCTACTTTGTTATTAACTAGATGGTAACTGCTTAATGTCACCAGCTGCAGTTTCCTTGTTGACTTTAATGTCTATTTTGGCTCCTCACACAGGCATTAAAAGAATTTAACAATTAATTAGTCCTTGCAACAAAATACCATTATTGTAACCAGAAGAAATCCAGAAAAAAAAAAAAAAGGCATGCGCTATTCCTTCAGTAATTTATTTGCATTCTGTGTGTTTTTCTATATAGATGACTCCCATGCCCACATTAAAAAGAGAAAGACACTCTGCAACAGCAGCAGCAACAAAATATAAAACCAGCTATTTGGTTACAATATTTTTGATGACATAAAGTAAGTAAGCTTACATTATAGCCTATAATTCTCAAAATGTGAATGTTCTCAGCTTAACATTGTATTTCCACTGAAATAGACACATGGTGGTCAGAGTTTCTTGAATCAACTCATCTATATTCCTTTGCCCATTAAGCAAAAAAGCACAAATCAAAAAGCTCACTGCTATCAAGTTGATTCTGACTCAGTGACC
This sequence comes from Orycteropus afer afer, assembly GCF_000298275.1. Taxonomy (NCBI): domain Eukaryota; kingdom Metazoa; phylum Chordata; class Mammalia; order Tubulidentata; family Orycteropodidae; genus Orycteropus; species Orycteropus afer. The sequence continues at coordinate 1,214,988 of NW_006922004.1, read as the reverse complement.
CTCTAGGACAGAGTAGAAGTGCCTCATAGGATTTCTAAGGTTATACATCTTTACAGAAGCAAACTGCCTCATCTTTGTCTTTTGGAGTGTGTGGTACATTGGAACCGCCAACCTTGTGATAAACAGCTGAATGCCTTAACCACTACACCACCAGAGCTCCTCATAATTTAGTCAGCCTTACTGAATTTATTTAAATCCCTTAAAATGAACCTTATTGCCCCCCTTTTTCTTTTGTTTTCTTGGAGTACTCCTCCATTTTTCTTTATTCACTTGGCAAACCCATTTATTTTTAAATATTCTTCCTTATTGTGGTAATGTATACCACACAATTTGCCATTTTAATCATTTTCAGTGTACAATTCAATAGCATTAATTACATTTGCAGTGTTTAAGACCATCATTACTATTTTCAAAACTTCTTCCTCACCCAAAACAGAAATTCTTTACCCATTAAGCAGTTACTCCTTATTTCCCCCTCTTCTCAGTCCTGGTAACCTCTAATCTACTGGCTGTCTTTATGAATTTGTTTATTATACATATTTCATATAAGTGCATTCATGCAATACTTGTGGGGGGGTGTGTGTGTGTGTCTGATTTATTTCACTTAGCATAATGTTTTGTTTTGTTTTTTTCTTTGTTCCCCTTCACCCAAGTTAATATATGTCTACTCTTCCCCTCCCACCCCTTGTTGTTGTTGTTGTTTGCCGTCGAGTCGGCCCCGACTCAGAATATTTCTTTTTGTGTAAAACTCATTTCTTGACTTTTTACAATAATGGTCTCACATAATATTTTTCCTTTTGTGATTGACTGATTTCAGTCAGCATAATGTTCATCCCTGTTATGAGATATTTTGCAGATTCATCGTTGTTCTTTAACATTTTGTAGTATTCTATTGTAATTATGTACTATAGTTTGTTAAACCACTTATCCGCTGATAGACATTTAGGTTGTTTCCATCTTTTTGCTACTGTGAATAGTGCTGCGAGGAACATGGGTATGCATATATCTGTTTATGTCATTCTTATTTCTCTAGGATATATACCTGGTAATGGGATTGCTGGGTCATATGATATTTCTATTTAAAGCTTTTTAAGGAAGTGCCATACAGTGGTATAGTGCCTCAGGCATTTGACTGCTAACCAGAGGCCGGTGGTTTAAACTCACCAGCCACTCCTCAGAAAGAAGATTGGGCAATCTAGTTCCATAGAGATGTTGCCTTGGAAACCCAAAGAGGGGTCGCCATGAGTTGAGTCCAACTCAAGGGCAAATAACAACAACAACAATGGCTAATGAGGAGCTCTGGTGGCATAGTGCCTAAGGCATTTGACTGCTAACCAGAAGGCTGGTGGTTCAAACCCACCAGGCACTCCTTGGAAGGAAGACTGGGCAATCTCCTTCCATAGAGATAATGCCTCAGAAACCTGAGGAGAGGCATATGAGTCAGACCCAACTTTACAGCAGTGAGTTTTTTGAATGGCTAATGATCACAAGCATTTCTTAATGTATTGTTAGCTACCTGAATGTCTTCTTTGGTGAAGTGTCTGTTCATGTCCTCTGCCCATTTTTAAATTGGATTATTTGTCTTTTTGTTGTTAAGATACAGAAGTTTTCTAGAAATTTTGGAGATTAGTCCCTTGTCCATTAGCTCCTTGCCATTTTTTTTTTTTCTCCCCAGTCTGTGGGTTCTCTTTTCACTTTTTTGGTGAAATCTTTTCATTCACATCAATGTCTAATATTTAGGAAGCCCTAGTCATCTATTTTGTTTTCTGGTGTTTGTGCATTTTTAGTTATGTTTCATAGTATATTTATGCTATTTAGAGCCACTAAGTTTGTCCCTATATTTCTTTGATGGTCTTTACAGTTTTAGGTTTCACATTCAGTTTTTTGATCCAACTTGAATTTGTTTTCATATATGGTGTGAGCTATGGTTCCTGTTTCATTTTTCTGCAAATGGAAATACAGTTTTGCCAGCACCATTTAATGAATTTGGGCTCTTTGCCAAAGATTAGCTGATCATAGGTGGGTGGATTTACTTCTGGGTTCTCAGTTTTGTTTTGTTAATCTATGTATCTGTCATTGTATCAGTACCAAGCTGTTTTTCACTACCATGGCTGTGTAGTAGGTTTTAAGATTGGGAAGTATGAGGCCTCCTACTTTGTTCTTCTTTTGTGTGCTTTACTTATCTGAGGTCTCTTTCCTTTCCATATAAAGTTGATGATTAGTTTTTCCATCTCTTTGAAGAATGATGACAGAATCTGGATCAGAATTGCATTATATCTGTAGATTACTTTGAGTACTATTGACATTTTCATGATGTTAATTCTTCCTATCTATGGGCATGGAAGGAGCTCTGGTAGCATAGTGCCTAAAGCACTTGACTGCTAACCAGAAGGCTGGTGGTTCAAACCCACCAGCCACTCCTTGGAAGGAAGATGGGACGCAATCTACTTCCATAGTGATACTGCCTTGGAAACCCAAGGAGGGGTCACTATGAGTCGGTCCAACTCAATGGCACATAACAACAACAACAACATGAGCATGGTATATTCTGTTTCTGTAAGTCGCTTTTGGTTTCTAGTAGTAGTGTTCTGTAGTTCTCTTTGTATAGATCTTTTGTGTCTCTGGTTAGATTTATTCCTAAGTACATCATAGTTTGGGTAGTTATTTTAAATGATACAGTTTTCCTGATTTCCTTTTCAAAGTTATCTTCATTAGTGTAAAGAATTCTGACTGATTTTTATATATGAATCTTGTACCCTGCTACTTTGCTAAAGCTTTTAACTGACTCTAGTAATTTTCTTGCAGAGTCTTTGGGACTTCCTGTGTATAGGATCATATCATCTGCAAACAGAGATAATTTTACTTCTTCTTTACCAATTTGGATGCCTTTCAGTTCCCTTTCTTGCCTTTTTGTTCTGGCTAGTACTTCCAATACAATATTGAATAGAAGTGGAATAAAGGTCATTCTTGTCTGGTATTCATCCATAAGGCAAATGCTTTCAGTTTCTCTCCATTGAGAATAATGTTAGCTGTTGGTTTTGTATATATACCTTTAATTATGTTGAGGAATATATCCTCAACATCTATCCCTATATGTTTATTATTAGTATATTGTTTTAAAAATTTATCTATGTTTTTGAATGTATGGGAACTTCAATCCTTATATGACTAAATAATTCCATTGTATGAATGTAATACATTTTGTTTATCCATTCATCTGCTGCTAGGCATTCAAGTTGTTTCCAACTCTTGAGTATTGAGAATAAACACTAGTGTACAAGTATTGGAGCCCTTGTTTTCAGTTATGTTGGGTATATAGCAGTGAAATCCCTGTCATGTAGTGATTCTATGTTTAACTTATTGAAAAAAACAGCAAACTATTTTCTATAGTGGTTATACCATTTTACATTTCCACCAGCACTTTTTCCACATTCTCACCAATACTTGCTATTTTCTATTTTTATTTTTTTTGTAATAACCATCCTAATAGTAGTTGTTTTGATTTGAATTTCCCTAACAACTGATGATGTTGAGCATCTTTTTCTTTATGTACTTATAGGTCATTTTTATATCTTTTTTTGAGATATATCTATTTAAGTCCCTTGCATTTTTTAAAATTGGATCATTTCTCATTTTATTGTTGAATTGTATAAGTTCTTTATATATTCTGGCTACTTTACCAATATCATATCTGGGGTTTGCAAATATTTCCTTCCATTCTATAAGTTATTTTTATTTTCTTGAGAATATTCTTTGATGCACAAAAATTTTCAGCTTTAGGGAAGTCCAATTTATCTTTTTTTTCTGTTGGTAGTGGTGGTGAATTTGGTTTTATATCAAATATCCATTGCCAAATATTTACTTGCTATCCAGATTTTGTTGATTTTTTCATGTACAGTAATAAAAATAATTTGTATTTTTTAAGAACATTTAGAAATCATAAAAAAGTTCAAGATAGACACTAAATTTACCTGCAAGCTCAACACCCAGAATTGATGACTGTTAGTATTTTGGTAGCATAGTGGCTAAGGCACTTGACTGCTAACCAGAAGGCTGGCAGTTCAAACCCACCAGCCACTCCTCGGAAGGAAGGTTGGGCATTCCTACTTCC
>NW_006922004.1:1209865-1210777 GCF_000298275.1 Orycteropus afer afer | reverse complement strand
TAGTGATACTGCCTCGAAAACCCAAGGAGGGGTCGCTATGAGTCGGGGCCGACTCGACGGCACATAACAACAACAACAACAATGTCTAATGATTGTGAGCATTTCCTCATGTGTTTATTGATCACCAGTATATCTTCTTTAGTGAAGTGGCTTTTCATGTCCTTTGTCCATTTTTGAATTGATTTGTTTTTCTTTTTGATGTTGAGGTGTTGAAGTTTTCTATAAATTTTTAGAGATAAGTCCCTTGGCAGATATGTTATAGCCAAATATTTTTTTCCCAATCTGTAGGTTCTCTTTTTACCCTTTTGGAAAAGTCTTCAGATGCATATAAGAATTTAATTTTTAAAAGGTCCCAGTCATCTAGTTTCTCTTCTGCCTGTGCATTTTGGGTTATGCTTGATAGTCTATTTATGCTGCAAATTAGGGCGTCTAGATTTGCTTTTGATTTATCTTTGATGTTTAACTCATTAATATTATATAGACAAATAGAAGTGGTTGTCTTGTTTATTGCAAATACAGTACAAACAGCCAGTATAACTGCAAGTTCAGGAAAAAGTTGTCATTTATTTTAAATTTCTCGGGACTTCTGTTATGCAAAGGTTTTACTCAGAAATGCTTGGGGAATAAAAAAGTTGGTCCATTTCTTGAAATTTATTACAAATTATAACTCTAGCAATCTTTCAAGAAAGGTTGGCATATATTTCATATATTTCATCAAGTTGATATATTTTCAATATAATTTTATAAAATTAATTTACATCACTATACTTTTTCAAGTCTGATTAATGATGAGAAGCCCTCAAAAATATGTCACTTTCATCACAACAGAACCAGCTGAAATAAAAAGGGTAATATCAGGATACTATGAAGAACTGTATTCCAACAAATTTGAAAATCTGGAGGAAATGGACA
>NW_006922004.1:1204182-1209074 GCF_000298275.1 Orycteropus afer afer | reverse complement strand
GCTAAGGCACTTGACTGCTAACCAGAAGGCTGGCAGTTCAAACCCACCAGCCACTCCTCGGAAGGAAGGTTGGGCATTCCTACTTCCGTAGTGATACCGCCTCGGAAACCCAAGGAGGGGTCGCTATGAGTCGGGGCCGACTCGACGGCAAATAACAACAACAACAACAACAGTATTTTGGTACATAGCCTTCTATACATCCCCCCCCATCACATTTACAAATATTTGAATCATAATAACTTTTTGAAATTGCTTTTTAAACAATGTTTCATAAACATATCCACATGCTGTTAAATAATTTTCAGTATTATTTTTAAATGAATATACTGTATCCATCATATAGGATTTATATATTTTATTCAGCAAGGCTCCTATTTTTAGATGTTTAGTTGATTCAAGAATGACTTTTAAGGAATCTAAAGAATTATTTGAGTGACCTACAGAGGATCCTAGTTTGAGTTGGTCTTTAGCAGCAAAAGAGAAGGACAACAGACAATGTGATCCACAGAAAATCACATAGCTCCAGGTGTCAGAAGATGTGGTCTTCCAGATTTGGTACTGTCTAACTTTAGATACGTTAGTTCATTTCTCTGGCCCTCTTTCCTTCATCTGAAAAATTGGGTATTGGGTTAGTTTATCTCTCAGGCACTTTCATCTCCAATATTTTAAAATCCTAAGTGACAGAGAATGCATGAAGCATTAATTGTGTTGCATGGGATTCTGATGAAAACCCCAAAATGAGGAACTCAGACAACACTTCTGAAGACAGTTTGTCCCATTTACAAAGAACGCACCCATTCTTTGCATGGAGTCTGCTGTCCTTGGAGCCCCTGACTCAATCTACAGAAAGCAGGTGCTTCCCACAAGAGGAATCACTTTGAAAAACAATTAGGAGTTTTTAGAGAATCTATGTGTTAAGAAGAGAATGTAATAAAGAAGCTTCATGTACAAAACAGAAGCAGCTCATGTTAGGTGTCCCTGTGAGTAAACCAACTAAAGCAATGTGGCTCTCTGACTCCTATGCCACTCTTTACACTTTGCTAGATTTTTTTTTAACCATATATATATTTTAACACTTGTCCAAAAGTTCAACTAGTTATATACCTATATCTGTCAGTTTTCCTCATCACTTATAAACCCCTGTCTCCTTTGACAAACATTAATAGCTTTCATTCTCCTTTGATAACATTTTGAATTACAAAATAAACGTGTTGCTGTGTGTATATAACAAGGTTGAGGTTTCCCCCTAGATTGTTTTTTCAAAGTATGCCACAATCTATCTCTCCCTACCCCTTCTCACTCCACCTAGAAGTCTGAAAATCTAGCTGAAATCACTTACTTGAGCTAATAAATTTTATGGCCCACTTAAAACAGCAAGATTAATATTTGTCTTATGTATGTTTTTGAAAGTATTTGGCATATGAGAAAGAAAATAATGTTTAGTGGGTATGGGCTTTTGAGCAACCCTGCCTAGGTGATTTATGGCTGTCCACTCATGTAATACTATGGGGTAGGTATTATTGTCTATCACTTATGTCTAGGAAAACAAAAGTACAATAAGATACAAAGCTATATAACAGAATTGGGATTAAAACTACATTTGTCTAACTCTGAGGTTTTTTTCCTGTCAACACTGTGATCATATCCATAAAGCAACTGAAGCCTCCAACTTGTGTGCATCTATGAAAATTTGCAGTGTGTGAAAATGAAGGGGGAGACTTTCTGAAGATCATACGAAACACCTATAAGCAATTTCCAGAAATCCTTCAGAAGGATAAAACCAAAATTAACCAGTAACCAAATGAACTTTCAAGATTAATTTTAATTTAGTAGGATCTCCTTATATAGCTAGAATGATTATAACCCTGGCCCAGTCCTTTTTGATGGCTATTAATCTGGAGTAATTAATAGCACTTCATTTTTTTTCTCTAAAGTCCCAGTTTACTGGTCCAATAGAAATTGGTGGAACCCCCCAAAACTATAACCCTTAGACACCATTCAAGCTGGGTACTGAGCTCACCCTTGTGGCTCAACGTTCAGCCAAATGACACACCAGCCTATAAGGTCAACAATAATATCAGGAAGGTATATACTCATTAGAAGAATCAACTGTTACTGTTGTTGTTATGTGCCGTCGAGTCGGCCCCGACTCATAGCGACCCCTCCTTAGGTTTCCGAGGCAGTATCACTACGGAAGTAGGATTGCCCAACCTTCCTTCCGAGGAGTGGCTGGTGGGTTTGAACCACCAGCCTTCTGGTTAGCAGTCAAGTGCTTTAGCCACTATGCTACCAGAGCTCCTGAAGAATCAACTATATGAGCTCAAAAGTGCAACATTTGCCAAAGGATAAAGCTAAGAAGGCAGGAAGATATAGTAAAGAAGGACAAAGGGAAATAGTGAACACAGGGAGGTGGGAAGAGTGCTGTTACATTGTGGGGATTACAAAGAATGCCACACACACACACACACACACAAATGTATGAACTGTTAAATGGAAAACCAATTTTCTCTGTAAACTTTCACCCAAATCACAATTAAAAAATAATAATAATAATTTATAAAAACAGGCCTCATTTGATGATAAATTTTGACCTGTCTATTGGTATTTATCTTTAGTCCTTCAAATCCATGTGATCTTAGATCAGAAATCAATGATGGCCCAAGAGACTTTGGTAAAGAGGAAATTCCCTGGCCTTTATAAATGTATCAAGATATGTCAGACATTCTTTGGGACTGTCCTCATGTTGTCATGATAGTAAGTAGAAAACATATGGTGCATTCCCCTTCTAACAATAGCTTTCATTGTTTTTGATTACATCTTCAATGCTTTTTTAATGTACATTTAGTCCCTTTGAGCAGTGTAATACAACTGGATGAAATGGACTGTAACATTTCAATCCAATTAGGAAAGCCAAAAGGGTTTCTAGGTATTATAAAAATAGATTAGAAAAGTGCAGCTCCGGAGCTTTGCTCTGTTTTGCAGACAGGGGATCAGTGATTCGCCCCCTTAGGATCTGGTCTTCCATCACCAAAACAGTGAAAAATCTAAACTTCCTAACTACGTAGACTTCTATGGAGATCCTGCTGCATGGTGTTATGGCCGTATCTGGTAATGCAGTGGTTCTCAAAGATGATTTCCAGAGGAGCAACATCTACATCACCTGGTAGCTTGTTGGAAATGTAAATTCTCAGTTCTATTCCAGACCTACTGAATCAGAAATTCTAGGCTGGGGGTCAGCAATCTGTTTAGCAAGCATTCCAGGAAATTCTGATGCATGCTTAGACTGAGAACCATTACTGTAATGCAAAGTAACATTTGCAACTGTCAAATCCTCATGTTGCTGTTGCTAGGTGCCATGAGTCTGTTCAAATTCTTAGTGACCCAGTGTACAACAGAATGAAACACTGCTCAGACCTGGGTTACCCTCTCAATCATTGCTATGTTTGAGACCATTGTTGCAGCCACTGTGTCAATCCATCTCATTGGGAGTCTTCCTCTTTTTTGCTGACTTTCTACTATACCAAGTATGATATCATTCTCCAGAGACCAGTCCCTTCTGATAACATATCCAAAGTATATGAGTATATGCAGTCCTCACTACTAAAAAGCATTCTGGCTGTACTTCTTTCAAAACAGATTTATTTATTCTTCTAATAGTACTTAGTATATTCGATATTATTTGCCAATATCATAATACCAAGGCACAATTCTATGGTCTTCTTTAGTCATTGTCCAGCCTTCTCAAGTTCTCAAGTGACATCTTTGTGTGTGTGTGTGTGTGTTTTAACACTTAAAGAAGTCTTTTGCAGCAGATATGCCCAATGCAATACTTCATTTGATTCCTTAACTACTTGTATTGATCCTTTTTGAATTATCTATAGCAAAATTTTACTTGTGTGTGATATTAATGATATTCTTCAATAATATAAGCATTCTGTGGAATCACCTTTCTTTGGAAAGGGCACAAATATGGATCTCTTCCAGTTAGTTGGCCAAGTAAATTTTTTTTTCAAATTTCTTGGCACATATGAGTGAGCACTCCCACTGTGACATCTATTTTTTTGTGTCCTATCAATTACTGGATGCTTGCTTTCCACCAATTCCTCCGGTGCTGCTTGGATGTCTTCTTTCAACACCATCAGTTCTTGATCACATGCTACCTCCTGAAATCATTGAATGTAGGTCAATTGATCTATTTTTGGTACAGTGAATCTGTGTATTCTTTCTGTTTACTTTTGATGCTTCCTGCATCGTTCAATATTTTCCCCATAGAATCTTTCAATATTGTAACACAAGGTTTGAATTTTTTCTTCAGTTCTTTCAACATGAGAAATGCTGAGTGTGTTCTTCCTTTTTGGTTTTCTAACTCCAGGTCTTTGCACATTTCATTATGATTCTCTGAGCTGCCTTTGAAATCTTCTGTTCTGCTCCTTTACTTTATCATTTATTCCTTTAGCTTTAACAACTCTATTTTCAAGAACAAATTTCAGAGTCTCTTCTGACATCTATTTTGGTCTTTTCTTACTTTCAAGTCTTTTTAGTGACCTTTTACATTCTTCACACATGATTCCCTTGATGTCAAACCACTACTCATCTGGTTTGAGGTAACTAGTGTTCAATGTATCAAATCTTTTCTTGAAGATGGTCTCTAAATTCATGTTTAGATTTGTTTTAATTTTCTTCAGCTTCAACTTTTACCAGCATGTTGTTGTTGTTGTTGTTATGTGCCGTCGAGTCGGCCCCGACTCATAGCGACCCCTCCTTGGGTTTCCGAGGCAGTATCACTACAGAAGTAAGATTGCCCAACCTTCCTTCCGAGGAGTGGCTGGTGGGTTTGAACCGCCAGCCTTCTGGTTAGCAGTCAAGTGCTTTAGCCACTGTGCTACCAGAGC
>NW_006922004.1:1199731-1204082 GCF_000298275.1 Orycteropus afer afer | reverse complement strand
GGGTTTGAACCGCCAGCCTTCTGGTTAGCAGTCAAGTGCTTTAGCCACTGTGCTACCAGAGCTCCCTTTTACCAGCATAGGAGCAGTTAATGGTCTGTTCTGCAGTTGGCCTCTGACCTTGTTCTGGCTGATGATATTGAGTTTTTTCATCATTTCTCTCCACAAATGTAGTGGATTTGACTCCTGTGTACTTCTTCCAGTGAAGTTTGCATGTTTAGTGGCTATTTATGTTGTTGAAAAACATATTTCTCATAAGTAAGACATTGGTCTTGCAAAATTTTATCATGCAATCTCTGGTGTCATTTCTATCACCCAGGCGATATTTTCCAACTACTCATCTTTCTTCTTTATCTCTAACTTTTGCATTCCAATCACTCGTAATTATTAGTGAACTTTGATTGCATGTTAGGTTGATTTCAGATTGTAGAAGTTGGTAAAAATCTTCAATTTCCTCATCTTTGGCACTGATGATTGGTTCATAAATTTGAATAATAGCATATAAACTGGTTTACCTTGTGGCCTTGTGGCTATACAGGTATAGCTATATGGGTAGAACGTTGTACTTTGGGATAGATCTTGAAATGTTGTTTTTGATGATGAATACAACATCATTCCTCTTCAATTTGTCATTCCCAGCAGAGTAGACCATATGATTGTCTGATTCAAAATGGCCAGTACTAGTCCATTGCAGCTTACAAATAATGCCTAGAATTTCAGTCTTTATGTATTCCATTCCATTTTTGTTGACCTCCAATTTTTATAGATTCATTTTGTACATTCCCTGTTCCAATTATTATTAGAAATTTGTAATTGTTTCTTCTCATTTTAAGTCATGCCACATCAGCAAATAAAGGTCCCCAAAAGCTTTACTCCATCCTTACCATTAAGGCTGACTCTATTATGAGGAGGAAGCTTTTCCCCAGTCAGGCTCTGAGTGCCTTCCAACTTGAGGGGCTTATCTTCCAGCACTATATCAGACAATGTTCTACTGCTGTTCATAAGATATCACTGGCCTTTTTCTATAGAAGTAAATTATCAGGTCCTCCTTCCTAGTCTGTCTCAGTCTAGAAGCTCCACTGAAACCCCTTTCAGCATGGGTGAACCTGCTTTTATTTGAAATATCAGTGGCATAGATTCCAAAAACATGAAAGCACCAAACTGCAACAAACCGACAGACAAGTGGTATTATACCAAAATAAAACTCACTGCTATCTAGTCAATTTTGACTCACAGTGGCCCCCTTTGGGTTTCTGAGGCAGTAAATATTTGCAGAAGTAGATTGCCCAATCTTCCTTCCAGGGAGTGGCTGATGAGTTTGAACTGCCAACCTTCTGGTTAGCAGTCAAATGCCTTAGGCACTATGCCACCAAAGCTCTTTTGCATTATACAGTTAAAGTAATTTTATTTAAATATGGAAAATGAGAAAAATATGGTTGCCTAATATATTATTGTATTTATTGAAAGTTACACATGTAGTGCCTGATCAACTAAAGAACTCTGGAAAGTAGTATGTCTGATTGCTCCCAGGCCAAAATAAAAGGAGAATTCATTCATTCAGTTTTCATGTAAGACTCACTATATACTTTCATCAACAGCACTTAACAACAATAACAGCATAGTTACAGCTATGAGCTGTAATAGCTGTCAGCAAAGCAAAGACCCTGCACTCGTGGAACACTTTTTTTCAACTGTATAAAAACAAGTAATATACAGAGCAAATATATACATGTGTCAAGACAAGTGGTGAGAAGTACTATGAAGTGTTATGAAGCAGATTAAAAGTATGAAGAGTGCTTGTGGTCAGGGAACCCTGTTTATTTAGCTGGTTATCAAAGCCTAACTGATCAGAAAGCCTTCAAATGATGTAAAGACAGGAAAATGAGTGAAATGTGAAAATACCTGGTAGTGCCCTGGGCATAGAGAAACCCGGGTGCAAATGCCTTGAGGCAGGAATATGAGAGGTATCAGAAAGCATCCTGAGTGCTCTTGTTTTACAATTAGGATACTGGTGTTCTGTTGGTTTATGTCATTTCCTTTCTATACTTGGGAGGTGAAAGAAATTGTTCTATGCAAAGAATTTTGAAAATCCGTTTTCTTTTTGCCACAGAAAAGTCTTGCTAGGAAATGTAAAAGACATGCAGGAGAAGATCATGTGGAGTGTCAGATGTGCCTTTTATTTATTGGTCGCTGATACCTAACCTACTTGTAAACTGGAATCAGAGGCTGGCTGTTGTATGAATTCATAAAGCTCTGCCTTTTATCCTCATATCTACACTCCATTTCATGGTCAAGTTATCAATCATGCCAGAAATTGGAGTTATTTTTTAACTCTTCTTTTTTTAATTCCCTCATCTCCATCAAATCCAAGTTATCACTATACCTGCTACATATTTTCATGATTACTTCCTCTCTTTTTTCTTCCTTGCATTTTTCACCTGAATTACTCTACTAGCTCCCTAACTAGTGTCCCTGCCTCCAGTCCCTGCCCGATCAAATTCATCATTTATTTTTCTATTAGAGTTGGATTCCAAAAATGTGGGTGAATGTCAAATTTCCTCAGAAGTTTCCCCACTTACACAATTTTCAAATCTAATTTATTAAGCCCCAAATCAAGGTCCTCCATTACCAGTCCCAAACTGTTTTTTCTATCTCATATCCCACATATCCTACTGTGGTAGTTAAGGTTATGTGTCAACTTGGCTGTGCCTGGTTTTGAGTGGCTGGGCAGTTGGATGTAGTTATTCTCCATGCTGAGATTGGTAATTAACTCCATGGTGTAATCTACTGGAGCAGCTAACTAGCTGCTTTAGGGATGTGGTCTGCTTCTAGCACGTAGGAAATAACTTTGAGGAAGGTCTTCAGCTTTTTGGCATGCTTCAGTCCTGCATGTAGCCAAGTTGTTGTTCAGCAGCCTGCCAAAGTTTGCCAATCTTGGAACTTTTTCTGGACTTGAATTACTAGCCTGCTGTGTTGTTTGGTGCCATTTTACTCGTCAACCTTGGGTTTGTCAGCCTCAGGAGCGAGCAGCTGCCTGAATGAAGAGACGCCTCTAGTTTCAGTGGGCCAGGAGTAGGAGGCAGAGCTGAAGACCAAGGCTGAGGGGCTTTCACCCAGCCCCTAGAGCCTGGAACCTGGAACTTGAACTTCAAACTAGAGAGAATAAATTCCTGTTTGTTCAAGTCATCCCATTTGTGGTATATTCCTATCAGAGCGGCAGAAGTTAAACAAAATATCTACAGTTTAATTCAAAACCCTTTTCTACTCCAAGTTTTCAAAAATCCTTTCACACTTTAAGGCCTAGCTCAAAAGCCAGTTCTCCATTTAAGGATTTCCTGATTTTCCAATCAAAGAGTGTTACTCTTTTCTGTTCTACCTTAGCAAGGTAGTTTTTACCTTTATTTAGTACTTAATCTTGGATTACAGTTAGATATTGACTTTAATCTTATTCCTCATAAGATTATGAGCTATTTTGGAGTGAAGAACCAGCATTAGTCATTTTTATATCAGCCAATTCTTAGGACTATGTCTTGCTCATAACAACTCTGTAAAATTACATTGAAGTAAGTACTGGAAGTTGGCATGGCATATTTTGTGACATGACTTAGCTCTTCCTTAACCAGAATATTTGACTCACTGCCATTCCCCTTTTCCATCAAAGCTGGAAAACAATTATTTTATTTTTCCTGAACCATGTTACATTAATAATTCTCAACTTCTACTAACTTTTCTCTTTCCCTTCAAATGTTATTCTTTGAGGTTCAGGGTCATTCTGTTTAGAATAATTCCTCACATACTCTTAGCATATTGAATAACACACACACACATAAATATATTTCTTTCAAAAGATAATGGGAAAGAGAAAAAACTAAATGACGTTTTCAATGAATTTTTAGAAAATAACTGCCCTTCAGGTATTTTTATAAGCACTTACATATGACACTTGATAACACATTACAAACCTTTGACTGTTGTTGTTGTTGTTATGTGCCATCGAGTCGGACCCGACTCATAGTGACCCCTCCTTGGGTTTCCTAGGCAGTATTACTATGGAAAACCTTTGAGTAGCAATGGTTTTATTCAAATTATTATAATTATTTTTTATCTTGTTGTTAGGATACCAGTACAAAAGATTTAAAGTGGAAATATAGGTATTTATAATGACTTTGCTGTTTGATTAGCCATATATTAATATTGTTGTTGTTGTTATTTGCCGTCGAGTCGGCCCCGACTCATAGCGACCCCTCCTTGGGTTTCCGAGGCAATATCACTACGGAAGTAGGATTGCCCAACCTTCCTTCCGAGGAGTGGCTGGTGGGTTTGAACCGCCAGCCTTCTGGTTAGCAGTCAAGTG
>NW_006922004.1:1195363-1199566 GCF_000298275.1 Orycteropus afer afer | reverse complement strand
GTCTTAGTTTCTTGGTGAGGAATATCATGAGACATGGTTGCAAATATAACAAAACAATTTATTACCTCATTTTTAGTTTCACATGCTACTAAATTTAATAATTTGCTGAATTATTCAAGAAGTTGTAGATGTTATCACATTTCATTCTTAAATACTTCACCATACATCTTGGAAAAAGATTTTATTTCTATGTAACCACAATATTATTATCACACATAAGAAAATGAAATATTCCTTAATGTCATCTAATACACATCCCAAGTTCAAATTTCCTCCACGATCCCCCCAAAAAGCATGACTTTTCTTTTGTTGACCTAAGAACCAACTACGAGTCACACATTTCACTTGGTTATTATGTCTCTAAAGTCTATCCAATCTAGAAAGAGTCTAACTTTATGCCAACATTTTAAAATTGGCATTGCCAGTGATTTTTTTGAGATTTTTGCATTATGATTTTGTCAGGGTGTTTCCTCATGGAGGGTATAATCCTCTGATGATGATGGAAAAGAAATTCAAGAATATATTGGGTACTGTGTGGTGATGGTTACATACTCATCAGTGATTGCACATCACTCTATGAATATACTATCTCTGAACTGCGTACTTTAAATGAGTAAATTTTATACTATGTGAATTATATCTCTATATAATTTTTAAAAGATTATATTGGGTACATGACTAATCTCTAGAAATTCTAGTTCTATGAAAGATGCCAAATAAAGTTTTTTAGTTATAGAGTTAAGAAAATAGACCTTGCATACATATTTGAGTGACAGAGCATTATTTCATTTCCCTTAAGTTCAGATTAAATTGTGTTAACTGCTCTGTTAATTTTATGCAAGTAAACTTTCTTAATTACCATAACAACTTTTTCTTTGTCATAACACATTTTCTTATCCTACTGCTACCTGTGAAAAATTGAGACTCCGAGAATGTTGTAATTAAGATTATGTGACTTCTAAACATCCTGGGTAGGTTTTAACCATTATCTAGTTACAATTCTCTTTGCAGTTAATTTTGAGGAGCACTGATGGCATAGTGTCTAAGGCATTTGACTACTAACCAGAAGGCTGGAGGTTCAAACCCACCAGCCACTCCTCAGAAGGAAAATTGGGCAATCTACTTCCATAGTGATACTGCCTCAAAAACCCAAGGGGTGTTGTTATGAGTCCGATCCCACTCGATGGCAGTGAGTTTTGGTAGTTAATTTCTGATACCTCTCTCTCTCATTTCTACCATCCAAGTTGTCTAAGTCAGGGGCCAACCCACCACAGGCACCCCAGGGCCAACACTAAGGCAATGACAAAGACAATTACCCTTTTAAAGGTCTTGTGATACTATTACCTCTGAAGTTCAATCACCCTTCAAAGTGAAATAACTTTGAAGGGGCAGTGTGTGGACTTGTAAGCATATAATTGGATATAAATATAAATGGGCATTTTAAAATTAGAGTAAACATATAAGAGTTTTGATGCCCATTCATCTATTTAAAATTATTGCCAAGAGTGCTTTTTCTCAAATGGAAAGGCCAGTGCTAATAAGCTGTAAATCAAGGTTCCAGTTTAGAGATCATACATAGAATCATCTTCTGCGTGAACCAATCCAATCAATTTGTAGTGGCTGCCTGTGCTTTGTGTGAAGGACTGTGAGGCAAAAGGAGGTCTTGTTGTTAGGTGCTATCAAGTTGATTCTGACTCATAGCGGCCCCATGTACAACAGAATGAAACACTGCCTGGTCCTGTGCTATCCTCACAATCATTGCTGTGCTTGAGCCCATTATTGCACCCACTGTGTCAATCCATCTCATTGAAGATCTTCCTCTTTTTTGTTAACCCTCTACTTTACCAAGCATCATTTTCTTCTTTAGAGACCGGTCCCTCCTGATAACATGTCAGAAGAATATCAGATGAAAAGTGTAGGACTGATTAATTATGACTATCAAGTTTGCTGACAGGGAGTAGCCACACTCAACTTTACAGCTTTACTCTGAGTGAGGCCACCAATTGTGATATATGAATAAAAATTCCATTTGAGTGTTTTTTTATTTACGTCAGTTTATGAACATCACAACTCATATGATTTTGAAAAGTTATTTTCAAATAAAATGTCTACAAAAAATATTTGGAAAAAACTGTGCAAGAGAGCTGTCTTAGGGACTAATTTATTAATCTTATAATAAATCTGACTTGTATTTAGAATGAGTAATAGAGAAAAGTTGGCAAGAATTTATAGTTAGAAGTCCTTCATGAAGTAACTTCAGGGTGAGTTCCAAAAAGATGAAAAGCAATAAGTGCAGTGTGCTATCTAATTAACTCTTACAGACGGTGCCACACTAGAAACCCAGTTAAAGCTCATAAATGTTAGTATGAGGAAAGTTATTAGGCTTGCTTACCTATTGACCAAGCAGTTTAAGCCTAAGAAGACATGCTTATTTATGAAAAAGTAATAGCCTATACCTTCAAAACTTATACCAACTTTATTTATTTGTATGCTTATAACTAACAATTATGTATTTATATACACAAGAAGATGCATGTGTGCATATACATGGCGTGGTCTATAAAAGCATTATTTACTAAAGGAATAGTATAGCATTTCATAAATCATTTAATTATCCCTGTCCAATGAATTTAGAAAATAGGCACTGTGTGACTATCTAAGAAGAACCCACTGTTTATTAAGTAGAAGAAAATATGTTATGATATAGGAAACAAAACGTCTATCATTTTTCTTTAAAATCAACATAGCATTCCCTACAATCTTTCAGAAAAGTGAAATCTCATGGGACAGTTAATCTGTAGGTTGTTATTGTTGTTAGGTGCCACCGAGTCAGCTCTGACTCATAGCGACCCTCTGAACAACAGACCGAGACACTGCCTGGTCTTGCACCATCTTCACAATCTTGCCATGCTTGAGCCCATTGTTGCAACCACTGTGTCAATCCATCTTCCTGAGGGTCTTCCTCTTTTGTGCTGACCCTCCAAGCATGATATCCTTCTATGAATAGATCTGTACATAGGAGATGAATAAGCAAAACATGAAAATCCACTTGACAATTTTATTTATGAATTGGATTTTTAATAATCATAAATTATAATATTAAACTTTTCATACATTCAAGATGGGAAATTTGTGATACAGAAGATAATCTTGGATCTTTGAAAGGAACTATACAGAAATGGATTAGGCACCAACTAGTGGAAAAACCTGAACGGAAACAGTGAGTACAGAGATGCTTATAACTAACAATTACCTGTGGACTGTCAGCTACTCCAATGAGCCAGCACCCTGAATATTTCCAAGTGGTGTTGGGACCTGAGAATTGACCTAAAGATCAGCCCTGGTCACCAAGGGCTGCAAGAATGACTGCAGTTGATGGCTTATGACTACAAAGAGAAACAGCAAGGAGGGAAACAGCCTGAGCTGTTGACTTTCCACTGTCCAGAGGATGCAGCCATTTTGATTATTTATACATGGCAGACATTTTGGATATTTAAAGTGACCAAGGGTGCAGCCATTTTGAATGTTTCCAAGTAGCAACCATTTTGGATTTTAAAGTGATAGCATTCTCATTTGGATTCCAGGGACCTAAGAATAGGCTCTGTTTTCAAAGATCGGCAGGGACATACAAGAGGCTGACAACAGGAAAAGAGATAGGTGGTGAGTGTATAAGTGCTGCCCACTAGCAAATAGAAGAAGAGCACAGCACAGTACCCTGCTTGCATAGATAACATACAAACAAAACAAAGAAAATGAAAATCATGGGCAAGTCACTCCAACATATAATCACCAATTAAATATAAACAGAAACACATCACAATGCCTCAGAGAAAACAGAGCATCACAGTTCACACAAAGAAGTGAGATAAAGCAGGAGAAACAAGGGACCAGGATATAAACCCAAAACACATCCTTGAGGATGACATAGTATTGGAACTCCCTGATAAGGAATTAAAAAAAAATTATATTTAGATATCTTCAATGAATTGAGAGACAGATCAAGGAAAACACAGAGAATGCCCTAGAACAATTTCAAAAGACAATACAAGAATAAAATGACAAAATAAATTAAAAATTAGAAATGATACAAAATCTACATACAGGAATCCAGAAGATTAATACTAAATTTTCAGAAATAGATAAGACATTGAATGGGCAAAGGAGCAGAATGGAATCTATGGAAGACAGAATTAGGGAGATTGA
>NW_006922004.1:1187859-1193923 GCF_000298275.1 Orycteropus afer afer | reverse complement strand
AGACCCATGTCACTTAAGTTTTGTGTATTTCACTGTACATAAATTATATTTCAATAAAATACATTTAAAAGAAAAAAAGAATATATCACTCTTTTGGAAAAAAAAGTACATTTGAACTGAAATAATTGTCAAAAGATGTTTTTTAGCTCACTATAGCACCAGAGGGACCAGAAAGACCAAGGAAGACTGATGAACATTATGTAAAAGACATTTCTCAGGTAATCAGTGGCGAGTCAGGCTTTTCATGACACTGGGGAATGAAATCCAATGTGATACAACCAGATCCTTTAAAACCAATATAATTTTATCTCAGAGATTGAAGTGCTCAGTATAAGTTTTTTTTCTGGGAGTTAAAGGATTTATATTGGGTTGAACGTATCAGAATTTGTCAATCCGTTTAACACTATCCATATTATTAATCAGTTAACCTTTCTTCAGTCTTCTTTATAGGCTATGTTGACTGACCTGCCATTATCTTGTGCTCTAACTTATTCATTTAAACATGTGTCTTGCTGGCTTTGGTTACCACCTCTGCCAATTACACCCATCCGTTTAATTTTTTTGTTCTTAATCACCACCAGGGCTAACTTCTATTGGTTTGCTTACTAACCAGTTGTCTGGTTCATGCCATGTGTGTCAGAGCAGAACAATGTTTCATAGGATTTTCAGTGGTTGATTTTTCTAAAGTAGATTATCAGGCCTTTCTTCCTAAGTGCCTCTGAGTAGACTCAACTCTCCAGCTTTTCTGTTAGCAGCTGAGTGAGTTAACGGTTTGCACCACCTAGCCCAGATTCATTTTACAAATGACTCAGGATCCCTCTCACATTTCCAAATCTGACTTGTTTTATTATTCCACATAAATGTAAGTGTCTATAAAAACTTACTTAAGCCTTGGTGGCACAGGTGTTAAGTATTTGGCTGCTAACCCAGAGGTCAGTGGTTTGAACTCACCAGCCTTTCCACAGGAGAAAGATGTGGTTGTCTGATTCTGTAAAGATTACAACCTTGGGAACCCTATGAGGCAGTTCCTCTTTGTCTTGTAGGGTCATTGTGAGTCAGAATTGACTCAATGGCAATAGGTTTTATTTGTTTTTTTAAGAGACTTACTTATGTCCTCTTATGAAGAAATACTGTTTGTCTTCTATATGCATTTTATTTGTGATTCTATAAATCAGAGTTATTAATTCAACATTTGACAAATGTGCCAGAATCAGTTGGAAAGACAGGCTATTATATCAATCAGCATGCTAAAATATTTCCTGAGCTAGATCCTTATAGCCTAGTAGAGGAAATAATCATTTGACCAATGACTCTGGTTATACCTACTGTAAAATTTCGTTTTAACAACAGAAGATGCTAATGAAAACAGATAGAAAGGCTTTCTAGATATTCATTCAAAAAATATATTAAATATTATGTTCACATTGGTTAATCCAGCAAATATTTATGAACATCTACCTGCAAAGCATTTTCTAGGTACTGAGGATAAGCAGAGGAAAAAAAGAGGGAAAAAAAATGCAGATAATATCCTGGGGTCATGGAGTTTATAATCTAGCAGAGTGGAAATGACAATAAATTACGTAAAAGAAGCCTGGTAAAATATAAATGCTGAAACTTGCTATGAAAATAATTAAAGCAGAGAGAGGAGAAAAGATGTAATGAGTCAAAGACATTTTAAAATATATGGTGGTCAGGAATAACCACTCTGATAAGGAGATAATTGAGCAGAGACCGAAAGACTGAGGATGTAGATATCTGGGGAGAGTTCCAGGCACAGGCATCGAGCACACTTGGTATATCTGAAGAAAAGCGAGGAGACTTGGGTAGTGGGAGCACCTTGGGAGTGGAAGACTGTTAGAAAATGAGAGGAGGTCACGTGGTAGTCCTGGGAAGAATGTGGGCCGACTTCTGGTGATTTGTTCACCATTTGTGATGAGAAACAAGTGGAGTGAGTGTGATGAGAAACAATTGGAGGATGTTTAATAGAGGAATGATATAATCTGAATTATGTTTTTAAATAGGGTACTATGCGGTGATTAGACTACAGGAAACAAGAATAGAGTTAGAGAGTAGTTAGGAGTCTTTAACAGTAATCTAAACCAGAGATGATGTTATTTTGTGTGGGGCAGTAGCAGTTAAAGTGGTGAGAAATTATTAGTTTCTTCATATATTAGGAAGGTAAAGCTGATAGAATTCCCTGACAGATTGCAGTGTTGTGTGTGTGTATTTGTGTGTGTCTGTCTATGTGTGGAAAGAAAGAGAAGAGAGAATGTCTTCAATATTTCTGGCCTGAAGAAATGAAAAGATGGTATGGACATCTAGCGGGATAGGGAAGGATTAAACATGGACAGATTTTGGAGGGGGAAAATAAAGAGTTTCGTTTTGAAGATGGTGTAGTGGATAAGTGGATTTGGCTGCTAACCAGAAGCTCAGTGGTTCAAACCCAGTCACTTCACAGAAGGAAGACGTGCAATCAACTTTCTGTAAAGATTTACAGCCTCGGAAACTCAGTGGAGTTTGCTGAGTCAAGCCCCATTCAAGAGATTTCTGGTTATACAGATGGATATGGGGTGTGTTCTATGAAAATATTTCACAGATGCTACTTATTTCTGAGCTGTGAGCTGACCTACCCTTATAAAGAATATTTTTCAAACCTCATCTTAAAAGTTCTTAGGAATCCAGCAATAAAACAATATCAATAAAAATTCTATTTAACATTGTCTGACTCATGCTTTTCTCATTCTTATTTGAACCAAAATATTTTTCTTTGATGTTCTTATATCTTACTGAACATTAGTGTTCCATGGAACACAGCTTGGGATACATTGACTTAGAATGTTCCTCAAAAGATATCAAAAGTCTCAGTGTCAGATTAATGTAGGTTGAATAAATGAAAAGTTATTGAAATATTATTACTTCATAGTTCTTCAGTGAGTGTGGCCAAGAAGTAGCATAAACCAGCAGAAAATATCTTTCTCTTCTTAGAGAAGGAAGCAAAGAAGCTAAGCTAAAAAAAAAAACGGACCCACTACTGCTGTTAAAGGGAAATGCTAGTGGGGAGCTAGAGACTATGACTGATGTCAACAATGGTTGTACTTTCCCCTGGTAATAGTGACTGATTGATCTTACAATATACCTAAATGATATGTAACTTCACATTAAAACAAACAAGAATCCCTAATGATTCAATTATACTTTAACCTTTCTTTCTCCAAGCAAGATAAATTTGTTAATCTTAAAATTCAATTTTCTGTTTCATCTGTCTTCTGTATGCATTTTATCCATCATTATAGATCATGGGTATAAACCTGAAGCTTGGGTAAAAGCCAGGTGTTTTTTGAGCCCTTCCAGACTTGGGAGGAATGGTGAAAATATAGAGCCTAATAAGTGGGTGTTATGACAAAACTTTAGCAAAAATGGGAAATTGACATACCATTCTATTCTGCTTTTTAAGATTTAAGTTGCATCAAAGTCCCTGTGCTTATTCAGCTTATATTTTGAGTAATTTGTACTGTGAACTGGATAGTAATAACTGTTCAAAAATCTATGCCTAGCATTTTACAGGATGTCATTTGGAGCTGCAAAAAGAGTCAGAGATAAAGATGAAAAACATATTTTCAGGCTCTTCATCTGAACTATGGATTTTTTTTTCCAACAGAGAAAAAGTGATTTCCCCGGTAGAGGTTCTCACACCATGAAGGACAGCACTAATGCATTAGAAATAAGTCATCTATGATTAATGCTGATGATTCAGTGAAACACAGCAAGATACTGAAATAATGGGATTTTATCCCCTGCATTTTAGAAATGTAATCATCTTAACACATGGTCCATGGGATATTTTTATGTGTGAGGGTTTATTTATTTATTCATTTCTAGAAGCTATTTAACATGATAATATAAGTGCTGTGAAAATAATGAAATACCCACATACAAGTATACCTTTTTGTTTGCTAAATAGAAACTACATGCACACATATTAAGTCAATTTATTTAATTCAACTAACTTAAAAATTTCCAGCAGATTAGAAATTCTCTTCATAAGTTAAGTAACTATTTAGGGTTAAAGTCATTTTAGAAGATGATAAAAGTAATGTGATGAAACTAAAGGAGTGAATTAGAAAAAGTTTTTTTTGTTTTGTTTTGTTTTATTTCATTGTGATTTGGGTGAAGATTTACAGAGCAAATTCACTTTCCATACAGCAGTTCACATGTACTTTGTCTCATGTCATTGACCACAGTTTACCACAATGCAACAGCTCCCCTCCAACTTCCTCCCCATAGTTACCTCTTCCCAGTGTCCATCCCTCCATACTCTCCTGCCCCCTGAGCTGTCTCCCTGTGCATAAGCAGCCCTTCGTTCTCCCATGATTGTTCTCTCTACGGCATGTGTCTACTTGAGGTAAATGTTTAACTCACATGCCTGTACTTTGTTTGGCTGGAAACCACAGGTGTGGGTTCAATTCCAAACCTGAAGGGCAACTAGGGGCCATAGTCTCAGTGGTTCCACCAGGCTCTATTGGACCAGCAAACCTGGTCCCCACCTTTTTTTTTTTCCTCCAAATGATTTTGAGTTTTGTTCCACATTGTTCTCCCTCTCTGAAAAAGTGTTTTTTAAAAGCAATTTTCTGAATTTTTGTTGTTCTTGTGCTGAAAACCTTGATTTCCTGGTCAGTTCTTAGGAAATTCATGATTTCTAAAGTGGTTTATTGATCTTTGTCTTGCCTATTCCCATAAAATTACATTTAGTCCACAGCCCAACTGAGTTTTATAAAAATTCAGATTTTAAAAATATTTGTCATGCTTTTCTTGTTATAGATTATCCAGATTCCGTGATGCTGCCTGCAGAGATAGTAGTATAGTATTTTCACAAGTCAGGCCTATTTCCCAGAAATACTACTTTACTTAAACTTTTATGAACACATGTGTTTAATACAATTTAGTTGTCATGATTTATTTTTCCATTTATATGTGTATCTTTGGGGAATACAGATTCTGACCACCTAGTGAAATAGGCCCACTCCTGCAAGAACACCACGTTTTGTAAGAATTGTTGATTCTAAAAGCCTTAAAAAATAATAGTTGTTACCATTAGTTAAGTAATAATTAAGCAAAGAATAATTGAATGAATAATTTTTAGAAATATTCTTAAAACTTATGATTGGAAATGAGTTTTAATAAAAATGTATCTTACTAATTTATATTTGAATTATTTGCAAAGCAAAGTAATTTTCATTGAATCATCCATTATAAGAAACAGACTGAACTGAGTTTTCCATAACAGACTGAAAAACTAGTTTTGAAAAAATTGAACAAAAGAATTTTAATGATAAATTTATTTTTTTAATGTTCATGGTACAATATATGATGAATTGTAATTATGGAAACATATTTCCATGGAATACTGGTGGAAAAGATACAAAATTGACAATGTTACAATGCCTGTCTTGGGATTTATTTACTAGACATTTTATGAAATTAATACAAAAGATGGTCATATTTTTCAGGGCCTGTTACATAGCACTTACTTTACATATATTATCTCACTTAATCCTTACAGCAATGCCATGAGGAGGACAGTATTACCTCTATCATAACCCGTTGTCCTACAGTCAATTCTGACTCATGGTGACACCACTTATTACAGTGTAGAACTGAGAGCTCCACAGGGTTTTCTTAGCTGCAGTCTTTCAGGAAACATATTGCCAGACCTCTCTTCTGCACTGCTGGATAGATTCAAACTGCCAACATTTTGGTTAATAGCTGAGAGCAAACTGTTTGCACCACTTGGGGATCTTATCTCTGTTGTGTGGATGTATAGATAGGGTAATAGAAAGTCTCAGTAATTTATTCAGGCTCACAGGGATAGTAAGAGGCAAATTTGAGTTTTGAAATCAGATCCCTTTGACAACACAGTATAGATGGGCAACTGCAACCAATAGTGAGTCAAGGACATCAAGAATTACTGTCAACAATGTGGCTACCTGCCTTCATGCTCTCCTCTTATGAAGAACCTTGCTGGTGAGCGGTTCCACATGTATGTAGAAAAGTTGAGCATTCTTTT
>NW_006922004.1:1182291-1187404 GCF_000298275.1 Orycteropus afer afer | reverse complement strand
TGTCTACCTTAGCAGAAGAACCCAGAGCTAATAACCAGATACAAACATGTTTTCCTCTTTTTTATAGTTTGTATTCACTATACCTCATGTTATCTTATTCCTATTAAGGATCATTCACCACACATCTGTCATTTTGTCATACTCTGTGGCTTGATGTGCAGCTGTGATACAGAAAGCTATGTCACCAGTATTTCAAATTTCAGTAGGGTCACCCGTGGTGGACAGATTTCAGCTTCTAGAATAAGACAGACTGGGAAGAAGTAACAAGTGGTCCACTTCTAGGGGAAAAACAACAACAACAACTTAAAACCTTACAGATAGCAGTGAAACACTGTCAGACACAGTGTTGGAAGATAAGCTCCTCTGGCTGAAAGGCACTCAAAATCAAATTGGGAAAGAGCTGCCTCCTCAAATTAGAGGCAACCATAATGACATAGATGGAATAAAGCTTGTGAGACCTTCCTTTGCAGATATGGCATGGCTTAAAAGGAGAAGAAACAGCTTCAAACATTTATCAATAATACAAAAAAAAAAAAAAAAAAAAAAAAACACCTCACTGCCATTGAGTCAGATCCAACTCATAGTGACCCCTCCTTGGGCTTCTGAGGTGGTATCACCATGGAAGTAGATTGCCCAGACATGAAATGAACAAAGTATGAATCTAGGAAAATTGAAAGTTGTCAAAAATGAAATAGAATGATAAAGATTGATGCCGAAGGCATTAGTGAACTGAAATGGATTGGTGTTGGCCATTTTGAATTGTGCAATCATATGGTCTATTGTTCTAGGAATGACAAATAGAAGAGGAATGATGTCACATTGATTGTCACAAAGAATATTTCCAGATCTATCATGAAGTACCAAACTGTCAATACCCAAATGCCTAGAAGGAAGACCAGTTAATAGGACAATTGTTCAACTTTACATACCAACCACTAAAGCCAAAAATGAAGAACTTGAATATTTTTACCAACTTCTACAGTATGAAATTGCTAAAACAGAAAATCAAGATATAAGTTGGAAACAAAGAAGCATTGGTAGTTAGAAAACATGACCTTCATGATAAAAATAATGCTGGAGATCACATGATAAAATTTTGTAAGAGCAATGACTTATTCATTGCAAATCCTTTTTCAACAATATAAATGGTGACTATACACATGGACTTTGCCAGATGGAATACACAGGAATTAAATTGACTGCATCTGTGGAAAGAGACCATGGAGAAGCTCAATATCATCAGTCAAAACAATGGCTGATGCAGAACAGATTATTAATTGTGTGTAGGCAAGTTTAATTTAAATCTGAAGAAAATCAAAACAACTCCACAAGAGCCAAAATATAATTTTGAGTATATCCTACTTGAATTTAGAGACCATCTGAAGAACAAATTCAACACATTAAACACCAATGACCAAAGACCAGGTGAGTTGTGAGATGACATCAAGAATATTGTACATGAAGAAAGCAAAAAGTCATTTAAAAAAAGGAAAGAAAGACCAAAATGGATGACAGAAGAGACAAAAACTTGGTCTTGAACAGAAAATAACTAAAACCCATGGAAGAAATGATAAAGTAAAATATCTGAAGAGGATTTCAAAGGGCTGTTCAAGACAAAGTAAAGTATTATAATGAAATGTGCAAAGACCAGGAGTTAGAAAACCAAAAGGGAAGAACAAGCTTGACATTTCTGAATCTGAAAGAACTAAAGAAAAAAATCAAGACTCAAGTTGTAATACTGAAGGATTGATTCTATGGGAAAATATTGAAAGATGCAAGAAGCATAAGGGAAGATGGAAGGAATACACAGAGTCAAGTACCAGAAAGAATTGGCCAATGTTCAGCCATTTAATGAGGTAGCATATGACTAATATCTGATGGTATTGAAGGAAGAAATCTAAACTGCACTGAAGGATCTGGCAAAAAACAAGCCTCCAGGAATTGACAGAATACCCACTGAGATGCTTCAACAAATGGATGCAACAATGGAAGTGCTTACTTGCTTAAGGCAAGAATTATATGCTACCTGGCCAACCAGCTGGAAGAGATCCATATTTGTGCCCATTCTTAAGAATGGTGATCTATCAGAATGCAGAAATTAGTGAACAATATTATTAATATCACATTTGAAATTAAGCTGAAAATAATTAAAAAGTTGTTCCAGCAGTACATTGATGGGAAATTGCCAGAGATTCATGCAGGATTCAGAAGAGGACATGAATGAGAGACATTCAGTGCTGATGCCAGATGGATCTTGGCTGAAAACAAAAAATACCAGAAAGATGTTTACCTGTGTTTTATTGACTATGCAAAGATATGCAACTGTGTGGATCATAACAAATTATGGATAACAATAATGGGAGTTCCAGAACACTTAACTGTGCTTATGAGGAACTCGTACATAGACCAAGAGGCAGTTGTTCAAACAGAACAAGGGGATACTAACCAAAAACAAACCAAAGTCACTGTCATCAAGTTAGATCTGACTCATAGCGAGCCCTCCTTGGGTTTCTGAGGCTGTATCTCTATGGAAGTAGATTGCCCAATTTTCCTTCTGAGGAGTGGCTGATGGGCGTGAACTGCCAGCCTTTTGGTTAGCAGTCAAATGCCTTAGGCACTACACCACCAGAGCTCTGCATGGTTAAAATCAGGAAAGGTATGTGTCAAGGTTGTATCCTTTCACCATACTTATTCAATCTGTATACTGAGCAAATAACACGAGAAGCTGGACTATATGAAGAAGAATGCATTGTCAGGAGTGGAGGAAGGCTAATTAACAATTTGCAATATACACATGACAAAATCTTGCTTGCTGAAAATGAAGAAGACTTGAAGCACTTGCTGATGAAGAAAATCAAAGACTAAAGCCTTTAGTATAGATTACATCTCAACATATAGAATACAAAACTCACAACTAGACCAATAAGCAACATCATGATAAATGGAGAAAGGAATGAAGTTGTCAAGTATTTTATTTTATTTTCATCAACAATAAATGCCCATGGAAGTAGCAATCAAGAAATCAAATGACATGTTGCATTTGGCACTCTGCAAAAGACCTCTTTAAAGTATTAAAGAGCAAAGAAGTCACTTTGAAGACTAAGGTGCATCAAGCCATGATCTTTTCAATAGCCTCTTATGTATTTGAAAGCTCACCAGTGAATTAGAAAGAGTGCACAAGAATTGATGCATTTGAATCGTGGTGTTGGTGAAAAATATCGGGCGTATTATGGACTTCTAGAAGAACAAACAAATCTGTCTTGGAAAAAGCACAGACAGAATGTTCCTTAGAAGAGAGGATAGCAAGACTTTTCCTCTGATACTTTGGACATTTTATCAGACGGGACCAGTCCCTACAAAAGGACATCATTTTTGGTAAAAGAGATAGATGATCAGTGAAAAAGAGGAAGATCCTTAATAAGATGGATTGATGCAGTGGCTGTGCCAATGGGCTCAAGCACAGGAATTATGATTAGTATGTCACAGAGCCACAGAGGATTTTGTTCTGTTGTGCATGAAGTTGAAACTTACTCCACAGCACCTAACAACAACAACAGTAAGGATCATGTATACATTAAGTATTTAAATTAACTTTCAATAAATACTTAAAAATTAGTCAGATGTTTGAATTTTAATTTTAAAGTATGAACATCTTTTAATAGTTAAAAAAAAAAAAAAGGAAAGGAAAAGGAATATTATACAAAGATAATCCAATATACACTCTCCTCACTTAATGACATTGTCAAGCTCTAAAACTAGGCCATTATGTGAAATCACCATCATACAAGTAAGGGCCACACCCAGTCCTTGATGCAGGTGTCCCTCCCCTCCCTTTCCTCCAGGTCCTTACTGCCCATAGGTGTCCTGAGCACGTCTCAGGATGTGCATAGTCTGGTGAGCCTCCCTTCCCCACCATACTTCCCCAGTGCAGAAAAACCCATGGGGTGTGGGGGTGGGGTTGGGGGTGGGGGTCAGGTGTTGCCTTCCACCCATTGCCTCCACCACCCGTCCTTGGCATGGTCCCTGCTTGTCTTCCATCCACTCCAGCCCAGCAGCCCCACACAGCCCTTTTCCCTCTTCACCCTATCCTGCTTCCCCCCCACACACTGACCTCCCCAGCATCTGGCCCTCTCTGGCCTTCTTCTGCCCCTCCTAAGCACCCTGTTGTCACCCGGCAAACTCTATGCCCCCACCAAGACATTGTGGACAAATGGGTGATGGTGTCTCACAGCCAGTCGGTCACTGTCCCTCACATGAACTGGTCATTGCTAGAGACTCTGGTATATCATTTCTGGGTGACCCATGGATGGCTCCCTGGGCTGGGCTGCAGCCCTGCATTGGGCTGTGACCACTGAAGGCATAACCTAAGAGTTTTTTTCAAAGTTGTCATAAATGGCTAAATGTCAGGTAATGAGATAGTCCATAAGTAAGGAGTAAGTGTATTTAATGGAACGCTTTATGATCCTGATATAAATTGAGAATTTAATTAATTTACAATTAGCCCTTTGGTTATAGATCATTCACTCATCAGGAATATTAAATGTTGGTGTTGCTTTGCAGGGATGTGGGGTACAAACGATTCTTTGTAATAAGCACTTGCACAAAAGTCTATGCATATCCTAACAAGTTAGTTCTGAAGGATTCTTTACCAGTTCATTTATTTGTCACACCAAAGAAACATTCCACAAATATCCACTCATATTAACTGTTGGTAGTAATCAGTGGATGTACTTTCACTTGAACATCTAGATGAATTATATCCGTAAGAATTTTTAGTAGAACTTTATGCAGAGAAGAACTTTCTATAAAATTATTGCATCTGAGCAATTCCAGTAACTCATGTCTCTTAAAGTGGTAAAGGTACAGAAAACATTTCTGTTTAAAAAAAAGTTTTTACTTTTACAATCTGCCTGCTGGAATTTGACTTGGTATCTCTACAGAAGTAAATTGTCCAATCTTTCTTCTGAAGAATAACTGGTGGGTTTGTACCACCAGCCTTCTGGTTAGCAGTCAAATGCCTTAGATATTATGCCACCAGAGTTCCCATCTTACACTGTAGCACATTTTAAAAACATTCCATGGGGCCAAACCTTAACATTTTGAGAAAAAAAAA
>NW_006922004.1:1165815-1181919 GCF_000298275.1 Orycteropus afer afer | reverse complement strand
TGGGTTTGAATTGCCAAACTTCTGAGTAGTAGTCAAATACCTTAGGCAGTAAATGGTAAAATTGTTAGTGGAATTCAGTGGTTTCCACCTATTGTTCAGCCAATGACTATAATTGATAGTCAGCAGGTTTTTCTATAACTTAGGTCATTTTGTCTCCTCTACCATCAATTTTCCCTGAGATGCCTGAGTAGAACATAGAAATGATTGTGGCAGTTGTGTGTGCAGAACTCAAAATGAGCTCAATGTAACTTCCAAAGCCAAACCAGACTCACTGTCTTTGAGTCAGTTCTGACTCTTAGCAACCCCTTCTTGCATTTCCAGGTGACATCTCTACAGAAGTAGATTGTCCAACCTTCCTTCCCAGGAGTGGCTAGTGGGTTTGAACCACCAGCCTTCTGGTTAGCAGTCAAATTTTCTAGGCACTACGCCACCAGAGCTCCCCAATTTAACTTAGGTATTGCTAAAATGACCCAATGTCTTTCATAACTGTTCTTTATGCTACTGTGGCTAATGAAGGGCTTAATTTGGTGCAAATCTCTGTCCTTCTCTGCTCCAGTTTGGCCAAGAATTTGAAGAGTGTGTATTTCTTTTAAAGAGCCTTCCCAATCATCAATGGACCTCTGAAGATCCTAGTTAGAACTAAGCGTGAAAACACTGGTCCCTGCCCTCAACTTGATATATAATTTTGAGTTTATCCTTTTAATTATGGCAAATTTCTTTTCTGTGGTTTCTATCTTCTGTCCTTTCTCAAACCTACAATCTTTACACTGTGAGACACTTTACTAGGAGTCTGACTACGCCCCACCTGAACTTGCCATCTCTGTCATATGAATAGTTTTGTTGCAAAAACATCTTTGTCTTTACCCAATTTCTTCTGATTCCTGCCCAGTGCACTGAAAATTAGATGTAGAATTAGGGATTAAGCATTAATGTGTTAACCCTCCCTTATGGGACTCTGGTATTTGATCAGAAAGGGGATCCTCTATAGATAGTATCTTGGTCAATTGTAACAAAGGAATTCCATTATTTTTCAACACATAAGAAATGTTTTTGAGAAGACAGCCATTTCTTTGAAGCCCTTGAAATTATTTGACAAATCAAATATAAATCCACACATGGAAACTATTCTCTGATCAACTGCTTTCCAGAAGAACATTTATGTAGATCATTATAATATTATAGTTTAAATTTTATCATTATTCTCACTTAGAATACATTTCTTTTTCATTCTCACATGCTCAGAGGCCTTTGAAAATACTCCCATGATAGAAAGCCCTGGGATGTTTCCTAGCTCTATTATTCTGTCCTCTTTGTTCTAATGAATAATGTGTAAATCTAACCTCTTAATTCATGTAAATCAGAATAAATACATTAGCCTTTATTCTACTATCCTTTTTGTTTACCAAACCAGGAAACCAAAACCCACTGTCATTGAGTTGATTCCAACTCATAGTAACCCCCATTGGGTTTCCAAGGCTGTAAATCTTCATGGAAGTAGATTGCCTTATCTTCCTCCCACGGAGCAGCTGGTGGGTTTGAACCACAGTCTTTCTAGTTAGCATCCAAATCCCTTACCCACTAAACCACCAGAGGTCCTTATGCTTTTTGTTTAGGTAACTTAAATTATTAGAAATGGCTACCTTGTCTTGCAATTTTATTAATTAAATCAGACTTCATTATACATTTATCTGCTTATAAAATAACAGGATGGTTTTTCCTCTACAGAATGTAGAACTAACTTGTAGATAATTAATCCTTTGATTCTTTATAAATAGTAGCAAAAACACTATGAGTCTTCGCACATCTCTCTCTCATTGCTGACCAGTCGGTTTGGTTCCAACTCACAATGGCCCCACCTCGGGTTTCCACAGTGATATCTCTACAGAAGTAGATTGCCCAATCTTCCTTCAGAGGAGCAGCTGGTGGCTTTAGTTAGCAGTCATATGCCTTAGGCACCATGCCACCAGAGCTCCCTGGTGGATTTGAACCACCAATCTTTTGGTTAGCACCTAAGTGCTTAACCACTGAGCCTTACAAGCTTCTTAGTAGAGCTTGTTGTTGTTGTGGTTATGTGCTGTCGAGTCAGAACTGACTCATAACGACCTCTCCTTGGGTTTCCAAGGCAGTATCACTGTGGAAATAGATTCCCAACCTGCCTTCTGAGGAGTGGCTGGTGGTTTTGAACTGCCAGCCTTCTGGTTAGCAGTCAAGTGCCTTAGACACTACGCTACCAGAGCTCCCTTAGTAGAGCTGTTGTTGTTGTTGTTATGTGCCATCGAGTCAGCCCTGACTCATAGCGACCCCTCCTTGGGTTTCCGAGACAGTATCACTACAGAGCTAGGGGGAATTAATTATTCTCCTAGGAAGAGGTGATTAAGGACCTCTGGTGGCATAACGGTTAAAACATTTGGCTGCTAACCAAAAGGTGGGGGTGTTTGAACTCACCATCTGTTCTACAGAAGAAAGTTGAAGCTGTCTGCTTCTGTAAAGAATCCAGCATTGGAAACCCAATGGGGGTCGCTATGAGTTTGTTTGTTTTTTTTCCTTTTTTGTTTTTGGTGAAGGAAAGCTGATTAGAGGTACTGCCATGCTTCTAGTACCACAGTACCTTTTAGTGGCCTGACAAAGGTAATTTATTCCTCTCATCAGAAAGATGCTGAAAGTAGATCCAGCATTTACTAGAATTATTGTTGTTCTCTGCAAATTCTTAATGAAGTTTGATGCTGTTATCAGCCCAATAATGTTAAAGACATAATCTGATGTGATCTGATTTTGTACTTATCCTATTTTAATGCTTAGAAAACTCACTGAGTATTTAATTCAACAGCTAATTCTTTAATTTTTGCCAGATATGAAATAAAGACATTTTTAGAAAAATATAGTTTGCTTTAACCTTTTAAAGCATTAGTAAAATATATTTGAGAGTAACATTTTCTTGATGTTTAATGACTCGTGGCTCCATGGAGTTATGATTAAAATCAGGAAATAGGATGAGATGTCCGCTCTCCTATGCAAATGAGGCAGAGACAATTAAAGAGTGTGATTATGCAAGATGGAAATGTCAATATAATGCCACCTCATATACCCCACTCTACATACATTATGGGAGCTCTGGTGGCAAAGTGCCTAAGGCATGTGACTGCTAACCAGAAGGCTGATGGTTCAAACCCACCAGCCATTTTGGAAGGAAGGTTGGGCAATCTACTACCATAGTGATACCGCCTCGGAAACCCAAGGTGGGGTTGCTATAAGTTAGATCCTACACAAAGTGGAAAACTTCATCCACAAGACAAAGACAACAGGAATTTTTGCTTTGAAAATGCAAATATATTTAAAGATGAGATTTGTCTGTTGCAGCTGGAAGTTTGCTCTAAACTGAATAATTTAAAACTTTCAATGATGCTCCAATATATGTAAACTTGCTTAAAGCCCCTTTTTTGGCAGGAGGTATGAGGGGAAGGTTATCATTGAGCCCTTGTTGTTGTTGTTGTGTGCCGTCGAGTCGGCCCTGACTCACAGCGACCCCTCCTTGGGTTTCCGAGGCAGTATCACTACGGAAGTAGGATTGCCCAAACTTCCTTCTGAGGAGTGACTGGTGGGTTTGAACTGCCAGCCTTCTGGTTAGCAGTCAAGTGCTTTAGCCACTATGCTACCAGAGCTCCTATTGAGCCCTAGTAAGGTAAAGTAATGACAGCAAAAACAGATTTATCAGAGTTTTCTCTGTAATGGGAATTTTACTTCACTCAAATTTTCTTTCTTGTTTGCAAGATTATATGCTAGTTATTCCACAATGGGAAATGAGTTGTTTTATGTTACTGAATTTTTCAGTTAGCTGGTATTTAGCCAGCTTCAGGATTTTGTGACTATGTAAGCAAAAGAAAACCCAAATGACCTATACAAAATGGGAATTTGTTGGCCCACATAAATGTAAAGTCCTAACAGAACATATTTTTTTGTTTTTTTGTTTGTTTGTTTTTCTTTTCTCCAATCTGCCTTCTGTGATGTTGGCTTGATATTGGCTTTGTTCCAAGCCTAGCTCCATTTCCATCTGCAAGGGTACTGTCAAAAGTTCCTGGAGTCACCTGCTTTCCTGTCTAACTGTAACACAGATAATGTCACGTTAAAAAAAAAAAAAAAAAGAAGAAGAAGAAGAGGAAGAAAGGAAGGAAGAAGGAGGGAAGGAGAAGTACAGTGAAAAAACTACTGAGACACTAAAAAAACCCAACCCACTGCCTTGGAGTCAGACCCAACTCATAGCGACTCTTCCTTGAGTTTCTGAAGAGATGTTGTTGTTGTTGTTATTTGCCGTCGAGTAGGCCCCGACTCATAGCGACCCCTCCTTGGGTTTCCGAGGCAGTATCACTACGGAAGTAGGATTGCCCAACCTTCCTTCTGAAGAGATATCACTATGGAAATAAATTGCCCAACTTTCCTTCTGAGGAGTGGCTGGTGGATTTGAACTGGCAGGCTTCTGGTTAGCAGTCAAGTGCCTTAGGAAATATGCCACCTAAGGGTACTATTAAATGAGAAAGTTTGGAAATCACTGGATTATACCAGCATTGAGTTGGCTGATTGTCATCCAAGGAATTCTGGTGGCATAGTGCCTAAGGCGTTTGACTGCAAACCAGAAGACTGGTGGTCCAAACTTGCAGAAGGAAGGCTGGGTGATCTACTTCCATAAAGATTTACCACCTCAGAAACCTAAAAGAGGTCGCTATGAGTCAGAATCCACTCAATGGCAGTGAGTTTGGTTTGGTTTTTTGGAATTGCCATCCATTGTTTGGCTGTTTTGCAATTATGTCAGCAAGTTGGTGAGTTAAATTAAAAATTTAATTTTGTGCAGTCTTCTGCTTTATAAAGCAGAGCATATTTAATAGATTAAATGTTTTCCTAGCAACAACCCAGGTTCGTTATTCTGAACACAAACCCTCGCTCTGTTCTTTAATACAGGCAGGTACTTAGAGTTACAGATACTTCCTTATATTCAAATACAGGCTGTAGTTAGTAGGCTAGGGCCCAAATGTAGCTTGTGGGGGAGCTACTGACACCTATGCAATTTAAGCTAATATTTGGAGTTTTCTGTTTCTCTAGTTCTTTTTTGTGTCTCCCTGTCAGAAAAACTGGATAAAGGAATGGGAAGATGGATAAATGGCTCTGCTAGCGTTAGTAAGTGACCTCTCTTGGAAAAAAAAAAAAAGGCCTATAATTCAATGTAAAGGGCCTTACCTGAAGCTTGGCACTTGGCATATGATAGGCATTGATGATATTATCAGTGCAAATATTTATAATATTGCTAGTATATGTGCATTATATGTTCAATATTCTTGTAGCCAAAGACACAGCTCTGTGTGTAAGAAGATAAAGCAGTTCTACTCTGCATACATGGGGTTGCCGTGAGTCGTAATTGACTAGGTAGCAAATATCAGCAACGCCAAAGAAGCAGTTAAATAGTTAAGACAGGAAGTGGAGAGCGATATAATAGAGGTTTTAAGAGTAATGAGAACAAAGCGGAATGGAATTACTTCTGACTGACAGAGATAGAGAATATTTCTTGGAGATTATACACATAGTGAGGTTTGAGGCATGAATGGCTGTCAACAGGCAATGGTGAAGTGAAAAGCATATGAGATGGAAGGAAAAGGCTTAGCAATGTCTCTCACAGCTGAGAAAACCAAGTGTGAAAAGCAGGCCAGGCCGGTGTGGCGGCAGCATGTGGGGTTGTAGCAGTTAATGTAGAAGGTTGGAAGACAGACAGAAAAGGGTAACTTGAAATGAGGGTGGTAATACAGACTGAGTCAAAGTGAGGTAAATATTAATTATTATTCTTTGGAGGTGGTTGAGAACTCTGAGCAGAGCCAGGAAAGGTTTCAGTAGTAGTTATGTGAAGAGAGCACCCAGAAAGGGCAGACAGGAAATCAGTGACATGCTAATAAACTCATCACTTCTTTGTCCTCTATCATCCTTTATGCTTATTATCTTTTCCACCTTTCTATCTCTCTTCCTTCACATTTAGGCTATCCCCCACATTTATCCTATATTTCTCTCACCTTTTACCTCAAGAAGCTTGGCTTCTTTGTTTATCACCAGTCTATGAAAAATTTCTTATTTCTAGTCTTATTAAGATTAATCACAATAATTCAACAAGAGTTTATTAAGTACTGTGCATTAGGAGCTCTGGTAGCATAGTGCCTAAGGCACTTGACTACTAACCAGAAGGCTGGTGGTTCAAACCCACAAGCCACTCCTCAAAAGGAAGGTTGAGCAATCTACTTCCATAGTGATACTGGCTCTGAAACCCAAGGAGGGGTTGGTATGAGTCGGGTTCAACTCGATGGCAAATAACAACAACAACATTGTAGTACATTAGGGAGCATTGGTAATATAGTGGTTTAAGTGCTCAGCTGCTGACTGAAAAGTTTGTGGTTTGAGTCCACTAGCAGCTATGCCAGAGAAAGATGTAGCAGTCTGCTCCCAAACAGATTTAGAGCTTTGGAAACTCTATGAGACAGTCCTACTCTGGCCTATGGGTCTGCTCTGAGCAGAATCAACTGGATGCTAATATTTGTTGGTTTGTTTTCTCCTTAAATGGGGTATGTTATTTGGGTATTTGTATTTTGACTTACCTAATTTTTTTTTTTTTTTTTTAATATACTACTTGATGTTCACCAATTATTTTCTTCACTGCTCATGTGATTGTTTTTTAACCAGTTAGTTAGGAAAGCATATCATCAGGGCTACTATGTCCACTCAGGGTCTGAAATACATAATCCAAGAGGGATCATTTATATATGTATAGATCATGATGGGTATGGTGCTCCCTCAAGTTTTTAAATATGGTGACTCTGCTTCAGATATTGGAGGTACATCGCATTAGAGTAATTGGAATTCAAAATATTATAATGCAACATCTTTAAAGCTTAATGCAATTTAAATACTTGTCATGAATTGAACTTTGTTCCCCCCCAAAAAAATATGTCAACTTGGTTAGACCATGATTTTCAGTGTTGTGTGCTTGTCTTCCATATTGTGATCTGATTATCCTTCATTTTATGATGTATTGTAAATCCTAGTCTCTATGCCTGTGATGCCTCTGGTAGCATAGTGGCTAAGACACTTGCCTGCTAACCAGACGACTGGCGGTTCAAACCCACCAGCCACTCCTTGGAAGGAAGGTTGGGCAATCCTACTTCCGTAGTGATGCTGCCTCGGAAACCCAAGGAGGGGTCACTATGAGTCGGGGCCAACTCGACGGCACATAACAACAACAACAACATGCCTGTGATCATGGTCCCATTTGTTAGTGAGCTCTCCTTTATGTTAAGGAGGCAGGACTAGGTCATGTTAATAAGGGTTGGGTTATGCTAATCAGGTATGATTAAGACGAGATGTATCTTGCGTCACCACATTTTACCACCCTAAACCAACACCAAACCCATTGCTATGGAGTTGATTCCAACTCATAGTGATTCTACAGGACTACAGTAGAATTGCCTGAAGCTGTGAATCTTTATGCAAGCAGACTGCCTCATCCTTCTCCCAAGGACCCACTGGTGTGGACCTTTGGGTTAGCAGCTGAATGCTTTTACTGCTGCACCATAAATGCAGAAAGAAGTGAACAGAGTGGTACTTCCTACCACTTTGGTCATTTGGACCTGGGTTCCCTGCAATGAGAAATTCCTAGACCCAGGCAAAGTTTGATGACAAGCACCTTCCTCCAGATCCGAGGGAGAGAGAAAGAGAGAGAGAGAGACTTCCCCTGTAGCTTTTGCCCTGAATTCAGATTTCTAGCCTCCTAAACTGTGAGAATAAATTTCACTTTCTGAAAGCCATCCATTTGTGGTATTTCTGTTATAGCAGCACTAGATAACTAAGACAATACTTGATTTATTTAATTACAGTCCAGTATGAGAGGTATGCTACATAGTACACTTCAGAGCCAGACACTCCTATAGAGTCCCAGCTCTGCCACTTATTAGCTGTGGAGCTTTTAACAAGTAACTTAATGTCTTAAAACTTCTATATCCTCATCTGGAAAATGGAGTTTTGTGAGGATTGTGACTCATATATAAATGTAAAGGATGTTCTTATAGAGTTCAAATGGTAATTATTCTACTACTTTGAGAACTTGACAAAGATTACCTTATTTATCTCTATATACCCTAAATCTAAAACATTCTGTATATCTATTGAGTAGTAGAAACTGTAAATCAAAATGAATTAAAAAGATGCCTATAATGTACTAACTAGACTTTACAATTGTCAATAGTTTAGCATTCAGTGATTGTAATGAATGGGAATGAATGATTTTTTTAAAATTATAATAAATAAAAATTAAAAAATCAGGCCTCTAAAGGAATATCTAAGGAAGAAATTACAATGGTAATTAGCAGATTGACTGAACAACAACAAAAGAAACTGGGACTTCTTTATCAAGAAAAAAAAAAGGAAAGTGAAATAATTACAGTGGCGAAAAGAATGTTGCAAAGCCAACTTGCATTACTTCATGAAGTATTTATATTTGTACATAATGTTCAAATATTCCTTTGAATGATTAGTATATTTTATTTAAAGGCACTAGAAGGTTTCCATGACTATGACCTCTGGAGGAAGGGGATAACTTTTTTTAAACATGCATGAGTATCATTCAGTTCACATTATGCATAAAACCAACTGGTTAAATGCTTCCTGAAGAACTTTGAAAACAGAAATAAAGAAAGTAAAAATAAAGTTCATTCCTTTGATGTGTTCAGTCAGCTAGAGATACTACTTAGAGAAAATTGAAAATGGCTTTTTAGATTTTTAGGTAGGGAAACTATAGTGCTTACAGATTAAGTTATGTGTCCAAATCAGACAAGAAGTCATCAGTATTTCAGAAACTAAATTTCAGACCTCCTGTCTAACATTTTCTTTGCCAAAGTTTCTCTCTCCCGTATAATCTGCACCACATGTGTTACAAGTATTTTCTCAGCACAACAGAATCTCTACTCCCAGCAAAGGAATTCCTGTGTACTTATTCTTAATCTTGGTTTACCTCCCAAAAAGTTAAACAAAACTTTAAAAAGACTTCATCATTAAGCTGGAAATGTGTCATGAGCATGGAAGGAGAATTCCCTCTTTCTGAAAGTGTAAAAAGAGAGATTTAGTTTGAATTACTTCTCAGAGCACTTAGGAACATTTTAAAATTAGAGAAAAATATGAAGGGAATCAATTCTGTAAATAAGTTATACTGTGGCTTCTAATTCTCTCTTCCTTATGCCAAGATTTTACAACCTCAGAGAAATATATCCATGAAATCGATTGTCAGTCTTCACCTAATGAAACAATGCCCCCCCCCCAAAAAAAAAAACCCAAACCCTCTGCCATCGAGTGGATTCCCAGTCATAGTAACCCCCATTGGGTCTCCAAGGCAATAAATCTTTAAGGAAGTAGATTGTCCAATCTTCCTTCCACGGAGCAGCTAAGGCCTTTCAGTTAGTTTTAATATTTCTAATTGCTGGTTTTGAAACAGCCTGAGGTGTTCAGAGTGCTCATGAAAGTTCTTAGGCTGGTGCATCTATTACTTGGAAAATGATTGTGCTGTCTCACTGAGTCTTAGAGGGATAGCAAGCAATTCTATGAAATCTTTATTGGGTATGTGCTATGCATCAGATACTGTGTTTGACAGTGGGAGGGAGATGAGACAAGATGGTAGAAATCTACATTCTAGTCTCAAAAATGCACAAATAGAAAACTTAAGGCATACTTGTTTTTATTTGAAGTATATAACCTTTTTTATCATCTGTTATTGTATTTGAGTTTTATTCATTAGCGAATGTTAAAGTAAGCTTGAAAATCAGATCTCTAGAGGAGAAGACCTGGCTTCTCCACTCCTCTTGTGTCTCTCAGGGTTTAATTCTCATTTTGGATCTGTATTTTCATGGTAAAGGTACCAATAGAAAACACGAACCTTGCCCTTCTACATAGAAAAAAAAAGTATATATATATATATATATACATGTACATGTTCAGCTTTACTACATTACCACTGACCTGATTTCATAAAAGAAGTCCACTTTATTATGAAAACTGACTTTTGTGTTAGATACTTGAAATCAAATATCTTTCCACACTTCCTAGGTGGTCAACATAGTTGTTTTTTCTGGGCCTTAGTTTCCTCATCTGTGAAACAGGGTGATAACAACTACCTCAAAGTTGTGTAGTAAAGATTTGGAGAGATAATGTATTACCTGGTACTTAGTATGTGTGGTAGTCAAAGTTGTGCATCAACTTGGCTGGACTGTGTTTTTGAGTGACTAGGCAGCTGGATGTGATTACTCCCCATGTTGAGACTCTAATTGCCTTCATGTGGAATCTGCTGTGAGCAGCCAGGGAGCTGCCTTTGGAATGTGGCCCACTTCCAATATATTAGAAGCTTTGGCAAAGGTTTCTAGCTTTTGGCACAGCTGGATCCTGCATTTGGCTGAGTATTCATCTCAGTGGCCTGCCATGTTGCCTGCCGATTTGGGGATTGATTGTTCATAGACTTGAACTAATGGCCTGCCATGTAGTCTACTAGTCTTGAGACCATGACATTTTACTTGTCAATCTGGGATTTGTCAGCTTCAGCAACCAGCAGCTACATGAGTCAGAAAATGTCTGAAACAAGAGGCAGAGCTGAAGCTCAAGGTAGAGGGGCCTTCACCTAGCCACTGGAGCTGGCACTTTGAATTCTGACTTCTAGCTTCCTAAACTATAAGAGAATAAATCTCTGTTTGTTAAAGCCATACTGGTGGTATTTCTGTTATAATAGCATTAGAGAACCAAGGCAGTATGGAATCATTGTGCTCCCCATCTCCTTTCTCCTGGCAAAGCCTCTTTTGTCTATGTTTAAAAGTGCTATACAAAAGAATAATAATTTTGCCATTGAATGGATTGAAAACACTCAACTGAATTAAAATTTAATTTTGCATAAAGAATTTCTGTATGCCCTATTAGGTAACTGGAGACACTATAAAATCAATGTTTTGTAATTTTCTTCATCTAGGATCCTAGAATCTACAGATTTGCTTAATCTGAAGTCATAAAATACCACTCAGATTCAATAGACTGAGCAAATTACAACAGCATTTCAAAAATATTTTTGCTGAAGGATAACACACAGAAAGTAAAATACATATATATATTTATTATATAGAGAAGGAATTAATGGAGCTCTGGTGGGATAGTGGTTAAGGCATTTGGCTGCTAACCAAAAGGTCAGCAGTTTGAACCTACCAGTTGCTCCGTGGGAAAAAGATGAGGCAGTCAGCTTCCGTAAAGATTTGCAAACTTGGAAACCTTGTGGAGGTTGCTATGAGTCAAAATTGACTCAATGGCAGTGAGTTTGTTTTCTTGGTTATAGAAGGAATTACTTCCAAAACTATACTGGAAGGAAATTAAATCACAGAGACATTTTTGGTTGATTTAAGCATTGCATTTAGAAAAAAATGATTTGAGTCCAAAGACTAGATCACCCATATATTATCTCTGTTAAGAGCTGGCCAGTAGGTAACCTCTGTGGGTATCAGTTTCTCATCTGCAAGATATGAGACTGAATTGAATCCCCCAAGAATTGTAGCTGAAAGAGATTAGAAAAGGCTATTAATCTGTTCTTACTTTAAATTCAACAAAAGACAGTCAGTACAGGTTAAGAGATTATGAAGAGGCAAATGACAACAGAAACAGAAAAAGAAAATCAAAGTATCTTGACCCACAAACAATGAATATTTGTTACATTTGACTACTAACCAGATGGCTAGCAATTCAAACCCACCAACCACTTCTCGAAAGGAAGATCAGGCGATCTACTTCCATAGTGATACTGCCTTGGAAACCGAAGGAGGGGTCTCTATGAGTCGAATCCGACTCCAGGGCAGTTAGTTTGTTTTTTTTATGAATAATGACAAACATGAACACTCTAGTGTTGCCAGTTTGATGACGTTGTTTGTCAAATATTCATTAAAACAATGATACAGTCTTCTCACCCATCCTTACCCCCATTCCTTATCATCACAATTCAGTGCCTTATAAAGTAAGGATTCCTTTTTTTTCTATGTGCCTAGTTGTACACTGGTGTTCTATATTAGAGGAGTTCTGGTAGTGTGGTGGGTAACACATTTGGCTGTGAACCAGAGGGTCAGAAGTTCAAACCCACCAGCTGCTTTTTGCACGAGGAAGATGAAGCAATCTACTTCCATAAAGATTTACAACCTTGGAAACCCAATAGAGTCACTGAGTCAGAATCAGCTCCATGGCAGTGGGTTTGGGTTTGGGTTTGGTGACAGTGATGCAGTAGTTAAAGTATTAGCCTACTAAC
Organism: Orycteropus afer afer; assembly: GCF_000298275.1. Taxonomy (NCBI): domain Eukaryota; kingdom Metazoa; phylum Chordata; class Mammalia; order Tubulidentata; family Orycteropodidae; genus Orycteropus; species Orycteropus afer. Next base: position 1,169,585 of record NW_006922004.1, on the reverse strand, counting down.
TGAAAAGTCGGCTGTTTGAACCTATCAGCTGCTCCTTGGGACAAAGATGTGGCGGTTTGCTTCCATAATGATTGATGGTCTTGGAAACCCTCTATGGCAGTTTTACTCTGTCCTTCACGGTAGCTATGAGTCAGAATTGACTGGATGACAGAGGGTTTGATTTTGATTTTATACTAGGCAGAAAATCTTTCATATACTAATTAACATAAGCCAGTATTTAAAATAGGTTATAATATGCCAGTTTTGTGTTTAATTCTGAATGCAAAATAGTTATAGAAAACAGTCATGTGTACTTGGTGTGTGTAGCATAGCAAAAGTAGTAGGTTAAGAAAGGAGGAGTGTGTACCAAAAGCTTACTGCATAGGACTTCACAAATGATTCATTTAACACTAGTTTCTTCATTGAATTGAAACAGAATATTTACAAGGCACTGTTATTGCTGTTAGTTCCTGTCAGATCAATTAACTCATACTACCTCATGTAATGGGATCTCTGGTAGCATAGTGCCTAAGCTACTTGACTGCTAATCAGAAGGCTGGTGGTTCAAACCCACCAGCCACTCCTCAGAAGGAAGGTCGGGCAATCTACTTCCATAGAGATATTGCCTCAGAAACCCAAGGAGGGGGTTGCTATGAGTCAAATCGGCTGATGGGTTTGAACTACCAAACTTCTGGTTAGCAGTCAAATGCCTTAAGTACTATGCCACCAGAACTCCTTAAAGAGTTCTTCTTGTTGCTGTTGTTATGTGCCATCGAGTCGGACCCGACTCATAGCAACCCTTCCTTGGGTTTCCAAGGCGGTATCACTAGGGAAGTAGATTGCCCAACCTTCCTTCCAAGGAGTGGTTGGTGAGTTTCAACCGCCAGCCTTCTGGTTATCAGTCAAGTGCCTTAGGCACTACGCTATCCAAGCTCCTGAGGAGTTCTTAGGTAGTGTAATTGGTTAATCACTAGCCTGCCAACCAAAAGGGAGGTTCAAGTCTACCCAGAGGCACCTTGGAAGAATGGCCTGGAGATCTACTTCCAAAAAAATCAACAATACAAAGTCTCAGGGGATAGTAAGGTAAATTGGTACAATATAGTCCACAAAGAAAATGTTTTGCATCCTACTTTGGTGAATAGCAATTGGAGTCTTAAAAACTCATGAGTGGCCACCTAAGGTGCAACTATTGGTCTCTCCCCATTTGGAGCAAAGAAGAGTGAAGAAAATCAAGGACTCATAAGAACAATTAATCTAACAGACTAATGACCATGCTCTGGTGGTGTAGTGCCTAAGGCACTTGACTGCTAACCAGACGGCTAGCAGTTCAAATCCACCAGACACTCCTGGGAAGGAAGATTGGGCAATCTACTTCCATAGTGATACCGCATCAGAAACCCAAAGAGGGGTCGCTATGAGTCAGATCCAACTCGATGACAGTCAGTTTGGTTTTGGTATTGACTATATGAAACTCTGGTAGCATAGTGCCTAAGGCACTTGACTGCTAACCAGAAGGCTGGCGGTTCAAACCCACCAGCCACTCCTTGGAAGGAAGGTTGGGCAATCCTACTTCCGTAATGATACTGCCTCAGAAACCCAAGGAGGGGTCGCTATGAGTCAGGGCCGACTAGACAGCAAATAACAACAACAACAACAATATAAACCTCAGCCTCTATGACACTGAGACTGAAGGAACTAGGTGATGCCCAGCTACCACTACTGACTGCTCTGAAAAGAATCACATTAGTCCTAGAGGTGTTAGAAAAATGTGGAACAAAACTCAGAATCATAAAAATGACTGGGCTTATCGGTCAGATAGATAGATACTGACTATGGCCCTTTGTCAGGAGCTCTGGTAGCATAGTAGCTAAATCACTTGACTGCTAACCAGAAGGCTGGCGGCTCAAACCCACCAGCCACTCCTCGGAAGGAAGGTTGGGCAATCCTACTTCCGTAGTGATAACTGCCTTGGAAACCCAAGGAGGGGTCGCTAGGAGTAGGGGCCGACTCGATGGCAAATAACAACAATAACCATGGCCCATTGTCAGGCACGATTCATGACTGGAACTGAACTCATTCCCATGGTTCAGTTTTCAGCCAGACAATAGACAGGTCTATAAGGTGAACAATGATGTGAACAAAGGGAGCTCTGATAGCATAGTGCCTAAGGCATTTGACTGCTAACCAGAAAGCTGGTAGTTCAAACCCACCAGCCACTCCTTGGAAAGAAGGTTGGGCAATCTACTTCTGTAGTGATACCACCTCAGAAACTCAAGAAATGGTCACTATGAGTCAGATCTGAGTCGACAGCAGTGAGTTTTGAGTTATACCTTAACGTGATTTGAGAGTATCATAGAAACATTCAAAACAAGTATGAAAACAATATTTTGTACCTTCGACAGTTAAAATGTTGTTACAATTTTGTAAGTTGTAGAGAATTTTCAAAGAAATATTTTTTCACACTTCTTGTCAGATTTATGATGACACACATAATAAATTAGCCATAGCCATTACATTGCAATTTCACCTTTCTTCATTTGCATTCACTTATCTTCATTTCTTAGACAATATTTATCTACTTATTCCTGCACTTTCACTTGTTTAAGTAACAGAGATTGGTTTTAGAATTCTATTATAGCTTTGCCTCCAAGTCATCAATCTTAAGTAATAACATGCATACAACCATTTAGAAATTTGTCTTACAGTATTGGCCAAGAGTTACAAGTTCACTATGTGACCATTTATCCAATGACTCATCTTTCTGGCATTCGCACATGAGTTTCAAATTCAGAAAAAAAGCAATGTTATCTCCTGTCACCCTTGTGCTCAAATGATCACCTTACTTTATCCTAGGAGAAATAATTTATCAGATTTCCCTCATTCTAATTAAGTAGCAAGGGACTCTGGTGGTGCAGTGTGTAAAGCATACGGCTGCTAATAAAAAGGTTGGTGGTTCAAACCCACCTCAGGAGAAAAGATGAGGCAGTCTGCTTCCATAACAATTTGTTATTGTTGTTATGTGCCCACGAGTCAAATCTGACTCATAGAGACCCCTCCTTGGGTTTCCGAGGCAGTATCACTAGGGAAGTAGGATTGCCTAACCTTCCTTCTGAGGAGTGGCTGGTGGGTTTGAACCGCCAGCCATCTGGTTATCAGGCAAGTGTCTTAGCCACTATGCATAACAATTTATATCCTTGTAAACCCTAAGGGGTAGTTTTACTCAGTCCTATAGGGTGGCAGTGAGATGACTCATCGACTTGATGGCAGTGAGGAATTAAGCAAAACCAAAACTAAACGCACTGTCGTCCAATCAGATCTGACTGATAGCGACCCCTCCTTGGGTTTCCGGAGGCCATATCACTACAGAAGTAGATTGCCCCACCTTACTTCCAAGGAGTGACTGGTGGGTTTGAACCACCAGCCTTCTGGTTAGCAGTCAAATGCTTGAAGCATAAGCAGAAGGTATTTACCAACCTGTTAATGTGGTGGAGGCATGCGATAGATTTTGTGAAGGATTCAAAGGAGAAAAAAAGACTTAGTGAGCAAAGACATGATCTCTGCCCTCAAAGACAGTTCAGGTTGGGCAATCTACTTCTGTAGACCCCAAGGAGGGGTCACTCCGACTCCACGGCAGTGCTTCACAATCATGGAGAAGGTAAAACACAAGTCCATAAAAAATTCAGTATGTAGCGTCTTTTTTCGTTTTAGGAGCTCTAACGGGAAGATGGCAGGAATACACAGAGTCACTGTACCAAAAAGAACTGATCGATCTTCATCCATTTCAAGAAGTG
>NW_006922004.1:1163582-1164430 GCF_000298275.1 Orycteropus afer afer | reverse complement strand
TGGGCTCGAGTATAGCAGGGATTGTGGGGCTGGCGCGGGATCGGGCAGTGTTTCCTTCTGCTGTGCATGGGGTCGCTATGAGTCGGAAACGACTCCACGGCACTTAACAACAACAACAACAATGGCTTAGTGCCTAAGGCATTTAACTGCTAGCCAGAAGCTTGGCCATTCAAATCCACCAGCAGCTCCTCCGAAGGAAGGTTGGACAATCTACTTCCTTAGTGATACTGCCTCAGAAACTGAAGGAGGGGTCGCTATAGTGGAATCGACTGGAGGGCAGTGAATTTGGTTTTTTAGTTTAGGGTCTTTAAAGAAAAAACATCGATTTGGAGGAAGCTATGAAAAGAGAGAATTTAAGAAACCGATTAGCTTTCTTAAGACTTCTAATGTTTACTTTTTTTTTTTTTTTTTTTGGTATTTTGTTTATTTATGAGAAGGCACAAGGGGTTCCTCCTACACAACATGGGAGTTCTCACTGCATGACCTTGAAATGATAATACTTTGACCTTATTGCAGAAACTGATGCTGACTCACGTTTAGCTCAACAATTTTAACTTTCTGGTAAAACCAAAACCAAACTCACTGCCCTCAAGTCAATTCCACTCATAGCCACCCTCCCCCTCCTTGGGTTTCCCAGGCAGTATGACTCGAGGGCACATAAGAACAACAACAACAACAATCTCCAGGAAAGTAGATGGCTGAGTCCTCCTTCCAGGGAGTGCCTGGTGGGTTTGAACCGCCAGCCTTCTGGTTAGCATCAAATGCCTTAGGCATTAAGCCAGTAAATAGTTAAACATGTTTTTGTTGTTGTTGATTGCTGTAAAATCGGTTTTTTTTTTTTTTTTTTT
>NW_006922004.1:1148484-1163251 GCF_000298275.1 Orycteropus afer afer | reverse complement strand
TAGCAGTCAAGTGCCTTAGCCACTATGCTACCAGAGCATATCTTTAGACTTTCTAATTCAACAGGAAATACCCCATCGTCAGATATTCTTATTCAATAGATAAGACTCAACACACTTAGACATTTTATTTAGTCTGTTTCAGTAGGTCTAGGATGGGCATTGGAAATCTGCATTTTAAGGTTTATTCTAAGTAAACCTGATACAGAAAACCCAAGGCTCCATGGTGGGATGTTCTGCTACAGAAGAACCTAACGAACGCCACAGAGGTACACTTGTGGTGCTTTATTCAAAGAGCTAAACATTATAGCATTGTATCAGGGCTTGGTGATCTTATTCAAATATCTGAGTTAGTTGTTGATGTGGGTTTAAACTGACCAACCAAATTCTTCCATTCCTAGAATAATTTTCTTGAGCATTTCTTTAATTCTTCTTATCTGATCAGGTTTCCTGCTGCAATTTGCCAAACAATATCCAGCTGTTTCATAATCCAGTTTTCTTAATTTTGTTGTGGATACATTTAAGGACTCAGGAATAGTTAAATAGTAATAATAGAAAGATTAAATTGTGTTTCTGTTGACTGTGATGTGTGTATGTTGTTGTTATGTGCCATTTATGGAAGAAGATTGCCCAACCTTCCTTCTGAGGAGTGGCTGATGGGTTTGAACTGCCAGCCTTCTTGTCAGCAGTCAAGTGCCTTAGGCACTATGCTACTAGAGTTCCCTGATGTGTGTATAGACTGGCTAAATTATGAAAGCACAAAATTACTACCCTTTTTTGGGGGAGTGTCGTGGAATAACACTTTTCAACTGTACCCCTGAAAAGCATCGGGTCTTGGCTACAAAAAAATGAAGGGAAGTCACTTAAACCTCATCTCAGGGGCTAAATCAGTTCCTGAAAATTAATTGGTTTTTTATTTTGAGAATTTTTGTTTCCACCTTAGAACGCGTTGTCTTTCTCCTCATCTTTTTATCTCTAGTTTTTATATGTTTTATGTTGTTCTTTTCCCTTTGGCTTTCTGACAGGTTACTTTAAAAAAAAATCCAATACACAGTCCTTCTTAGTATCTTACATTAGATCCCGGAAAACCACATTTCATTCTCTCCTAAATATTTGTATTAAAATAAAATTTTCCAAGTGGTCAAATCTTAAAAACAAACCTTTAGAATCAGTTGTACTTGATCCCTTCATTATTAATTTTTTAAAAAATTAAATCAAGTCAGAAAGTTAAGAAGAACACATTTTCTTTTTTCATATTTGGTTTTTGGTCAAGTTTAACAAAAATTAAATAGTCCATAACATTATATGGTGAGTGAGAGGATTAAACGGCAATTCCATTATGTGATTTTTAACATGACATTGAATTGTGGAGATCTTAGTGAGATTTAGCATCCTGTGACAGGGTTGTTGTAAGGAGTGAAATAATTTTACTGTGTATGTTATCGGACCAAACAAGGGTCCCTGCCCAGTGCGCGCAGTCAGGCCAAAACAGTTTACACACCGAGATTGAGAGGAGAGAAAATTATTTATTCCAAAGCAGCAGTGCAAGGAGTTAGGGGTAGTTAGTACCCAGATCTTAACTCCCTGAGATGTGATCGAAATACAGTTTTTGTAGGTTTCAGGAGAGGGGGGTTGTGTATATTCACAAAAGGTTGAGGAATTTGGGACGTGAATGTGGAACGGTGAAGGATGAGTCATTAGTTTCTTGTTATCAGCTGATAGGGGCTTGGGCAGAGGGCAGAGGGTCAGCAATTAACTTTTGTTCTTTTATGTCCATGGTCCAGAGTTAATTTACAAGTTGTTTCTAAAATACTTCCCTTCTGCCCTAGTGTGCACGTCCCAGGGCCAGAGCTCATTTAAAAGTTGTTTCCAAAACATTTCTATTGTCCATGGCCAGAGTTAATTTACAAGTTATTTCTAAAATATTTTTAGCAAGTCTATCATCTGCAGGGGGAGCTCTGGTAGCATAGTGGCTAAGGCACTTGACTGCTAACCAGAAGGCTGGTGATTCAAACCCACCAGCCACTCCTCAGAAGGAAGATGGGGCAATCTACTTCCGTAGTGATAGTGCTTCAGAAACCCAAGGAGGGGTCCTATGAGTCAGATCTGACTCCAGGCACACAACAACAACAATCATCTGCAGGAAGGACTATTTTCCATTCAGTTCTTTAAGGAACTGAATACTCATCTGCTGGAGTGGGAAAATAGTTGGGGTAATTTAGTTTACTTATGTTTCCTTATCTATTCTCATCCAGGTGCCAGGGTGGGGAAATAGTTTTTACTTTACTCGGTTTCATGTAGAAAATGATGTTTTACATAATAAAGATACAAAGTGATGTTCACAAAAGCCAGTATGAGATACAGAATGAGAATATACTGGGGAAAAAAAAAAAAAAAGGAAGAAGAAGAAGAAGAAGAAGAGAGAGAAAAGAAACAAAGCATAATTCTTGCAAGTTTCTGTATCAGGGTAAATATATAATAAATTGCATACTGAAAAAAGGAAAAATGTTATGTTATCAAGCTTCTCATTGAAAAGAAGAACAGCATGAAAATAGGAAATGGAAACAATGTTCTTTAATTGCCCAAAAAGAAAGAACAAAAATTACAGCAAAAAACACAGGCTATCTAGAGGGTAATTAATTTTATTAATAGTATGGTACTTCTGGGACCAATAACACATGAAACAAATCACAATGATTTGTCAGAGCTCCGAGATGTTCTCTGAAGGATGGCTTGCATCATCATATTGCTTTGTTCATGTTGTGTGCTGTTATCACAATAACGAAGATGTGCTCTGATTTTTTTTTTTCTCCAAAAAACATATGGCACTGCCTCAGAACAGATCTGAAGTCCTTAGTCCCAGTTAAAATAGAGTGTTCATGGGTTTGATGGACCTGGTTCTCTGATTCATAGATCAGAAATCTCTGTTTGGTAAATTTCTATTAAACATCTTCATTCACAGTAGCCTGAAACAACATGTTTATTATCTCAGCTTCTGTAGGTCAGAGCCTGGCATAGCATAGCTAGGGGCTGTGCTCAGGGTCTCACAAGGCTGAAAGCAAGGAGTTGGCCAGACTGTAGTCTAACCTGGAGTTTCTGGGGAAAAAATCCACTTTTATGCTTGAACATGTTGTTGGAAGAATTCCGTTCCTTGCACTTGTAGGTTGGAGGTCCCGATTTTCTTGCTTACCATCACCATGAGCCATTTACAGTTTAGAGGTCATTCTCAGGTCTTTCCATGGGGACCCATAGACAATTCACAACATGCATATTTGGGTTCTTCAAGGCCAACTGGAGTGTTGTTTCTTTGACTTTCTCTTCTTCAATCAGCTGGGAAAAACACTCTTCTTTTAAAGGGTTAACTTGATTAGGTCAAGTATGACCTCTCTTTTCCCACATAATGTAACATAAATATAGGAGTGATATTGTATTAATTACTATTCTTATCCACACTCAAAGAAACAGATTATACAAGGTTTGGGGTCATTAAGGGTCATTTTAGAATCCTTCCATTAAAAAAAAAAAAAAACCACTGCTGTCAAGTGAACTCTGACTCACAATGACCCCCAGTGGGTTTCCAAGGCAGTAAAACTTTACAGAAGTAGATTGCCCAGTCTTGCTTCTGCAGAGTGGCTGGTGGGTTTGAACCACCAACATTCTGGTTAACAGTCAGATGCCTTAGGCACTGTGCTAGCAGATCTTCCTACCATTTTGTTGTGTGTTGCTGTTATGTGCCTTCAAGTCGGACCCTACTCATAGTGACCCCTCCTTGGGTTTCCGAGGCAGTGTTGGAAGTAGATTGCCCAACCTTCTTTCCAAGGACTGGCTGGGGGGTTTGAACCCGACAGCCTTCTGGTTAGCAGTCAAATGCCTTAGGCACTATGCTACCAGAGCTCCCTCTTCCTACCATATGTATCCATAAAAGAGTGCCAATTTCTTTATAGAAGCTGAGGATTGGGCTGGATAGTTAAATAGGTATAGATATGTTCTAGAAATAGATGATACAATGTCTCACATTGCAGTGTAGTAAATTACTTAGTGTGGCTTTTCTACCAGTAAGTCTTTGTAAACTCCAAGATGGGAATTGCTGTTAGCAACTGAGGAGATCCTGATTGCTAAAGTCACCCACCTGGGTTATTTCTGTTGAGAGTGGCACAAAACAATGTTCTGGGAGGTTCCCACTCTCTCTCATGTGCTTAGAGTTCTGATGCTATGATTGGCTAGTTTGACCACCCTGCCGGGCTCAAACGGAGGCCTCCTAGAGGCAGAACTCGCTCTCTGACTGTTGGTTGAGGAAGACGTGCTCTTGAAAGAGACACGGGCTCCTGAGACACGTGTTGCTGGGAAAGAGATGCAGGAGACACGCATTGCTAAGTGAGACACAGAGGGACCAACGTTGCTGGGAAAGAGACTGTGAGAGACTGTTGGCTGAGGGATGGTGGGCTGGGAGAGAGACTGAGCATTTTTCCTGAATTTGAATTGTAGCCTGTGGTGCTTCCCTAATAAACCCCATAATCTGTGAGCTCTGTGTGGCCACTGCAGCGAATTATCAAACCCAGGAGAGAGTTGGTGGGTGCTTTGGGAGAACAGTTGGTGAAAGGGCTGGAGGGAGGCAGCATGTCTGGCCTTGCAGTAATAGGCCTTGGGTTACTGCTGGTAATCCTGTCTTCCTTTTGTGGGATTAGAGGAGGTCAGAATATGTGGCCTCCTTGCCCTTTTTGCACACATTATGCTGCAGACATGGCTGTAATGGCATTAGATCATTATGCAACATTATCTCAGACTTCACACCTACAATATGAGGAAAGAAATATCATCCCTCTGTCACTGATGTTTGGAGAGGCTAAATAATTACAAGAAGACAAAAAGCTATTCATTTAAGGTTCTCAGAATCTAAAGTCCCTAGTTTTAAGGACTGCTATGTTGTTGTTGTTGTTGTTAGGAGCTATCAAGTCAACTCGTACTCTTAGTGACCCAATACACAACAGAATGAAACACTGTCCATTCGTCTGCCATCCTCACAATCCATGCTATGCTTAAACCCATCTGTTCTGGTTACCTAGTGCTGCTCTGACAAGAGTATACCACAAATGGGATGGCTTGACAAACAGGAGTTTATTCTTACAATTTAGAGGCTAAAAGTCTGAGTTCAAAGTGCCAGGCTATAGGGGCTGGGTAAAAACCCCTTAACCTTGGGCTTCATTTCTGCCTCTTGCTCCCAGCCCACTGAAGCTAGAGGCTTTTCTTCACTCAGGCAGCTACTGGCTGCTGAGGCTAACAAGCCCAAGGTCAACAAATAAAATGGCACACTCCCAATGTTACCAAACCACATGGCAAGCCATTAATTCAAGTCCATTGTAAGTCCTAAGGTCGGTAGAGCATGGCAGGCTGCTGAACAATGACATGGTTACATGCAGGGTCCAAACGTGCCATAAGCTAGAGACCGGTCTCCAAGGCTTCTGTTTATGTACAGGAAGCAGACCATATCCCTAAAGCAGCCACTCAGCTACTCACAGTAGATTCCACCATGGAGTTAATTACCAGTTTCATCATGGGAAGTAACTGCCACCAGCTGCCCAGCCACTCAACCAGGCCCAGCCAAGTTGACACACAAGCTGAACCACACACCATCATTGCAGCCACTGTATCAATCCATCTTGTGGAGGGTCTTCCCCTTTTCCGCTGACCCTCTACTTTACCAAGCGTGCTATCTTTCTCCAGTGAATGGTCCCTAAAAGACTGCCACATGATCCCCTAAAATTTCTGATTTGTGATAATTAGAAATTATTCTCTATCTCCAGTGACTTATGTAATATATGGAATGTGGTAAATATTAATGAATCTTTGTTAGATATTACTGAAGTAATTAAATATGAGCACAAAATGTGTTTAGTGACTTTATAGAAAGTGAAATGATTATAAACAAGTAGGAGCTCTGGTAGCATAGTGCCTAAGGCATTTGACTGCTAACCAGAAAGTTGGTGGTTCAAACTCACCAGCCACTCTTTGGAAGGAAGTTTGGGCAATCTACTCCCATAGTGATACCACCTCAGAAACCCAAGGAGGGGCCGCTATGAGTTGAGTTCAACTTGACAGCAATGAGTTGGTTTTTTTTTTTTAATAAACAAGTTAACTGATAGGGCAGGATGACAAGAAATAAACACATGCATAATTGTGGATGTTCTTGAAAGCTATTCATTTTGGTGCAGAAAACTGGAGAGATATTGCTTGTTTTTAAATCACCATATCTTAGAGAAATAAGAAACTTCAGACAGAGGAAGAACTAGTTGGGGGACAAATAAACAAGAATGTTTGAGGCATGATTTCTTACTTTGCTAGTGCTGACATAACAAAAAATATCAAAAGGGGGTAGCTTTAAAGAACAGACATTTCTTTTCTCACAGCTCTGGAGGCAACAATTCAGACAGAGGCAAGGCTAGGCTCTCCCTGTGTGGATCTAGGGAGAGAACCATTATCTTGTTCTGTTTCTGTTGCCCCAGGAGCTCTTGTGGTGTAGTGCCTAAGACATTTGACTGCTAACCAGAAGGCAGGCAATTCAAACCCACCAGCCACTCTTGGGAAGGAAGGTTGGGCAATCTATTTCCATAGTGATACCGCCTTGGAAACCCAAGAAGGGTCACTATGAGTTCGGTCAACTTGAGGGCAGTGAGTTTGGTTTTAGTTCTGTTGGTCCAGGCAATTCTGGGCATTCATTGGCTGCTTGTTGATTTATCTTCACATGGCATTTGTCTTCCTAGATGTGTGTTGTGTTCATTAAGGTAGCTTTCTCCTTAATTTTTCTTTAATTGTAAAAATAATACAGAACACAAAAACCAAAACAAAACCCACTGCCATCGAGTCAATTCTGACTCATAGCAATCCATTGGGTTCCCAAGGTGGTAAATCTTTACGGAAGCAGATAGTCCCATCTTGAACCACCAACCTTCTGTTTAGCAGTCAAATTCCTTAGGCACTGCACCACCAGGGTCTCTATGGAGAACACAACATTTGCCAATTCGATATTTTTCACAAGTACAGTGTAATAAAACCAATTACATAGATCATAATAATCATCACCCATATCTGTTGCCTAATTTCTTATCCCCAGAAACAAAAACTCAGTGTTATATAAACAATGATTCTTCTCTTTTCCTGTCCTTCCTGCCTATCATAACTACTATCAAATTCTAATCTCTAAACATTTGCCTTTTTGTTGGCACTCCTCGGAAGGAAGGTTGGGCAATCCTACTTCCGTAGTGATACTGCCTCGGAAACCCAAGGAGCGGTCGCTATGAGTCAGGGCTGACTCGATGGCACATAACAACAACAACAACAACAACAAACATTTGCCTATTCTAAGTATTTCATGTTAGTGAAACCATAAAATACTTGTCCTTTTATGATTCATTTCACTCAATGTAATGGTTCAACGTTCATCTATCTTGTGGACTGTATCAGGACTTCATTTCTTATTTATTTATTTATTTTTTAAAAAAATCATAACAATGCCTCCTTGGGTTTCTGAGGTACTATCACTACATAAGTACATTGCCCAATCTTCCTTCTGAGGAGTGGCTGGTGGGTTTGAACATCCAGCTTTCTGGTTAGCAGTCAAATGCCTTAGGCACTACACCACCAGAGGTCCTTCATTTCTTCTTAGGGTAGTGTAATACCGAATGCATGTATGCACCATATTTCGTTTATCCATTCATTTGTTGATTAACATTTGAGTTGTTTCCAACTTTCGGCTGTTGTGAATAAAATAATTCTTTTTATGAAACATTACTCATAATGAATTAGGTTGAGGATCCCCCTTACTCTGGTATGGCCTCATTAACATAACAAAAGAAAACTCCTTTTTCCAAACATGGTCCTATTTTTAGGTATCAAGGGTTGGACTTCATAACTTTTGAGGGGTACATAATTCAATCCATAACACATAGAAAAGAGTAAAAGTGGTACGTAAGTGGCCCAGAAATACCAGAGATCAGAAGGATGTTTTGGAGGGTTGAAGAGATTGGGCAATGAAGGAAATTGAGCAACCTGCTATATTTGGTAGAACCAGAGGATACAGCCAAGAGCTACTAAAATTCTGACAGAGGAAGGAAAAGGAGGGCAGGAATCCATAGATGAATAGATTGGGTAATTGACATTTCTAGCTAAGAGAAATCACAAGTACAAAGCCATGGCAATATTAAGCAATGGTCAAGTGGTCTAGACTGGCTACAGCATTGACTACAGCATGTCATTCGCACAGAAGTGTCAGTAGTTGAGGGTGAATAGATGACAGGAGCTAACTGGTAAACAGGGTTGAATGGCATCAGAATGTCTTTGAACTTGATCCTAATGATAACAGGGAAACTCAATGAATTTTAACACAGAGAACCATGATCATATCCAAAGGAATAAAACCAGAAAGGAAATTATATTAGTCCTTTGGAAAATGAACTATAGTAATAAATATAGCTAACACTTACATTATACTCTAGTGGTGCAGTGCCTAAGGCATTTGACTGCTAACCAGAAGGTTGGCATTTCAAACCCACTAGCTACTCCTTGGAAGGAAGGTTGGGCAATCTACTTCCATAGAGATACTGCCTCAGAAACCCAAGGAGGGGTTGCTATGAATTGGAGACGACTTGATGGCACATAACAACAACAACAATATACTAGGCAAGGAGCTCTGGTGGCACAGTGCCCGAGGTATTTGACTGCTAACCAGAAGGTCAGCTGTTCAAACCAACCAGCTGGTGGCACAGTGCCCGAGGTATTTGACTGCTAACCAGAAGGTCAGCTGTTCAAACCAACCAGCTGCTCTGCAGGAGGAAAAATGGGGCAATCTACTTCCATAAAGATTTACCACCTTGGAAACCCAATGGTGGTTGTTTTGAGCAGAAATTAACTGGATGGCAGTGGGTTTGGTTTGGTTTTGGTTGGCTTAGGCAGTATTATGAGTGATTTTACAATGTGTTAATGTAATCCTCATAGCAAATAAAATAGTTAAGTACTGCTATTATCACTGCTATTATGATATGTAAACAGAGGGACAGGAAGATTAAGTAATATACCTAAAGTTAAACAGCTAGTAAATGAAAAAGCCTTGATTCAAACCCAGCAGTCCAGGACTCTAACCTACTAAGCTGTACTGTTGCTCCAGAGAATGGAGGCAAACAATGAATTTAAAACACAAAATATGTTACTATAACTTTGATCATGAAGATATCACAGATTTAATAATCAAAATACGAAAAATTTTACCAAAAATATTTGAAAAGAGTAATAGAAGTCTGTATGATTGGTTTTACTATTTTAGGATAAAATCTATTTTCTTGTTTTCTGAATTGATTCTGATAATTTGTTTTACTCCTTATTTTTCGGTCATTTTCTTTTTTTCATTTCATATTTACCTAAGGAGGACCTCTGGTTTTGATCCCTACTTTAATGTTTATAAAGGAGCTCTGCAAGCTTGGTAGTTAAGCACCTGGCTATTGACTGAAAGGTCAATGGTTCAAACCCACCAGCTGCTCCCTGGAGAAAGATGTGGCAGTCTGCTTCTGTAGAGATTACAGACTTGGAAACCCAGTGAAACAGTACTACTATTCTGTCCTATAGTGTCTCTGTGAATCAAAATTGACACAATGGCAATGGGTATTTAGTTACTTTGTTTGATGTTAGGACCCATGAAGACAGTTAATATTCCCCTTTGATTTTAAATCAAAATTCTAATCTGATTAAGAAAGGAGAAAAAAATTATATAAATAAAATTTTCAAGTTGAGTTTATGTGCTTAAAATTTACCACATTTAATGCTTGTTGAATTGAAAAAAAATTCAAGAAAAATATTTGGGTTGAGGCAAGTGAAATTGAATTAAGTTTCTTAAGATTTATTACTTAATTAGTTAATAAATAGATGATAATCTGACATTTTTAAAGTATAATAAAATTTACTTTAGTTGCTATAACATAAATTAAAAGTTTTAAACAATTGAGCTGAGATTCTTAAATGAATTTATGTATACCTCTCAGATTTTTAAACCTTAACTCAACAATTTGAAGCTTCAATTACAAAACTAATTCAGCAAATATTTATTAAAACTTTATTTTACACCAGGAAGAGAGCTGGGCAATCACTAGGGAAAAGAAAGATGGATGAAACATCATTGGAACGCTCCAGGAGCTTCCAAATCTGGTGAGGAAGCAAAGAAGCAGAGAGACAACTATATCCAAAACCAGATGCAAGCCCACTGCCATTGAGTCAAGTTAGATTCACCATGACCCTACAGGACAGAGCAATACTGCGTCATAGAGTTTCCAGGGTTGTAAATCATTACAGAAGCAAACTACCTCATCTTTCTCCCACAAATGGGCTGGTGGTTTAGAACCACTGAGCTTTGTTTAGCAAGTGAAAACTTTAATCCCTCTGCCTTAGAGCTCCTCTAAACAATTATAGAACAAAGTAAAAGAGAATAAATGTTAAAATGAAGTACATATAAAGCACAGAAGAGGAAGTGATTGGTTTTGACTGAAGAACTCAATGAACTTGCTTATAAACTTCCTGAGCTTTGAAAGATAAACAGAGTTGCAATAGTTGGGAGTTAGATACAATGAAATGAAAACTCAGCAGGTATGAAGATGTGAAAATGTTCCGGGAAAACAATCTGATGAGATAGATGTGAGATTGGAAACAAAGTATAAAACTGGGTCATTCAAGACTGTCAGTGCCCTTTAAGTAAAGATTACTAGGAACAAACCTATAATTGAACACGTTGAATTATTTTACATGAGGGACATCACACACTATAGGGTACCATGGGTTATCTCAATATAAGGATGTCGAAAAGAACCTGTAATAGGATTTGGGCTTTTTTGGGTGATTTGGGAGATAGTCTAAGGAAGTAAAGGTTTGCTCTAAATTGAATACTATCAGAAAGTGGGGACAAGTCTATGGATGGGTATATTTATAAATTTTTATTTATAAGTGACACCAAAATAAGGATAAAGCTACAACAGATAAATCAGTAGTCACTCATTTGGACAAAAGCACAGTGATCTTGTTTTCATGAGCGCTTTATTAGAGCTTAAATTCTAAAGCACTTGGGTTTATGGAAAGGAGCTCTGGTGGTGTAGTGCCTAAGGCACTTGACTGCTAACCAGAAGGCTGGTGTTTCAAACTCACCAGCCACTCCTCGGAAGGAAGTTTGGGCAATCTAGTTCCATAGTGATACCGCCTTGCAAACCCAAGGAGGGGTCACTATGAGTCGGATCTGACTCGATAGCAGTGAGTTTGGGTTTTTGGTTTTGGGGTTTGTGGAAGGCTGTGGTCTGCAATGGGATCCCTAATTCCATTTTGAGGCTTGACATAAGTTTCAGATGCCATTTGGGTTCTTTTTGACCATTAAACCAGCATGGTGGCTTTGCATAGACAAGTTCCAGGACAAACCTAGGGAGGGGCAGTTTGCACTCAGGAAGAGTGTGGTTGTAAATAGATTATACTTACACAGAAAACTAGGAAACTTGCCTGAGTGTGTCCTTTCCTGATTTATGTTAAGGTTGGGATCTTTGTATGGTTTGGTAGCCACCTTGTGGCTAAGCCTCATGTTGCATGGTCATGAGTCACAGCCTATCCAGACCATCACCTAGCTAGGTAGTCAAGGCTTGGAACTAATCCTGTAACCCTTTCCTATCTCCAAATCCCAGTCATGGTGTGTTCCCTACTTCTGTAGTTCCACTTGCAATGGTGATGAATAGATCTGCCACCAATCATGATTTTGTGATGATTCCATTTTTTTTTTCAGTCATATAATTAGTCCTGGGAGCTCTGGTAGCATAGTGCCTAAGGCACTTGACTGCTAACCAGAAGACTGATGGCTCAAACCCACCAGCCACTCCTCGGAAGGAAGGTTGAGCAATCTACTTCCGTAGTGATACTGCCTCGGCAACCCAAGGAGGGGTCGCTATGAGTCGGGTCCAACTCAACAGCACATAACAACAACAACATAATTAGTCCCATGGCCATGACTCAGAGGACTCCTTTTGGCTTTCTGTACTGTGCACATGCTGATGGTTTCTCTCTTCCTGCATGATTTTCTTGTTTTGTCTTTGTCCTGTCCAAGGCTTAATGGAAGTGTCTCTATTGGACCTGTTTGAATCTGGGGTCTCTTTCCCTCTATAACAGTGCTTACACAATTAATATATATTCCTGATTTGTCTCACTTTATTGCCGTCTCTGAGTAACCTGAGTTAGGTATTTTTTGAGCTTGTTTATGTCTCCTAGGAGAATAGCATGGCCTAGCTCTGAGTGCAAGTTCAGCTTCTGAATGTCATGGGTGCTGTGCTTTTCTTGCTCAAGACTTATAATAGCATTCTATAGGAAGAATGCTGACAATAAGGGAAGACTTATTAAGTAAGGATTAATAGCATTCAACCACATTTGCCTTGAGGAGCAGAAAATGAAGTATAGAGAGAATGGAGACAGGGTCACCAGTTGCCAATAGTCCAGAAGGAATAAAGAGTTCTGAAATAGACTGGATGTGCAACAGGGCCCTTGACATGTAGGAGGATGCACAAGGGCTTTGGACTCAGAAGTGGCACAGGAATCTGGAAAAACTAAGTTAAAGGTGTTGGGGGGGGGGCACCCTGACAGGGCAGTGCAATTGTCAAGAGCAGGTAGAAGAGTGACTAGGACAGAGTGGAGGCAGGGTGTTGGGGGGGGGGCGGTGAGGGTTCCTCTGTAGTTTTGCCAGGTCTGGCACTCCCACACACTTAACAACTTAAAATTTCCTGCAAACATTAGGAGCTGCTAACCTGGGTGTTATTCAATTCAACTCTCCTCGAAGCAGCACTTCTTAAGCAATAGAAGCACCTTGTCTTGTTGCTAACTTCGCAGAAGCAGAATATGCCTTAAGGAAACGCTTTTGAGCAACCTCAGTTACAGGTGACAGATGTTGGTTTTGGATAACAGGTATGTCATAAGCATAGTTTTTTTTTTTTTAGTATATTTTAACTGATGATTCTTTACTTATCCAGAACATCAGTCCCATATCCTTTTTTCTTTTCTTCACTCTTCTTTGCTCCAGACAAGGAGAGAGCAGTAGTTCCACATTACCCACTCACAAGCTTTTAAGACTCCAACTGCTACTCACTAAAGTAAGATGTAGAACAATATTTTTGTATACCATGTTGTGCCAATTGAGCTTGATGTCCCCTGCAACCATGGTGACCAGCCCACAGGCCCAGTGATTTACTCCCTCAAGGTACATAGCTGTGGCAAGAAGTTATCCTAATTTTGCCTCCTCCTAGCTTTGAACTGCATATAGACATTTTTACAGCACATACAAATACATGTCCTTTGTCTTCCTCTCCCCACAGATGGATGGAGAAGAAATGGCTTTTTGTGAATACACATGTGATCATACATGGTAGGGATCATGGGTGTGATAGTAATTTTCTTAAGCCACACTACACGTGCTAGTTTAGATTTGAACTTCATATGTCCCTATATGTAAACAAATCGTAGGCCTAACTAAATGAATATTGGAATGGTTATCTGGTTATGAAGTAATGGGATATAGGAAACGAGTGAGCTCTAAATCAAATAAGATGACCCTGGTCTAGTGCTTTTCAAATTTTCATGTGCACACAAGTCATGTGATCTCATTAAAATGTAGATTCTGATTCTGGAAATTGAATGGGGCTGAGATTCTGTGTTGCATACAAGGTACCAGGTAATGGAGATGCTGCTGGTCTCAGAGCTACACTTTGAGTAGCAAGGCTCGATTTTTCATTGTACTTAATTAATTTTTTCACTAATAACTCTGCAGCTCTTGTTCAATTTCTTCTATAGTTCTGTATTTTCTTTATTTTCTCATTCTTCCTACCTTAATTTAGCATATATGGTCTCTCTTTGTCCCTTTCTTCTACTCTCACCTTCTCTTTCTTTGCTTACATAGGATAATCTTAGTAAATCTGTTTACTTTCACACTTCATTTTAAAAACAAACCTAAGTTTGAAATTAGGCAAGGTAGGCACAACATTCGAGAGATAGTGGTTCATTTATCTTTTGATTGCATTTTTCTTTGCATTTTCTTCTCATATCTAAATGCAGTTTTGAGTATCTGGAAGGCAACACTGAACATATAGGCCTTCTTGGAGTTTGGTATCTTCTTTGAAGTTTGCGAACCATCTGCATTCATGAAGCAGATTCTTTATTATGATTATATAGCTACAGATCAGCTTGATTATGTTGATTGCATTTAGCTATCATCTCATTATTCTCTCAATTACATGTGTCATTGTAGCAAGACTTTAATTTTCTACCCACAGAATGAATTAATGAAATATATCAGAGAGAGAGAACAGAGGAAGAACATTTTATCATTCATCTCCTTTCTTTTCTGGAAACATCTCAGTGGATGTTTCTTTACAGACTTGAAGATTGATGGTAAAACTGCTTTTTTGGAGGAAGGGGATAAACTGAATAGTATCAGCACATCAGAGATCTTTTCATTTAAAGACCTCTGGCTGTGGCTCCTTTTACACATCAAATAATGGGTATTCTGTATGGTGTTTTACTATTTAAATTGTACTTAGGCATTTTATATATATATATATATTTGTTGTTGTTGTTGTTGTTGTTATGTGCCATCAAGTCAGAGCTGACCCATAGCGACCCCTCCTTGGGTTGCCAAGGCAGTATCACTATGGAAGTAGATTGCCCCATCTTCCTCCCAAGGAGTGGCTGGTGGGTTTGAACCGCCAGCCTTCTTGTTAGC
>NW_006922004.1:1134741-1148369 GCF_000298275.1 Orycteropus afer afer | reverse complement strand
ATTGAGTACTGAGGCTCAAAACTAAGGTGAATTCCTCAAGGGAATATGGCTGGAGAGGGGTAAAGCCAGCAGCAAACTACATCTCTCAATAAATCTCAGGCCTTGTTCATGCCACTTCATGAAATGATTGCTTTATAATATAGCTGTTGGGAGATTCAGACTTTCTTGTATTTGCTTTAAAAAGCATAGATTACTTTAAAATAACAGAATGATCTAAAAATGGAGAGGAGTTGCATAGTAATACATAATACCATAGATTGCCTACATTCTGCTCTTAAGGTATGTGAAGGCATGTGTATGTGTATTATGTGTAGGTGTATGTGTATACATAAAACTGAGGTTCGATATTCATATTAAACACAATAAAATTTATCATGTGCACTTGTGAACCAATGGGTCATTTGCTTTACCTGGGTGGAGATTTTTTTTTTTTTTTTTTTTTATGCAACATTTCTCTTATGTCTGGGAAACTTGCGGAGTCAACATGCTTTGCAGGGATTTGCAGTGACTGCTGAGGGGAAATGAAGTGGCTTCAGATGATGAAGTGAGGCTGGTGTTTTAGACTGTTTAATGTATTCCTTGTATTTACCTCTGGTTCATCACTAATGCAAAGCTAATTCTATATGAACTTGTTTGACAAATACTCAAATAAAAAACAAAAACACAGTATCAGCTGCCTCTCTCCCATCTGCATTGTAGGGTAGCTTCTGGGTGGCAGCTCTCTTTCATTTAAGAATCATTCCAAAGGTTACATTTGCACAAAGATTCAACTAATGATTTATAGTTAATGTTCATCTGATATCCATGCAAGTGTTTTTTAATCAAATATGCCTTTCCTGTTATTTTTTAGCAAAAGGCATTGATTTTGTAGCAATCGCTGTAGTACCTAAGGCATTTGACTGCTAACCAGAAGGCTGGCGGTTCAAACCCACTAGCCACTCCTTGGGAGGAAGATTGGGCAATCTAATTCTGTAGAGATACCACCACAGAAACCCAAGGAGGGGTTGCAATGGGTGTGGATCGACTCGCCAGCAGTGAGTTTCTGTTTTTAGTAACCACTTTTATTTATTTATTATCTTATTCCCTTCACCCAAATTAATATGTATTTACCCTCTAGTTTAGTGGTTTACCCTCCCTCCCCCACTCACCTTTGGCAACCATCAAAGAATATTCTTTTTGTGTGAAACTCTTTTCTTGACTTTTTATACTGTTGTTGTTGTTGTTATGTGCCGTCGAGTCGACCCCAACTCATAGCGACCCCTCCTTGGGTTTCCGACGCAGTATCACTATGGAAGTAGGATTGCCCAACCTTCCTTCCGAGGAGTGGCTGGTGGGTTTGAACCGCCAGCCTTCTGGTTAGCAGTCAAGTGCTTTAGCCACTATGCTACCAGAGCTCCTTTTTATACTAGTGATCTCATCTAATCTTTGCCCTTTTGTGATTGATTAACTTCACTCAGCATGATGTCCTCTAGATCGACCCTTGTTTTGAGATGTTCGACAGATTCATTATTGTTCTTAAACATTGTGTAGTATCCCATTGTGTGTATGTATCATAGCTGGTTGATCCATTCCTCCTTTGTTTCTGTCTTCTTGCTATTATGAATAGTGCTACAATGAACACAGGTGTGCACACATCTGTTCGTGTCATGGCTTTGATTTCATTAGGATATGTATCCAGTAATGGGATTGCTGGATCCTATGGTATTTCTTAGGAGCTCTGGTAGCATAGTGCCTAAGGCACTTGACTGCTAACCAGAAGGCTGGCGATTCAAACCCACCAGCCACTCCTCGGAAGGAAGGTTGGGCAATCCTACTTCTGTAGTGATACTGCCTTGGAAACCCAAGGAGGGGTCACTATGAGTTGGGCCGACTCAACGGCAAATAACAACAACAACA
The DNA here is from genome assembly GCF_000298275.1 of Orycteropus afer afer. NCBI lineage: Eukaryota > Metazoa > Chordata > Mammalia > Tubulidentata > Orycteropodidae > Orycteropus > Orycteropus afer. The sequence continues at coordinate 1,146,473 of NW_006922004.1, read as the reverse complement.
ACATGGTATTTCTATTTCCGGATTTCTAAGGAAGCACAATACCATATTCCACTGAGTTTGCACCATTTTACACCATGTGTGAAGGTTCTAGTCTCTCACACTTTCGCCAGCATTTATTGTTTTCTGTATTTTTAAATTTTGTTATTAGTGCTGGGGTAACATGATATCTCATTGTTGTTTTGAGTTATCTCTCTCTAAGGAACTCTGGTGGTGTAGTTGATAAGGTACTTGACTGGTAGCCCAAAGGTTAGCAGTTCAAACCCACCAGCCACTCCATGGAAGGAAGACGGGGCAATCTACTTCCATAAAGATTTACAGCCTCAGAAACCCAGTGGGAGTCATTATGAGTCAGAGACTACTCGATGACAGTGAGGTTTTTTTTTTTTTAATGACAATGATGGCAAGTATTTATTCATGAGTTTGCTAGTTGCCTAAATATTTTCTTTGGTGAAGTATCTGTTCTTGTCCTCTGCCCATTTTTTAATCGCATTATTTGATTTTTGTTACTAAGATGTTGAAGTTTTCTATAAATTTTAGAGATTAGCCCCTTGTCTGATATGTTGTTGCCAAGTTTTTTTTTTTTTTTTTTTCCCAGTCTGTAGGTTCTCTTTTTATTCTTTTACTGAGTTCTTTTGATGTACATTAAGTGTCTAATTTTTAGGAGGACCCAATCATCTATTTGGTATTTTGGTGTTAGAACATTTTTAGTTATTTTTAATAGTATATTTGTGGTCTGAATTAGGGCTCCTAAGTTTGTTCCTATTTTTTCCTTGAAGATCTTTATGGTTTTAGGTTTTACATTCAGGTATTTGATTCATCTTGAGTTTGTTTTTCTTTGTAGTGTGAGATATGGGTGCTATTTCATTTTTCTGCAAATAGATATCCAGTTTTGCCAGCACCATATGTTGAAGAATCTGTTTCTTCCTTATTTAATGAGTTTTGGCCCTTTGTCAAAGATCAGCTGTCCAGAGGTGAATGGATTTACTTCTGAGTTCTCAACTCTGTTCCATTGGTCTGTATGTCTGTTATTGTACCGATACCAGGGTAATTTTACTGTTGTAGGTATATAGTAAGATTTAAGATGGAGAGGTGTAAGGCTTCCTACTTTGGTCTTCTTTAGTAGTGTTTTATTTATCCAGGATCTCATTCCTTTCCATATAAAGTTGATTAATTTTACCGTCCCTTCAAAGAAAGATGATGGATTCAAGATCAGGGTTATAGTAACCATTTTTTAAAAAAATGTATATTCCATAGAATGAAATGGAAATCATAGAGTTTCTGCTCAGTGTATTGGACAGTTAAGTCTCACTTTTCGCCTCAGGAGGGTTGACTTTGCAAAGCAGCAAGTAAGGCACATCCAATAGTGTCTAGGATGAAAGCACATAGTAATTTAACAACTATATATGTATATGTTCATGATGTTTTCAGCCAGTTTCCCATTTTTTTGACACAAAGCAGTAAAATGAATCACTTTGAAAGCTAATTTTCATGTCTTACTGGGCTTGTTTCTCTGTCTCCAGAATTGTATTCCTTTGCAGTTTAACAGAAGCAGGCTTATCCATGGCTGAGGGAGCAAGCCATAGAGCAGAGTCACAGTCAGGAAGAAGGCTGTGGGCCCACTGACTGTGAAGATAATTGAAGCCCCATTTGATTAGCATTTTAGAAGCTAAACTCAATTGCAGTTTAGAGTGGTTTCCTGGCAGTTGCCTACTAGTTTGAAAAGTGAGATTTGGTGTGGAAAACAGCTTTGGAATATTGCTGTAATTTTCAGACACCTAAAATGAAGGTGATTAGAGGGCAGAAAGAGCTGAGATTACTAATTCTGGCTCCATAGCTCGATCTACAGCCTTGAGCCGGGAATGCCTCAATTAACACTGTCAAGGAGCCTGAGGCTTCAAGACAGTGGCATGTCTATTCAAATGAAGACATGGAGAAATGGTCACCCAATTTCTTTGTGATCAGAGCAACAGCAAGATTGTCTCTCTAAATTTTATTTTGAACTTACTTCATCTTTAACTTGGGGCTGGGGAATGATTTGACAAAGAGACCTAATCCTCTAACTCTTATTCCTCCTTGCTAAAACATGCTTCTCTAGCTCTAAATCTGGAGCTCTGGTGGCGTATTGCCTAAGGCATGTGACTGCTAACCAGAAGGCTAACAGTTCAAACCCACCAGCCACTCCTCGGAAGGACAACTGGGCAATCTACTTCTGTAGAGGTACTCCCTGGGAAACCCAAGGAAAAGTCACTATGAGTCGAATCAACTTGATGGAAATGAGTGAGCTCTAAATCTATCTAAATCCTGTGCTTTTCTGGACTGTCCAAATCCCCATAATTTTGAGGCCTGATTGCTACTTTCAGTACTGATTTCCTTCAACCTGTGTCCATAGCTGTTATAGTTTATACCACTGTTTTGTTATCTCTAATATGTTTGCATGTCTTATGAATGATGTACCTGCAAATACTTATGTGTGTACACACCCATACACACTTTTTTTAAAAAATAGTATTTTATTGCTTTTTTAGTGGAAGTTTACACAGCAAATTAGATTTCCACTTACTACCTACACAGGTTGTTCAGAGACAATGATTACATTTTCCACAGTGCATTAACAGTCTCATTAATTCCTTTCTAGATGTTTGGATCCAGTAATCTGGTTTTCCTGTCCTTACCCTTTCATCATTACTTTAGAGTAACTATTGACCATTTGGTCTCATAACAATGTTTTTTTTTGTTTTTTTTTTTAAGATGCACAGTACTCATATTCTTTATTTTGTGAGCCTGTTATTTAGCTTTCTGATTATTTAGCTCAAAGGTAACCTCAGCAGGAATTGCAGTTTAAGGTATATGGAGTGTCTCAAGGTAACAGTCTCATGGTGAGGGTGTTGGGTCTTTTAGTCTTAACCAGTGCAGTACTTCTGGACTTTTTGAGTATTTAAGTTCTGTTCCAAATTTTTCTCACCAACTGTCAGGATCCATCTATTGTGGCCCTGATCTGAATGGTCATTAGTGGTAGTCACACACCATCTAGTACACTTTTAATGACTTTTGTGTGTGTGCTATGTAAAATGCTTTGAATGTTTTGTAAATGTGCACTTATAAAATTTTTTCTTAGTTTAGTAATTTTGGCCTAGAAGTGCATTTTTTAAAAAATATATATGAATATTTTATTGTGTTTTTGGTAAAGGTTTACTCAGCAATTTAGGTTTCCATTCAACAATCTCTACACAATTTGTTCAGTGATGTTGATAATATTCTTCACAATGCATGAATATTCTTATTATTTCTGTTGTTTCCAGTAATCTAGTTTTCCTCCCCCTTATATTTTCATCTTTGTTTTAAAATAATCATTAACCATTTGATGTCATATAGGTGATTTTTTTTTTTCCTTTTAATGGCTTTTAAAGTATGTTTTGCCCATGAATTATAGAAGCATAGCTCAGCCTGTCTCTGTTTTACATATTGGATGCTCTCATAATCTTTTATTTGAAGAAAGGTATCCACTGCTAATAAATAAAACAAACAACAACAACAAAAAAACCCCTCACAGCTATTGAGTTGATTCAACTCATAGCGAACACTACTTGAGTTTCCAAGGCGGTATAGGAAGTAGATTGCCCAGTCTTTCTTCTGAGGAGTAGTTGATGGATTTGAACTGCCAGCCTTCTAATTAGCAGTCAAAGTATAAAAATCATTGATGTGTCTAATTTCCTTATTTTAAATTTCTTGCAAACATAAATTTTAACATACATTTTTCTATTGCTGATACCTCCCTAGTGCTTCATATATTGTTTGTGCTCCACAAATATTTCCAAAACCAAACTCACTGCCATCTATTATAGCAACTCTTATTGGATTTCCAAGGCTGTAAATCGTTACAGAAGCATACTGCCTCATCTTTCTTTCACAGAGTGACTGGTGGGTTTGAACCACAAACCTTTTGGTAAGCAGCCAAATGCCTTATCCACTACACCACCATAGCTTCTTCTCATAAATATTTACCTACTGATTAATTTTACTGAGCAGAGCAACTCAAGGTCAGGCTTGGCCAGGTTTTTCCATGGGACGAAGAGACTGGATCTGACACCATATGCTTACCTAATGATTAAGATGACACATTCAGTTCTATAGGAATGTTCTCAACACTGATACTTAAGAAGTAAAGCTGATTTCAGCTTTGTTTTCACCTACTTCTTCAAGAAGTTAGAAGAAACCTGTCTTCTAATAAACCCACAGCACTGAAGAGAGGAAGTAAATGTAGACCACAGAAATTCTGAGAGTGATCTCTAATCATTCACTCAAAAACTTAGTTTTTTCTAGTTGAAATACAGGCAAAGGGTGATGGATATCTTCATCTAGAATTTATTGAAATAGATGAGTAAACATCTAGCAGTTGAACAGTCAGTCAAGCAACCTCTCATGGCATCTACACGAATGTAGCAGTGAATGGAGCCTTTAGATATGTGGGAATCAAGGAGTGAAGGTGACACCACCAAGTTGGAGTTTGGAAATCAGGGGTCATCTGCCACTTTGCTGCCATGCTTATTCATCTCTGCTCTTCCAGAACAGCACCAAGAATTCCTGCTGATTAAACGGGGTGTTGAGTTTACCATTCTGCTTGAGTGGAGACTAGACAACTATATGTAAGTGGTGGAAAATCAAAAAGAACAAAAACGAATAATAGAAAAGAAAGAAAAAGAACATATAAAACTATGCAGAGATAATTATGAAGAAAAGATGGTTTTTAGTCTGTGGAAATATAACAAGTGCTAAAGTAGGAAAGGGAGTCTGAGATGATTTCTAACTTCTTAAAATGACACAGAACACTGTTGGCACTTAACTTGTTGTTTAATAATACAGCTACTCTAGCAGCTTCCTTAAGTGATACAGGACTGCAAAGTGCATTATCTGCAGAATTTCCCAAAATATATGTTCTTATTATATTTTGACCAATTCATAAGAAATGGTTTAAGAATAAACTCACTGCCCTTGAGTCGATTCCGACCCACAGTGACCCCTCCTTGTGTTGCTGAGGTGGTATCTCTATGGAAGTAGATTTCCCAGTCTCCCTTCTGAGGAATGGCTGGTGGGTTTGAACCTCCAGCCTTCTGATGAGCAGTCAAATGTCTTAGGCACTATGCCACATATTTTAATCCCAAATTTCTTTTGTTGCCACTAATGTAATTTAATAAGATTGAGTTGTTTATATTAAGGAACTTTTTTTTTCTTTGATGATCGTGATACTGCTGGCTCTCCCTTGGTAAACACTGATTTCTGATGGAGTTGGGACACCACTTGGTTTAACCTCTACTCCAGGCTGGGCAGGGAATAAACTACATACCTTTCCACTTAGTCATGAGTGTTCTGTAGAACTATGTTTTGTTTTTTATTAAAGTAAAAGCAAAAACTGATTACCTATTCATTATAAAAGATGGTTTTTAAAATAATGAAATTGTAAAGGATCAACATTATAAAATATGAAATTAATGAGATGAAAATGGTGGTTGTCTTGGTGAATTCTATACCACTGTCAATCAGCCACCACTGCAGTGATCTGAAGCACATGCTAATTGAGAGATTTCTATCAATTCTAGTGAGGAGCCTGCCTTTGACTGTATTCTACTATTTCAGTCTCGGGAACAGAATTTCTGCAGAGAGAAATTGATATCTGACTGCCCCAAAAGACTGAGTGCCCTTTGACATGATAGGAAAATATTTTTAAAAGAAACACAGTGAGAGTAATTTAAAATCATTTACTTTCCTTTAAGACCTTTCTGGTAAGTTAACATCTTTCCGGGGAAAATTAGACTTTAGGGAAGTGCATGAGCTCTTTAAATCCCCATGGTAAAATAACTAAAGGGCATGCATATCTAAGATCCAATGTGCTTTTACTGAATTTCTTTTCTATTTACTTTTTGGTACCTAACAAATTAATAGTATTTGTAAATGGCAGTTGTTTGCGAAATAGTACCCCAGTGGGCCCAGAGAGTTATTAGTGTAGTCTCTCAGGTTCCTGCAGGCCCACAGAATGAGCAGCTGTGCCAGCCACTCAGAAGGAATATTAAAGATATATATTGTAGATAGACAGGACTGTCAACCAACCAGAAATCACAAGAACTGTGTCATCTGGGAAATGGACCATAAAAACACATTAAGAAGTGATTACATGAGGGAGTAAGTCAGAGTTTTTGGGTTAGTATTAGGAAATTTTTTTTGGAAAAAAAAATATTTCACCATCTTCTCAATTAATGGACAGAATTTAATCTCCTGGCATAAGGTATATCTTATTAAATATGCATATTATTTCATGGGGGATTTCAGAAGCAATAACCGTGTACCATTTCACAGAAGGGGACACCGATACCCAGAAATATTAATCTAAATAAAAGAATGTGAAACTACAGTAAAATAAGAGCAGTGGCATTATCTTATAGTTCATCATATAATTTCTGTAAATTCCCTTCCCAACACACACATAAATGGAAAAAGGAAATCAATCTCTCATTTTTTACATATCTTCAAATTCTTACAAATGAAATAGTCCTATTTATTTGAGTTGGATTTGGTGTACACTGGCAACAAAAGAAGCTATTGCAAACTTGGAGTAAATCTTGTTTATATTTCAAAATTTTGGAACAATAAGATTTATTATTGTCAATTCTAGGAAAGTGTGATGGTTGCAATAATTTTAAAAACTTGTGCAAATGCAAAAATTCTTTGCCAAATCTCTATTTCATTTTTTCTTTTGTTTTAAAAGAAAACAAGAAACAAAATACCAATTGTACTTTTAATTCCTTAATTAGACTTGTTCAGTTGGAACTCATTGAATATCATTGCTAAATGAGCTCATTTGAATATGTGTGTTTATGGCTAAGCTGTCACCACTAGAAAAGTCTAGAATTCTGCACATTGATGGTGAAAATGTTATGGAGCTATATCTGTCGTATCTGTAATTCTCTCTTTCTCAATGGCTTCTACAGAATGTAGAATTCTATAGAATATAGAACATAGTCTTTAGTGTGCATTTGGTAGGCTATATATTAGGCACTAACATCCAAGATATTTTAAAAGTTACTCTGATGACAATTGAGTTAAATTGCAATGTTAAAAACAAACTTTAATAGTGTTGTATAGCTCTTCAAGGATATGACTTTGCTTCATCTTGACTCTTTCTAGACATGATTACTAAATTTCAGTATATGTAAAGGATCTCTCAACACAACTCTCAATACAACTCTGGTGGTACAGTGGTTAAGATATTTGAGGGCTAACCACAAAGTCAGTGGTTCGAACCCACCAGCCGCTCTGTGGGAAAAAAATGAGGCAGTCTGCTTCTGTAAAAAATGTATAGCCTTAGAAACCCTACAGGGAAGTTTCACTCTCTTCTACAGGGTCTGTGGGTCAGAATAGATTGGAAAGCAGTGAGTTTGTTTTTCTGGTTTTTGAATATAACTATGAGAGTTGACGAAACAGAAAATAGTATTGTATATGTTTGCAAAAGGAGCTCTGGTAGTGTAGTGCTTAAGACATTTGACTGCTAACCAGAAGGCTGGCAGTTCAAACCCACCAGCCACTCCTCAGAAGGAAGGTTGGGCAATCTACTTCCATAGAGATGCCACCTCAGAAACCCAAGGAGGGGTCGCTATGAGTCGAATTGACTTGATGGCAGTGAGTTGAGATGCTTGCAAAAAGTCTACTTCACCATCATTGCTTTTCAATAAAGCTTTTCTTTCTCTACAAAGTAAAACTTTAAAGTTTTGCTTAATTGAATACCTCTGAGAACAAGTGTCCTATTTTAGAAGGTCTTTTTTCTTTTTTGTCATTAATTTGCTAGATTATTGTTTTTAACATATTACTATTTTTGAGGACAAATCACTTTAATAGAAGATTTATTTCTAAGGCTAGTTTATCAGAGAATCTCAGCATTAAGTTAATTAAAAACTCTGGATGCCATACCTAATGATGGAAGACTGAAAATTTTCCTCCTAAGACCAAGAATAAGTCAAGAATGCCCACTCTCACTGCTATTAATCATTGTACTGGAAGTTCTATCCAGAAAAATTAAGCAAGAAAAATCAATACAAGCCATCCACATATGAAAAGACAAAGTAAAACTGTTTTTATTTGCAGATTATATGATCCTATATGTATAAAAATCTCAAAGAAGCAACAAAAAACTTACTAGAGGTAATAAATTTTTAAAAAATGAGGGTATAAAATCAACACACAGAATCAGCTGTATTTCTATACATTAGCAGTAAACAATTCAGAAAGGAAATTAAGAAATATAGCATCTAAAAGAATAACATACCATGGATGTTGTCAATATTGTGTGTCGACTTTGCTGGGCTGTGGTTTTAGTGGCTGGACAGCTGAATGTAGTTATTCCCCATGATGAGACTGTAATTACCTCCATGGTGGAATCTGCTATGAGCAGCTAAGTAGTTACCTTTGGGAAGTGGTCTGCTTCCAGTATATAAAGAGAAGTTTGGAGAAAGGTCTCTAGCTTTTGGGCACAACTGGATCCTGCATTTGGCTGAGACTTCATCTTCAGTTCCTGGACTTGAATCAGCAGCCTGCTGTGTTGCCTGCTGGTCTTGGAATTTTTCCTGGACTTGAACCATTGGCCTGCCGTGTTGCCTGCTGATCTTGGGATTGTGCCATTTTACCTGCTGACTTTGGGTTTGTCAGCCTCAGCAGTCAGCAGCCGCCTGATTTAGGAGATGCCTCTAGTTCCAATGGCCCTGGAATAAGAGGTAGAGCCAAAGCTCAGGGTCAAGGGGCCTTCACCAAGCCCCTAGAGCCAGCACTCTGAATTTGGACTTCTAGTCTCCTAAACTGTAAGAGCATAAATTCCTGTTTGTTAAGCAATCCACTTGTGGTATTTCTGTTATAGCAGCACTAGAGAAAGAAGACAATACCAAAGAATGAATTTAACCAAGGAAGTGAAAGATTAGTACACCAAAACTGTGAAGCATTGATAAAAAGAGATTACAGAAGAACCAAGGAGATACAGAGATATTCTGTGTTCTCAAATTCATATAGAATTCCAGGGGGCCCCAAACAGCCAAAAACAATCTTGAAAAAGAAGAACAAAGTTGAAGGATTCACAATTTTTAATTTCAAAACTTAACTGCAAATTTACAATAAGCAAAAAAGGATTATAATGTCATAAGGATAGACATATAGGTCAATAGAATAGAAGTAAGAGTTAAGAAAGAAATCCATATATCTATGGAAAATTATTGTTTGACAAGAACGTCAAATCCATTCAATGGAGAAAAATAATCCCTTGAACAAATACTGCTGAGACTACTGGCTCTCTAATTGCAAAAGTATAAATTTAGAGCTTTACCTAACACTATTATAACATTTAGCTAAAAATGGATTAATAGCCTATGTATAAGAGCTAAAACTATAACATTTGTAGAAGATATAAGGATAAAGTTTCATAACATTGGACTTGATAGTGGATTCTTAAATATGACAATAAATGCATGACACAACAAAAAAGAGATCAATTAGAATTCACTGAAATTAACAAGTATTTTTACATAGGAAGAAGTTACCAAGAAAATTAATAGACAGCCTGCAGAATGGAAGAAAATATTTAAAAATTATGTATTTGATAAAACTTTGATATCTAGAGTATATAAATAATTCCTACAAGTTAACAATAAAAAGACAAACAGTCTAATTAAATAATGGATAAAAGACTTAAGTAGACATTTCTCTAAAGAAAATATGTGAATGACTAGTAAGCACTTCAAAAAGTTGTTTAACATCACTGGTCATCAGAAATGCAAATCAAAACCACAGTGAGATACCACTTCACATTTACTGGGATGCCAATTATGAAAAAAATAGAAGATAACAAATGTTGGTAAGAATGTCTACATTAAGATGCTTGCAATTCTATATGTGAGAGATTAGCTTGTGCATTGCTGGTGTGAATATAAAATGAGCAGCCACTTTAGAAAACATTTTGGCAGTTCTTCTAAAAGTTAAAGATAGAATTATCCTATGATTCAGCAATTTCACTCTTAGATATAGACCCAAATAATTTAAAGCAGAGACTCAAACAAATTCTTGTACATTGTACATCTTTTTTTTATTGTTTAATTGTGATTTCAGTGAAAGTTTACAGAGCAAATTCATTTTCCATACAGCAGTTCATACACATTTTGGTTCATGACATTGATTGCAACCCCCATAAGGTAGCAGCTCTCTTCCCACTTCCTCCCTGTGGTTACTTTTTCTCTGTGTTCTTCCTCTCCTATGCATTCTTGCCCTGTGAGCTATCTCCCTATGCAAATACTGCCCTTCTGAGCTCCCATGATTGAATGTTCTGAGTGTACCTACCTGATGTAAATGTTCACCTTATAGACCTGTCCATTATTTGGCTGGAAGCCATGGGAGTGAATTCAATTCCAGGCTGCAAGGGTCACTAGAGGTCTCCATCAGACCGGTAAGGCTTGTATTTTTTATGATTTTGAGTTTTGTTCCACATTTTTCTCCCACTCTATCCAGACACTCCTGCACTGATACATTTCTGAGTGCTTGACAGTGGTAGCCAGGTACCATCTTGTTCTTCTGGTCTCGGGATCATGTAAGCTGAGGTTCTCATGGTCCTTTGGACTAATGCTTTTCATATGTCTTTAGTTTTCTTCATTCTTCTTTGCTCTGGCGATTTGCAAGCCTTTAAGACCCCAGTTGCTACTCCCCAAAGTAGGATATAGAACATTGCTCTTGTGTGGTGTGTTATGTCAATTGAGCTTGATGTCCCCCATGACCATGGTCCCAAGCCCACAGGTCCAACATCCAATAACTCACTCCCTCAGAATGGTTGGCTGTGACTAAGAAGGTATTATAACTTTGACCCTATTAATTCTATCTATATGGATATTTTTTAAAGCACATACAAATAAGTATGGAGAAATATCATCTGTCAAATTTACATATGGTCATGGGTATATTACTTTTTGCCTAGACATACCTTATCTGTCAACCTGTCTACCTAGGTTTCTACCTGTAGATTTGTACATCAGTATTTGTTGCAGAATTATTCACAATAGCCAAATGTTGGACACAATCCAGTGCCCATCAACACCTGAGTGGATAAATAAAATGTAATATGTCCATATAATGAAATATTATTCAGCCATAAAAACAAATGAAGTACTAATACATGCTGCAAAAAGGATAAACCTTGAAAACACTAAGCTAAGTGAAATAAACTTGTCATAAAAAAGAAAAAGCCTATAACAAAAGAACAAATATTATATGATTCCACTTATGTGGATATCTGGAATAAGTAAATTCAAAGAGTCAGAAAATAGATTAGAGTTTACCAGTCATTAGCAAGAGAATGAAGGGTTATTGCTTAATGGGTACAGAATTTTTTGGTTGAGTTGATGAAAAAGTTCTGAAACGGTGATGGTGTTGATGGTTACTGCTGAAGGGGTAAGGAGGCTGCATCTTCTGACCTCCTCTAATCCCACAAGAGGAAGACAGAATCACTATCAGTAGCCCATAGCCTAATCCCGTGAGACCGTCAGACATGCTGCCTCCATCCAGCCCTTCCACCAACCCAGACACCACCTGTTCCTCCTGTAGCACCCACCACCTCTCTGCTGGGTTCGATAATTCACTGCAGTGGCCACACAGAACTCACAGATTATGGGGTTTATTAGGGGAGCAACAGGCTACAATTCAAGTTCAGAAATGCACTC
>NW_006922004.1:1121273-1134429 GCF_000298275.1 Orycteropus afer afer | reverse complement strand
TAGTGCCTAAGGCACTTGACTGCTAACCAGAGAGCTGGCAGTTCAAACCCACCAGCCACTCCTTGGAAGGAAGGTTGGGCAATCTACTTCCGTAGTGATACTGCCTCAGAAACCCAAGGAGGGGTCTCTGTGAGTCAGGGGCGACTTGACAGCACATAAAAACAACAACTCCCAACAGAAATATCTCAGGTGGATAACTTTAACAATCAGTATCTACTCAGTTGCTCATAGCAAATTCCACCATGGAGTTTACAAAGATTTATGGCTAGAAAAGCCACGCTATGTAATTTACTACACTTCAGTTATACAACACTGTGAATGTAACTAATGACACTGAAATTTACACTTAAGATGGTTAAAATCACAATTTTATGTTACATATATTTTACCACAATGACGTTAAAAAAAATTGGCAAATTACTCGAACAGACATTTCGTCAAAGAATATATAGAAATGACCAATAAACATATGAAAAGATGTTCAATGTCATTGGTCATTAGAAATGCAAATGAAAAGCACAATGAGAGCCCTTTTCATACCTACTACCCAAAACAAAAGCCACTGACTGCCATTGAGTCATTTCCAACTCATAGCAACCCTATAGGACAAAATAGAACTGAGCTATAGAGTTTCCAAGGCTGTAAATCTTTGTGGAAGCAGATTCCTTCATCTTTCTCCTGCAGAGCAAATGGTGGGTTTAAACTGCTGAGGATGGTCATAAAAACAAAAACAAATGGACAGAGAGACAGACTGACTGACAAATGGAAAATAACAAATGTTGGCAAAGTTGTGGAGAAATTGGAACCCTCCTATATCCGTGGTGACAATGTAAAATGGACCATCTGCTGTGGAAAATATTTTGAAGGTTCCTCAATGAGTTAAGCATAAAATTACCATATGACTTAACAACCCAAAAGAATTGAAAACAGATGTTCAACAAAAATTTGTATATTTTTCACAGCAGCACTATTCACAATAGCTAAAAGTTGGAAATAATTCAAATACCCATCAACTAATGAACTAATGAACAGATAAATAAATGCTGTATGCCCATACAGTGAAATATTATTCATCTATAAAAAGGAATGAAATACTTACACATGCTACCACAGGGATAAAAACAGTTTACTAAGCAAAAGAAATGAGGCACAGAAGACCACTTATTATATTATTCCAATTAAATGAAATATCCAGAATAGAAATAGCAAAATAAATTAATGGTTGCCAGGCGCTATGGGTGGGGTGATGGAAAGTGACTGCTTATTGGGAACAGGTTTCCCTTTGGAGTGATGAAAAAATTCTGGAAGTAGATAGTAATGATAGTTGCCCATAATGTGAATAATATCATTAATGCCATTGAATTATACACTTTGAAATGGCTGAAGTTGTACATTTTTTGTTATGTGTTATTTTTCCACAAAATTGAAATATCTCAAATATCAAGAACATTTTTTAAAAGCTCCTAAGTTCCACTCAGTTGTTGAAATCTTAATGTATTTTGCCATATTAGCTTATGATTTTTTTTATGAAATAAAAGACATGCACTTAGAAAATATTAATAAAACTCTGGAAGAGTTCTTCCTCTGGCTATAATATACTGTATAATAACTTCACTAGGTTTAATACACAAAGTTATTTGCAAAATTTAACTCTTTCACTAAAGTTGTTGTTGTTATGTGCCGTCGAGTCGGACTTAGTAGTATTTTTAACAGCTATGAATGATGATGTCATGTGGTTTATGGAATGTGATTTGGTTGTTGTTATGTGCCATTGAATGGGACCTGACTCATAGCGACCCCTTCTTGGGTTTCTGAGGCAGTATCACTAGGGAAGTAGATTGCCCCATCTTCCTTCCGAGGAGTGGCTGGTGGGTTTGAACCGCCAGCCTTCTGGTTAGCAGTCAAGGGCCTTAGGCACTACGCTACCAGAGCTCCTATGGAATGTGATATATGAAATAGATTTTTGTCAGAGCTGTGCTTCATGTCAATACAACAGTGTTTTATTTTCCCAAGTTAAATTTGCAGAAGAATTTAAGTGTATTGCAAACAGGTTATATTGACTTGATAGGTTATTAATTCTTATTTCTAATGTTGTGCTGCAGTTTGCTTTTCAGAGCAATGAATGAAGTTCAGAACAGAACAAATACCCTTAAATGATAATAATTGCTTATATCAAGAACATATAAATTTAGGACACATAAATTAAACTGTAAACTAAATATAAAAATATATATATCCCAACAATGTCTAAAAAGTTCAATATATGTGACCATCCTGATTTTAGGGACTGTGTTGTTGTTATGTACCATTGAGCTGGACCTGACTTACAGTGACCCCTCCTTGGGTTTCCAAGGCAGTATCACTACAGAAGTAGATTGCCCAGCCTTCCTTCCGAGGAGTGGCTGGTGGGTTTGAACCGCCAGCCTCCTGGTTAGCAGTCAAGTGCCTTAGGCACTACACTACCAGAGCTTCTTTTAGGGACTGTAAGAATGGCCAAATTTAATGTCAGTTTCCAGTCATATCCATATGCTTTCTGATTGACACCTTCAGCAGTCTTAGACAATAGTTTGAATGTATTTTATTACAGGTAACAGAAAGCTTGATTCAAACTAGCTTAAACAATAAGAAAAATTGTTATAAAAATTACAGTAGGTCCAAAGGGAATGCAGTCTTCATGGCTGATTTAGTAGTTCAACTATGTTCTTAAATATTTCCCTTCAGATCTTCTCATTTTCCTGCTTGCCATCTGTGGAGTTGGTTTCCTCCTCAGGCTGGTGGTAAATTGACTACAACAGTTCCTGGCACCATGTACATGTGGAGCTATATCATGGGGGGTGGGGTGGAAATAAGATTGTCTTTTCCTAGGACTGCTTCTTAGCAATGAAGACTCCTGTCCCTGAGGTCCCTGAGTTCACTGGCTAGTGCTAGGTCACATACTTGATGCCAAGTCTATCACTTGCAAGGAGTACTGTGTTGACCTTGGGTCATTAGGTTGGAGGCTTACTTCTGGATCTGGGGGTTGAGGTTATTTCCTGGGGCACATGGCTGCCTATGCTAAGGGTAGATATCTGAAAAATAAATGAGAATTGGTTGGGAAGGAAGGCGTGTACTTTGCGGAGAGTGAATCTGCATGGTAGGTAGACAGAAAAAAAGTGGACACACAACTTTGGAGGATGGAAATAATAATTTTTAGGGATGTGTTATATTTCAGGGAGCTCAGGCAGCATAGTGCCTAAGGCATTTGACTGCTAACCAGAAGGCTGGCGGTTCAAACCCACCAGCCACCTCTCAGAAGTAAGACGGGGCAATCTATTTCCACAGTGATACTGCCTCGGAAACCCAAGGAGGGGTCACAATGAGTCGGATCCGACTAGATGGCAGTGGGTTTGGTTTTGGTTTTGGTTGTATTTCAAACATTGTGAGAGAATCATTGCATTATCTCATTTAATCCTGAGGAAGACTGCAGGGTAGAATTTTTTTTTTTTTTTTAATAAATGAAGAATACTGCAGTTTGGCAGATTTAAGAGCTCATAGCCCTTCAACTCCAAAGCCTCTGCTCTTTCTTTAACATGATACTGCCTTTCAAAATAGAGACATGTCTTTACAGATAAAAATCTGTAAACCTACAACCATAGTTATCAGTTTGATATTATTTCTTCCATTTTTGAAGGAGGAGACTGAGAGGTTTAACTTTACACAACTGGTTAGTGGTACAGCCAGGATTCAAACCCAGCTTCTCTTACTCTAGAGCTGTGTTTCTCACCCTCAGCACTAGCGACATTTTGGGAAGGTAATTTTTTGTTGTGAGGGATTTTCTTATGCATTGTGGGATGTTTAGCAGCACCCCTGGTCTCTACTCTGTAGATGATAGTAGCTCCCACCCCTAAGTTATGTCAACCAAAATGTCTCCAAACTGCCTAATATCCCTGGGGTGTTGAAAAACACTGATCTAATCAGATGCCTTTCCACCCTGTTCCTCTAATTTTCTACCCTTGAACAATTCACAGTTTAGTAGATGGTGGTAGACTTTAGCAATTAAGTCTAAAAATACTAGAGTATTATACTGAGAGCCAGTGTGGAACCCAGAAGAATAAAACAGCTAGATTGCCTAGATTCAAGATTCAGATGCAATTTTTACTGCTATTATCCATGGGTCAGTTATTAATTTTCTGTACTTCATTTCCTTATCTATTAAATGAGAATATTACTAATGTCCTTTTGGCATAAAGTGAACATTTACTGTTTTTCCTACCCTGACTATGGCAAGCTGAGCTCCCCTGCTGTGCAGAGTAGAAGTCGGGAGTATGAGGCTTTCTATTCTGATTTCTGTTAGTTCTGTAGGGTTGATTTTCATTATGCTTGTCCTAAAGGCTGGAGTTTAAGTTTCTGGCTTAATTAAGGAAGGAATAGCTGTTTCATATGAGTATTTTCTGGGTAGAGATTAAAGAAATAATATTTTCACATAATTATGCATATATAGCAATAGCTTTTAGCACTAGTCTGTCCTGAGAGAGTCACAGAAACACAGACATCAGTGGAAGAATTCTTGGTGATTATCTTATTTAGAGACTTCCTACACCAGCCACTCCTCGGAAGGAATGTTGGGCAATCTACTTCCGTAGTGATCCTGCCTCGAAAACCCAAGGAGCAGACGCTATGAGTCGGGTCCGACTTGACCGCACATAACAACAACATTTGCAGACAGAAGCTGAGCAAGATCCAGACAGAATTTGTGACCTACCCAGGGTTGCAGAGCTAGTTTTTGGAAAGCTAGGACTGAGACCAGCACCACTAATTGTCGGTTGAGTGTATTTCTTACACTGATTACCAACATTTTCTTATACATATGTTGTAGATGTATAAGAAACACTTGAGTGTAATGGATTTTCTGCAGCAAACAGTTATTTTCCAGAAATAAATTTTAAAAAAAGAAAAAATAGATGAGTACTTTATTTTTAAATATAAATATTTATTTCTTAATAATCATTGAATGACCAAAAATAACACTGATTTTTTTTTTTTAAATTCATGTCACTATTTTTCCAGAAGAGTCACCTACTTTACTGACTATTATTCTATTTAGAGAATAAAAAGCAGACATTTCCTAAGATATTAGGCAGTCTTCCTAGTCATTCTATGGTGATAACTAGAGTAACAGTGTCCACTGCTGGCAAATCAGATAATTGCAGCATACTTTACATGGTTACTGTGTGTGAGGAATAATATTGCTGGCGGTTCAAACCCACCAGCCACTCCTCGGAAGGCAGGGCAATCGACTTCCGTAGTGATACCGCCTCGGAAACCCAAGGAGGGGTTGCTGTGAGTTGGATTGAACTCGATGCAGTGAGGTTTTTTTTTTTTCGCACCAGGATGCATTTTCAGGATTTTAAGGCATATATCTTAAAACGATACCACTGTGGAATAAAAAAAAGTGTTAGTTTTATATTAGTAAAATAATCAATTAATACTTTATAAATAATATGCCTCAATAAATCTAAGAATACAAAATAATTTCCATTCTTGTTTAACATATTTGAGCTGTGGTGGCATAGTGCCTAAGGCATTTGACTGCTAACCAGAAGCCTGGTGGTTCAAACCCACCAGCCCCACCTTGGAAGGAAGGTTGGGCAATCTACTTCCATAGTGATACCGTCTAGGAAATCCAAGGAGGGGTCTCTAAGAGTCGGATCTAATTTGATGACAGTGAGGTTTTTTTCTTCTTTTTTTTTTTTTTTATATTAAGTCAGTATGCAATTTAATTTTACATGAAGTTTATATCTACTGTTATTAAGTAAGCAAAATCAGTAATTTTACAGTGATGCAGCTGATTTTTTAAAAAAAAATCATTTTAAATAATAATTTACCAAAAATTTACCTGGCTGAATTCTTTTCAGGTTTGGGAAAGGAAGAATAGATGAATATTGGAATGAGATATGCTTTCTTAATGTACTCAAAATGTTTAAGAGCATTTCAATTTGTTAAATCTTGGAAGCACTTTTTGGAATCCAAGAATTTAATTTACTTAACTGGACAGTTGGACAAAAACCTAACTAGAAATGATTTCTTTTCCAAGATTCATATGTACTTTTAGAAAGGCTTCCTGAATTTCAGTGCCAGAAACAGACTGCAGAGGGCCCAGAAACATAACTGTCTGGGACTTGCTGACGCTGAGAACGGTTGCTTGGTCCTTTTGTACATTTCTCCTTCAAATTTCTATTTGCCAATAGCAAAAGCTATAATTTCTTTGCTGTAAGGAAGAAAAAAAGTATTAGGATACATGGATAAAATGGTCTCATCATATTGATTTAATTTATGAAAATCAAGAAATGACACTTTATTCTAACTATAGAAATCTAGTTAAGTAGATAGAATGGAATTCTACTGTTTATTAGCTTGAGATTGGGTAGCTATGGTTATGGCAGGGATCATACACTCTACTTTTAGAATATGCATACTGATGAAAATTGTTACTTGATATGGATAGAAATGTTGCAGCCTCGACTCTGCTCTGTTTCTTCTTGTTTTTTGATGAATTCATTATTTGAGATTTAGTGCTGCAGGCCTCAAGGCATTAGTTCTGAGAAGCCAGTAACATACATGTCCCCATTATTTTGCTGCTTTCTGTTTATGGATTTGATTTTCTCTCTTCCAGATCCTCCTACATGCTAAAAAGATTTTCTTATGTATGTACTCTTTCATTCATTCAAGAAATATTCATTGAACTTTACTCTGTGCCTGATGCTGGAAACAGAGCAGTAAACAAAGTCCTACAAGGTACAGCTCTTACGAAGTTTGTAGTATAATGTTGTTGTTGTTATGTGCCGTCGAGTCGGCCCCGACTCATAGCAACCCCTCTTTGGGTTGCCGAAGTAGTATCACTACAGAAGTAGATTGCCCAACCTTCCTTCGGAGGAATGGCTGGTGGGTTTGAACCACCAGCATTCTGGTTAGCAGTTAAGTGCCTTAGGCACTATGCTACCAGAGCTTCTTGTATTATAATAGAAGGAGAAAAATCAACAAATGAGTAAAGATAAAAATCAAGAAAAGATAAATTGAGAAAAGACATGAGCAGAGAAGGAAAATAAGATGAAGTCTAAAGAATGCAGGTACCTACTTTAGTTTGATGGCCAGAAAGGCCTATCTGAAGAAGTGATATTTGAGTGAAAACCTGAATGACAAGAAAGAATCAGCTAAAGGAAATATCTCAGGTGGAAAAAAAGCTGTTTGTGCAAAAGCTTTAAGGCAGGCACAAGCTTTGTGTGTTTGAAGAATAGGAAATAAACCTTCCTATATTCCTGTTCTGCTTTCTACTTTACCTTTGAAATGACAGGTGAACATAGATAATGTGTTTTCTCATCTCCTGCTAAAACATTAAAAGACCATTTAAAAATTCCTCTCTCCTTAATTGCAACCTCCTTATATACTTCCAAAGGGGAAGGAACAGGGTATCTAGTTTGGGAAACCTCCCAATCACCCTTTTGAAGTGCTCTTCTGTACTTTATCTTTTGTTTGAGCTCCTATCTATTGAATCACTCTGATCACTGAGTCTCTTATTAGCCAATCCAAGCCATAGGTAGAACGAAATATTTATAGCCTGGAAAAACTTTTAATCAAGATCATTCAAGGTATATGCCCTAGTTTGCAGGGCTAAAAAGGATAAGTTACTTGTCCAAGATCATTTTGCCAACTTAAGGACAAAACACAGCCCAGAAATTCTCCATCTCATTGCAGAGCTCTTTAAATTACCTTGTTCTGTCTGCTATATCCCTCTGCAAGTTTCTATTTCTTTCCACTTACCACTTTCTTTTTTCTTTTTCTCTTAATTCTTGTGATTATTTCACTTTCTGACATACCATCATACCATCTCCTTCCAAAGAGTGTCATTTCTTTTCCCCATTGCCACTTAACAAGAACTTTTGGTGACTTTTGACTTCAACTTTATTTTTAATAAACTAGATTATATACAAACAGTAAGGCTGAGTACTCACTGAATCCCTCTAATAATGAGACAATTTTAGATGCATAGTGCAGTTAAACAAAACACATTGCCATTTGAAGTCTTTGAATCAGTTCAAAAGAGGAAGCAAGAAAATTGTGTAATATAGGTGCTTGGTTGAGGAGATTTTTACAAGTGTTTATTAATTGAGATGCAAATTTGACCATGGCCAGTAGTGTATTTTAGAGCCCTACATTAGCACAACTCCTTGGGACCTTCCTGGCCTAAATCTAATTCTTTCACTCAGCTGTACTCAAGGTGGGGATTTACTAACCATCAGGGATAATATACAGATGATGCACAAGGGATAATGCCCAAGGATGAGTTTTCACTGTTGGCATCATAGGATGTCAGACAAAAATAAAGGAGAAAATATATTGGCTTTGTATAGTAAGCTGGGGACAGCCCCAAGTCATATTTCTAATCATTTTTCAAATGAGTGTGTGTAATGATGCTATTAATAACATTAAAGCCTTTCCAGGAGGGTGGAAGAAGCCATGCCACCAATACAAATACAATACAGAAGCCAAAGCCAGAACTCCTATAAACACAGAGAATGGTACTGAGTTGTCATTTCCCAGAAACTAGAAAGTATAACATAGGAAAAGTTAAAGATAGATATAAGACTAACACTTATCATGGGTTATTCATTTATCAAACATTCAGTGTCTAGCAATGGTCATATCAAGCTGTTCAAACATTGCAAACATGATAGCTCTATGGCAGAGTTGCACAGCCTCTGAATTATTGATATTTTGGGTCTCATAATGCTTGGTTGTGAGTGGCTACCCATTGTAACATAGGATGTTTCACATCAACCTCTTAGATGTCAGTAGCACCTTTCACCATCAGTTATGACAACTAAGCTTTCTCCAGATCTTACCAAATATCCTTACCAAAAAAAAAAAAAAAACAACCAAACCCACTGCTATCAAGTTGTATCCAACTCATGGTGACACCTCCTTGGGTTTTTGAGGCAGTATCACTACGGAAGTAGATTGCCCAACCCAAATATCCTTAGGGGGGCAACATTGCCCCTAATGTTGAGACACCATTTTATAGTGAAGGCATTTAATTCTCTCAGAAGATAATCTCTATTTAATATTTATGTCTTATCTACTTCCAGGGAGCTCTGGTGGTGTAATGGTTAAAGCATTTTGCTGCTAACCAAAAGGTCAGTCCATGGTTCAAACCCACCATCTGCTCTGCAGAAGTCTGCTTTTGTAAAGATTTATAGCCTTGGGAACCCAATGGAGGTTGTTGCTATGAGTTGAAATTGAGTCTATGGAGTGAATTCTTTTTTTTTTTTTTTTTTTTTGATATCTACTTCCAGAAAAGGATTTGGAAAAGCTTATGGGGGTAAAAAAAAACCCAAAAAACTCACAATTTGGTACATTTGTTAATTTAATGATAAGGATTAAATCAAGGAGAGAGCTGTATCAAAAACTTAGGCTTAGGATGGCAATGATATTTAAAGAATAGATTTATCTTTGGGATTGTGAAAGGCCAAACTAGAAAGGAAAATAAGTTATAGAATTCTCTTGACCGATAAAAGGAAAACATACTAATTTTATATGAGCAAAATTTTCTTTTTGACATGGACTTCATAGGAAGATACATGCCATAATCATATTTTAGTAATAATTTTTACTAGCAACTAAAAGAACACTTTTTCTATGTTCATGCTAAAGTGGTAAGGAGGAGGCATCTTGTGACCTCCTCTAACTTCACAAGTGGGAAACAGAATCACCAGCAGCAGACCAAGGCCTGTTCCTATGAGGCCCGACGTGCTGCCACCCTACAGCCCTCTTACCATCCTTGACACCAACTGCCACTCCCGCGGCAACCACCACCTCTCTGCTGGGTTCAATAATTTGTTGCAGTGGCCACATAGAACTCACAGATTATGAGGTTTATTAGGGAACCAACAAGCTACAATTCAAGTTCAGGAATGTGATCTCTCTCTCTTAGCCAACCATGTCTCTCAGCCAGCCATCTCTCTTAGCCAGCCATTTCTTTCTCAGCTGCATGTCTCTCTCTCAGCAGCATGTCTCTCTCACATGTTTCTCTCAGCAGCACAACTCTCTCTCAGCAGTGAATCTTTCTCAGCTGGTGGTGAGTGATTCCTTCTCCTCTAGGCGGGCTCATTTTGAGCCTGGCAGAATGGCCGAAACCAACCAATCCCTACATCAGAGTTCTACATACATGAAAGAGAGAGCAAACTTTCCTGGAAGATTACTTCATGCTGCCCCAGGTGGATGACTTTAACAACCAGCTACTCAGTTGCACAGGGAAAATTGGGAGTTACAAAGACTATGGCTAGAAAAACCGTACCATGTAATTTACTACACCACAGTTCACTACTGACATCAACCCGAGTGATAAGAGCAGAAAGAATAATGATAGACATTAGTTTCATGAAAGTATACTTCACCAGATGTTCATAATTAATTTCATCAGTCCTTGACTAAGGGAAACCATTCCTGGTAAATACACGTACCCAGACTCTTTCTATGACATTGAATTTCAAAGTTGTATATTAAGCAAATGTCTGAAAGTGGTCTCTGTATGAGAAGAGATTGTGCTTTATATTCACAAATGGATTTATATTCTAAGACCAGCCTGTGAAGTAACAACTGGGAGCTTGATGAGTTGCCTGTTTGTATACCCATTTATATCAACACAGCAGTACATTGCTGGCAGAGCCATTGAACAGTATGACCTCATAGCTTTTTGTCTGGAAGCTGGTATACAACAATCTCCTGTCTGAGTAGTGTCACTACTACTAGTATGAAGGCTGGGCTTCTCGATTTCAGCTATATGTGTATGTTTAATTTTAAGCAGAAAGTTGAGCTTATTTTCAAAAAGCTTACTTCTCAATGCCATCCAGTGAAGACTTGTTCTAATCCATTCATTATCCTCAAGTAGTTCCTTTCATCCGTATCAGAGATAGATGCAAAGAGAAGATTTTAACCACCATGATAGTGGTTTTCAAGTCTTCTCGAATGTCTTTCATGGCTACAGCAGGCTTGGAAGTACTGTGGCAAGTGAAAAGTGCCATGCTTTCTTGCCAGGGGAGTTTATCTGTATTCTGCAGAGATATGGAGTTGTATAAAGTACAGTTGTCATTTTGTTGGTACTCTAAGGACCCTCATGTCAAACCTTTTAATATGACCTTTTAAGCTGCTTTGTTTTTATATGCTCACTATGCTTGTCTAGAAAAACACATATAATTTGCAAACACTTTGTTGAGGGTGAATAAGTTTTGTAGTAACTGATTCTCCTCTGGGCATAGTCTCATTTGCTCAATCATTTAGTTATTTTTTCTTCCAACAAATATTATTGACAATCTACTGCAGGTATTAAGTATTGAGTGTTGTTGTTATGTTGTCAGCTGCAGCTGAGTCAGCTCCACCTTGTAGCGACCCCCCATAAACAGGGGTCCTGCACAGTCTTCACAATCCTTGCTATGCTTGAGCTCATTGTAGCCACTGTGTCAATCCATCTCTTTGAAGGTGTTCCCCTTTTTCACTGACCCTCTGCTTTACCAAGAATTATATCCTTCTCCAAGGACTGGTCCCTTTGGCAAACATGACCAAAATACATGACAGCAAGTCTGGCCATTCTCACTTCTAAGGTGCATTCCAGCTATACCTCCTCCAACACAGATTTGTTTGTTCTGGCAGTCCATGGTATTTTCAATATACTTTACCAACACCACAACTGAAATACATCAATTCTTCTTCAGTCTTCCTTATTCACTGTGCAGGTTTCCATGCATACGAGGCTACTGAAAAGATCATGGAGCACCTTAGTCTTCAAAGTGACATCTTTGCTCTTTAACAGTTGAAAGAGGTCTTTTGCAGTGAGTTTGCCCAGTGCAATACGTCTGATTTCTTGATTGCTGCTTCCATGGTTGTTGATAATGGATCCAAGTAAAATGAAATCCCTGACAACTTGAATCTTTTCTCCATTTATCATGATGTTGTTTATTGGTCCATTTGTGAGGATTTTGTCTTCTTGACATTTAGTATGTTACTGTGATGCTGGAATATATGCTGCAAATATTTCAAACACAAGCAGTGTCACCTATTGTTGACAGGACTTAGTGGAGCTTCCAGACTAAGACAGGCCTTGAAAAAGGATTTGACGGTCCAAAAATAATTGACAAAATTGTCGACTGAAAACCTTATGAAGAATTGAGCAGACAGTGGTTAATGAACAATATGATTCACTGGTCTTGGAAACAAATAGAAAATAAAACAGAACACCTAAAGGAAGAGGGCATCTAAGCTCTGCGAGAATAGGTTTTTGCCACTCCCCTGGCGTGGTGGACCTACGCGCTGGGTCTTTTGACAGGACATTAATTAAAATCTTTTATCCCATGATCTCAAAAAATGCATTGAAATGTCCCAGAAATGCCAATATTTTGCTATACAAACTAGACTGCCTCTCACATTTAACAGGCTGATACTGGGGACTTGTATCCTGATTTTGGATTCTGAAAAATATGGTGACTATGTTACTGAGAATTGCATAGGAGGATAGGGCATAGCCTGAGGCATAGCCTTGGGTTTCCCAGAGGCAAGTGGCAGGATTAGTGTATCTGTCAAAACTCAGTTCTTCTCAATATACCACTATTTGTAATATCTTTACAAAAAAATATACTGTGAAATTCCTTTTATTTCCTTGCCACAAAAATGTCTGGACTTGAATTCACTCCCATGGCTTCTAGCCAAACAATAGATAGGCACATAAGGTGGATAATTACACCAGGTAGGTACAGTCCTTAGGACAATCAACCATGGGAGATTAGAAGGGCAGTATTTGCACAGGGAGATAGCTCAGAGGGCAGGAATGCATAGGAAAGAAGGGCACAAAGAAAAGGTAACCATAGTCCCTGTGGAAGTGGGAAGACAGCTGTTGCATTGTGGAGATTGTAATCCATGTCATGTATGGAAAATGAATTTGCTTTTTAAACTTTCATCCAAGTCACAATTTGTCGTTGTTGTTGTTATGTGCCGTCCCCTCCTTGGGTTTCTGAGGCTGTATCACTACAGAAATAGATTACCCAACCTTCCTTCCGAGGAGTGGCTGGTGAGTTTGAACCACCAGCCTTCTGGTTAGCAGTCAAGTGCCTTAGGCACTATGCTACCAGAG
>NW_006922004.1:1118962-1121003 GCF_000298275.1 Orycteropus afer afer | reverse complement strand
TCCTTAGAGACTTCAAATGTATTGACTTGGTAGCATACGCAGTTTGCTCATCTAAAGAATGGAAAGGAGAATATTTTATTCATTTCAAGGGTCAAATGAGATGATGTATGTTAACAGTCAGCTCTTGTGCACAACGCTCAATGAATCTTAGTTTATGCATGATGCTGGGGAGCATGGCCAGATCTTTCCACCACTGCCATCCAGCCTTCCAAATTGCCCCCTCCATTAATTCACCACAGAGTCACCAACGGCACACTGTTTTGAGAATGCACACT
The DNA here is from genome assembly GCF_000298275.1 of Orycteropus afer afer. Lineage (NCBI taxonomy): Eukaryota > Metazoa > Chordata > Mammalia > Tubulidentata > Orycteropodidae > Orycteropus > Orycteropus afer. The sequence continues at coordinate 1,120,728 of NW_006922004.1, read as the reverse complement.
ATGTTGAAAATCTTTTATTAAGAATTAAAATATCTTTTCTGACTAGAAAAATATAATGCATTTATTTGGCTCTCTGATTAGTTGGCCAGAGTAACTAAATGACAACTAAAAGCCTTTTGGGAAAAAGAGACACTTTTCTGAGCTTTACATCTGAATGCATTTTGTTTTTGTGTTTGTATGTGAAAGGGTTGTGGTTGGAAAGGCAAGTTGAAAATGAAGATAAAAAGCAATGGTAGGCCTGTTGGTAGGATGTGAGGCCTTCCATTTGGGACACTAGAGTCAAGATTCCCACCTAAGTAGGAAGTACTCAGCAGTGGTTGACAGGCACCCAGAGCAATTGTTGGACACAGCCCTAAAAGGTAAAAAGGAGGGTGTTGATCTCACCACTTGCTTATAATTTGCATAAACCTACTTTGAGAAAGTAGTAAGTTTTCCTATATTATTTCAACTTTAGTAGAAAAAAAAAATCCAAACTCACTGCCATTGAGTCAATTTGGCTCATAGTGACCCCTCCTTGGGTTTCTGAGGCAGTATCTCTACAGCAGTAGATTGCCCAATCTTCCTTCTGAAAAGTGGCTGATGGGTTTGAATTTCCAGCCTTCTGGTTAGCAGTCAAATGCCTTAACTACTATACCACCAGAGCTCCTCCCAAATTGTAGTAGGAAATATATTATTAAATTAATTTCCTCTTCTCTTCTTTAACTTCAACTTATTATATCTATAACTCCATTTTTCATTTTGTGTCTCTGTAGGCCTAAAACAAAAGCCAGAACAGATTTTTTTTTTTTTTAACCTCATTCTTTCTTGGTAACAATTTAGACAGTGGAAATATTCAACTATGCAATAATCTGTGACAAGAGGACATTGTTGTAGGTGCTATCAAGTTGGCTCTGACTCACAGTGACCCTGAGAACAGCAGAATGAAGCCTTGGCCGGTTGTGTGCCATCCCCCCAATCCTTGCTACACTTGAGTCCATTGTTGCAGCCACTGTGTCAAACCATCTCATTTGGGATCTTCCCTTTTTTCACTGACCCTCCACTTTACAAAGCATGATATCCTTCACCACAGAATGGTCCTTTCTGACAACATGACCAAAGTAGGACCAAAGTTATATGTCCCCTAAATGCTACCAACTATCTGAGGGTCATTTTGTATAGATAGCAGCAGTGTGCAGTGTGGGACAATATGAACTTCCAGAAAATCACCATTTACTATAGTTGTGCACAGGACTATTGGCTCATTTGAGTTGATGTTGTTCCTATTGTTATTTGTTTTCTTTTAATATTTATTTATTAAAATAATAAATATTTAGGCATAAGTTATTGAGGCATAAGTTAAAATGCAAAAACTTTAGGTCCACAGCTTGATAAAATTTGGCAAATGTATACATTGCTGTAGCTATTACCCAGATCGAAGCAAAGATTATTTCCAGCACCCAAAAAGTTCTCTCCTGCCTCTTTTCTGTCAGACTTCGACCCCCAGAGGCAAATATTCTAATGTTATAAATAATTGTTGTTATTGTTGTTATGGGCCATTGAGTCATCTCTGACTCCTAGCGACCCCTCTTTGGGTTTCCGAGGCAGTATCACTACAGAAATAGATTGTCCAATCTTCCTTCGGAGGAGTGGCTGGTGGGTTTGAACCACCAACCTTCTGGTTAGTAGTCAAGTGCCTTAGGCACAATGCCACAAGAGCTCCCTATAAATAAGAGCTCCTTGTTGTAATACTAGGAGCTCTGGTAGCATAGTGTCTAAGGCACTTGACT
>NW_006922004.1:1081259-1118205 GCF_000298275.1 Orycteropus afer afer | reverse complement strand
GCACTTGACTGCTAACCAGAAGGCTGGCGGTTCAAACCCACTAGCGACTCCTCAGAAGGAAGATGGGGCAATCTATTTCCATAGTCATACTGCCTCAGAAACCCAAGGAGGGGTTGCTATGAATCGGGTCCAACTCGATGGCACATAACAACAATGCATGTATGCATGTAAAAATAATTTTTGTTAGACTAATATTCAGTTACTTGAAATGTAAAGATTAGAATATGAATATGTAAAATTTGAGTCACAAATCGGTAATAAATACACCAATATATTACTCATGGAATTAATTCAACTGAATTCAACAGGCATATATACAACAGGATGCCAAAATGCCATGTAAATTGAATATGCTTTCACATTAAAAGGAGTAATAGCATTATATTAAGTGAAGAAAATGAAAATCCTGTACTGGACAATTTCTTTTTTATTGCTAGTAAAGCATTTGTCTTAAGACTGATGGGAGGTTGAGGTGGACTCTCTAAGGAGTGTACAGACCACATATACATAGATATCTACCAGGAAAATGGGCATTAGTCATTTTTGTTAGTTTTTTATTTGTTTGTTTGAATCTGCATTAGAGATAAAGATAATTCAATACAGGTTTAAAAATAATAAAAGCAAAATTTATACCATATCCTTAGTCCTACTAGTGATAAAAATTAAATCATTTCCATATTATGAGAAATTAGGAGAGAAGGAGATGGATAGAGTGAAAACCTAAGGCTAGAAAGGATTCTAATTCTTAAGAAAAAAGAAAGAAAGAAAGAGAATTAAATGAAAATTGGCCTTCAGGATCTCACTATGCTAGTTAGCTGGTTTTATCTTCCCCTTGGCCTCTGTCCTCCCCATCACCAAATGTGACCTTCAAATCAGTTGAATGAGACTTTCTCTTCCTTCTAAATCTATGTCCTATGTTAAACACTGCGAAAAAATAAATGTTTTGGTGTAGAATTTTAGAACTGCTTCCTACCTTTAGAATTCTCCATTGACACTTTTATTTTATTTTTTAAAATTTAATTTACTGTAATTAAAATGTTAGGGGAGTTTAGCAAAAGTAGGTAGGACAATTGAAAATAACCTCATTTTGGGAAATCTGTCAAAAGCCTAATTTAATTCAGTCAGCAGTTATATGTGGCCAAAGGGCCAAATTTTCTCCAGCAATGCCCCATGAAATTCTTTGATACTGTCTACTTTATGTAGTTATAAGTTCCTTTGAAAAAATGATGACTAGAACAACATTCCTTTTCCCAATGGGCTCAAAATAAAGATCAGCTGGTTTTCCATTAAAAGATCCCGGTATTTCATATGCTATGAAACAAATTGCAGAATGAGGCTACAGGTAAATACATGAAAGAAAGAAAGTATTTCAAGAAATCTTTGGAACTTAAGCTCTTAATATTCATGGCATCTTCTGTTCATTTGCATAGTATCTTTTAAAAAATAATTGATTTTATTTTTGTTGTTACTTAGAACATACACTGTAGAACATATATCAATTCAACATTTTCTACAAATTTATAGAATGTTCTAATATTTGAAATTGATCTTGGAGAGTTTTTGTTGGTTTTTTACACTTCTAGGTTTCTAGGTATACTAAGATCCATCTCCACAGATTCTGACTTTACTGGTCTGGAGTATATCTCAGGCATATTCTTTTTAAAACGTGATTCTAAGGAAGAACAACTGGACACAGACAAAGGACTGTAATGTGGAAGAGGAGAAATATTTTGTTCCAGTGGGCAAAACAAGATGAGTGATGGCTGGGTGTTTTAGAAAACCAGGCTTTGAGCCCAATGCTAGGAAGAAGCATTCCAAAATTCAAGCCAGCTAACAAAGGAAAGAAGTGTCTTTTGAGTTGATTGGTGCTAAGTCAGTGTAGTGTTCAAGTGGAGATCAGACAAACTCTAATCAAAGTTCTTAGAACAAAGTAGGACTAAATGGCTTGTAACCCTCCTTCCTACTGAAATTGTGACCAGAAGAGTAATTGTGAGTTTAATACACTGGTCTCTGGAAGCAGTTACTTTTGTGGGTTGATTTTTTTTTTAACTGTCTTGATTTTGTTGTTGTTTTTGTGAATATATAGCAATTCAACAGTTTCTACATGTACAGTTCCGTGACATCTATTACATTCTTCTAGTTGCACAACGATTCTTACTCTCCTTTTCTGAGTTGTTCCTCACTCATAAACATAAATTCACTGCCCCCCTCCAAGGTTCCTATCTAATGTTTCAATTTACTCTTTGCCCTGGAGTCTGTTCTAACTCATAGTAATCCTATAGGAAAGAGTAGAACTGCCTCATAGGATTTACAGGCTGTAATCTTTATGGAACAGAGTGCCCCATCTCTCTCCCATGGAGCTACTGGGTAGATTAAAAATGTCAACCTTGTCAACCTTTTGGTAGTAGTCAAGTGCTTAACTACTGCACCACCAGGAATTATATATAAAAAACCAAACTCAGTGCCATCGAGTTGGGTCCAACTCATACTGACCCTTCTGTGGTAGTTAAATTTGTGTGTCAACTTGGCTGGGCCTGGTTGAGTGGCTGGGCAGCTAGTGGTAGTTATTCCCCATGATGAGACTGACAATCTACTCCATGGTAGGATCTGCCACAAGCAGCTGAGTAGCTGCCTTAGGGATATGGTCTACTTCCTGTATATAAGGAGAAGCCTTGGGGAACGGTCTCTAGCTTATGGCATGCTTGAATGCTACATGTAGCTGTGTCATTGTTCAGCAGCCTGAAATTCTCGCTGACCTTGGGACTTCCAAAGGACTTGAATTAACGGCCTGCCATGTAGTTTGGTAACATCAGGACTGTGCCTTTTACTTGTCAACCTTGGGCTTGTCAGCCTCAGCACCCAGCAGCTAAAAGAAAGCCTCTAGCTTCAGTGGGCCGGGAGCAGGAGGCAAAGCTAAAGCCCAAAGTTGAGGGTCTTTCTCCCAGCCCCTGGAGCTTGGCACTTTGGGCTAGGACTTAAAGCCTCCAAACTGTAAGAGAATAAACTGTTTGTTCAAGCCATCCCATTTGTGGTACATTTTTGTGCAAAAAGGGCAAGGAGGCCACATGTTCTGACCTCCTCTAATCCCACAAGAGGAAGGCAGAATCACCATCAATAGCACAAGGCCTATTACTGCAAGGCCAGACATGCTGCCTCTCTCCAGCCCTTTCACCAACCATTCCTCCCAAAGCACCTACCACCTCTCTTCTGGGTTTGATAATTTGCTGCAGTGGCCACACAGAACTCACAGATTATGGAGTTTATTAGGGAAGCACCAGGTTACAATTCAAGTTCAGGAAAAACGCTCAGTCTCTCTCCCAGCCCACCGTCTCTCAGCCAAGTCTCTCACAGTCTCTCCCCCAGCAGTGCATGTCCCTTGGTGTTTTACTCAGCAACACATGTCTCTTGTGTCTCTTTCCCAGTAGCACATGTCTCTTTCTGGGGCGTGTGTCTCTTTCAGCAGCACATCCTCCTCAACCAGCAGTCAGAAAGAGTTCTGCCTCTAGGAGGCCTCCTTTTGAGCCCGGCAGGGTGGTCAAACTAGCCAATCATAGCATCAGAACTCTAAGCACTTGAGAGAGAGTGGGCACCTCCCAGAACATTGTTTTGTGCCACTCCCAACAGAAATACTCCAGGTGGACAACTTCAGCAATCAGGAGCTCCTCAGTTGCTCATAGAAAATCTCACCTTGGAGTTTACAAAGACTTATGGGTAGAAAAGCCACACTAGGTAATTTACTACACTGCATCTTGTCAAAGCAATACTAGGTAACCAAAACACCCCCCTTGGGTTTCCGAAGTGGTATCACTAAGGAAGAAGATTGCCCAACAGTCCTGCTGAGGAGTGGCTGGTGAGTTTGAAATTGATATATATAAACATATATTTCTATGTATTTGTACATACATACATATCAACCACTCATCCATCAGTTTGTACTACTGTGGTAGTTCATGTGTTGCTGTGAGGCTTGAGGCTGTGATACTGGTATTTCAAATACTCAAGGTCACCCATGTTGGACAGGTTTCAGTGGAGCTTCCAGACTAAGACATACTCAGAAGAAGGAAGGACACACCTGCTTCTTAAAGAACTGGTCAATAAAAACCTTAGGAATTGCAGTGAAACAGTGTCTGACATAATACTAGAAAACTTTATGAGGAGCCCTGAAACATTGCCTGAGATAGTGCCAGAAGATCAGCACATCAGATCAGAAGGCTCTCAAAATATTACTAAGGAAGAGCTGCCTCCTCAAAGTAGAATCAAACCTAATGATTTGGGTGGAGTTAAACTTTCAGCACCTTCAACTGCTGATGGGGCATGACTAAATATGGAAAGAAACAGTTGCAAACATCCATTGATAATCAGAACATGGAATGTATGAAGTATGAATCTAAGAAAACTGAAAGTTGTCAAAAATGAAATGAAACACACAAAGATAGACATACTAACTAGGCAATAATGAGCTGAAATGGACTGGTTTTGGCCATTCTGAATCAGACAATTATATGATCTACTATGCTGGGAATGACAAATTGAAGAGGAATGGCATGACATTCATTGTCACAAAGAAAGTTTCAAGATCTATCCTCAAGTACAATGCTTTCAGTGCTAGGATAATATCCATACACCTATGAGGAAGATCAGTTGTGGTAGTTAAGGTTGTGTGTCACCTTGGCTGGGCCTGGTTGAGTGGCTGGCCAGCTGGATGTAGTATTCCCCATGATAAGACTGGTAATCAACTCCATGGTGGAATCTACTGTGAGCAGCTGAGTAGTTGCTTTAGGAATGTGGTCTGCTTTCTGTATATTAGGAGCAGCCTTGGGAATTGTCTCTAGCTTTTTGGCACACTTGAACCCTGAATGTAGTTGAGTCTTCATTCAGTAGCTTGCCATGCTCTAAAGATCTTGGGACTTTCAATGGACTTGAATTAATGGCCTACCATGTAGTTTGGTAACATCGGGATGTTCAACTATTTCAGGAGGTGCATATGATGAACTAATGGTACTGAAGAAGTCCAAGCTGCACTGAAGGAATTGGTGAAAAACAAGGTTCCAGGAATTGATGGGATACCCATTGAGATATTTCAACAAACAAATGGTGCACTGGAGGCACTTACTTGTCTATGCAAAGAAATTTGGAAGACACCTACCTGGCCAGATAACTGGAAGAGATCCATATTTGTACCCATTCCAAGGAAGGTGGTCCAACAAAATGTGGAAATTATCTAACAATATCTTTAATATCACATGCAAATAAAATTTTGCTGAAGATAATTCAAAACCGGTTGCAGCAATATATTGACAGAGAATTTTTACAAATGCAAACTGGATTCAGAAGAGGATGTGGACCAAGGGATATCATTACTGATGTCAGATGGATCTTGGCTGAAAGCAAAGGATATCAGAAAAATGTTTACTTGTTTTTTTATTGACTGTGCTAAAGCATTTGACTGTGTGGATCATAACAAATTATGGATAACATTGAGAAGAATGAAAATTCCAAAACACTTAATTGTGCTTACGAGGAACCTCTACATAGACCAGGAGGCTGTTGTTCCGACAGACCAAGGGGACACTAAATGGATTAAAATCAGGAAGGGTGTGGGCCGGAGTTGTATCCTTTCACCATACCTATTCGATCTGTATGCTGAGCAAATAATCCAAGAAGCTGAACTACATTAAGAAAATGCAACATCAGGATTAGAGGAAGACACATTTATAACCTGTGATATGCAGATGACACAACCTTGCTTGCTAAAAGTGAAGATGACTTGGAGAACTTACCGAAGAAGATTAAAGACTGCAGTCTGCAGTATGGATTACACCTCAACGTAAGGAAAACAAAAGTCCTCATAACTGGACCAATAAGCAGCATCACAGTAAGTGGAGAAAAGACTGAAGTTGTCAAAGATTTCATATTACTTGGATCCACAATCAACACCTATGAAGGCAGCAGTCAAGAAGTCAGACGACACATTGCACTGAACAAATCTGCTACAAAAGACCTCTTTCAGGTATGAAAGAGCAAAGATGTCTCTTTGAAGGCTGTGGTGCACCTAACTCAAGCCATTGTCTTTTCAATCACCTCATATGCATGTGAAAGCTGGACAATGACTAAGGAAGACCAAATAAGTTTGGTGCCTTTGAATTGTGGTGTTGGTAAAAAATTCTGAAAGTACCATGGACTTCCAGAGGAATGAACAAATCTGTTCTAGAAGAAGTGCAGCTGGAATGCTCCTTGGATGCGAGAATGGGCCAGACTTTGTCTCACCTACTTTGGTCATGTCAAATGAGACCATTCCCTGGAGAAGGATATCATGCATGGTAAAGTGGAGGGTCATCAAAAAAACAGGAAGACCTTCAAGGAGATGGATTGACACAGTGGCTGTAATGATGGGCTTATGTATAACAAGGATAGCAAACGACAAGGCAGTTTCATTCTGTTGCACATAGGGTCACTTTAAGTCAGAGCTGACTCGATGGCACCTAAAACAACAACATGCATGCAGATACATATATATATATACTCACACATACATACATGCCATTTTAGGATGTTTAATTTTAATATTAAAGTTTACAAATTTTGTCAGTGTCCAGTAATTTACATTGAATGGAGTAATTCTTGGTTATTATGTTAGTGAGTTTGTACTACATATGATTTTATTTTAACTCTTATTATTATCAGAGAAGAAGAGAACTTGCATTCAGAGTTACCTATTTTAAAAAATTTTCTTTTCCATATTTCCTTCCTTTTTACTAGCACATAAGATAAATCCTTTGTGCAGCATCATATCCATTTCCTTCCACACAGACTATTCAGTCCATGATATAAAGACCTCCACAGGCTTCCTTCTCTCAGGCCTCTTTAAGAAGAGTATCTTATTTTAAGGGAGCTCTGGTAGCCTAGTGCCTAAGGCACTTAACTGCTGACAAGAAGGCTGGCAGTTCAAACCCATCAGCCATTCCTAGGAAGGAAGGTTGTGCAATCCACTTCCATAATGATACTGCCTCAGAAACCCAAGGAGGGGTCTTTATGAGTCACGTCCAACTCCAGGGCACACAAACAACAACAGCTTGTTTTAAAACCAAAACCCAAAACAAAAAAACCCAACTAACTGCTATTGTGTCAGAGCCAACTCATAGGCACTATGCCACTAGAGCTCCCAGCTTGTTTTAGAGAAGATTTTTTTTGTTAGGTCCTTTGAAAGTTACAAGGAGCTCTGTTGGCATAGTGGGTAAGACATTTAGCTGCTAACCCCAAAGTCAGTTGTTCAAACCTACCAGCTGCTCTATGTAATGTAGATGAGGCAATCTACTTCCATAAATATTTACAGCCTTGGAAACCCAATAGGGGTCCCTGTGAGTGGGAATCCGTTCATGGCAGTGGGTTTGTTTGGCTTTGATTTTCAAAGTTACAGTGTTTTCTGGAATGAGAGAGGGGATGAGATCAAGGATAGGTGCATTTCATGTTTGGATAGATAATTTAAAAAGGCCTGTTTCTTCCTTTTCTGACAAACATTGCCTGAGTAGCTATGGTATGCTAGTCCTGGAGAAGGAGCTTTGTGTTAGATATGGGAGTGTCTGGGAAGCAAAGAAAAGATCACCAGGGAACCTGAGGAGCTGGGAATTGATTATGTGGGTTTACCCAGGAAGGGTAGATGATCCTTCAAAAGAGAAAGAAGAGAGCACTTCACTTACTGAAGTTACAAAAAAGGACTGGGAATTAGGAAACCTGGTTTATCTCTGCAAAATTAGATCCTCACGTAAAAAGCAACATTTAGGTGTGCTTTGACTCTTGTAACATGGCCTCAAGGGCTGAAAACTACACTCTGTAGTGTAAAAATATGCTAAAGAGCTGTTTGTTTGTAGCCAAAAATCCCTGAAATAAAGTAATCTGAGATTTGTCCTGCTTGAACTAAATCTCTTGAGAGGATCACTAAATCCATTTTATCCATTTCATGGAGAGATGAACACAGGACTGTGGGCATGACCAAAGCTATCTTAGCACAGCTGACTGCATCCATTACGTATCTTGGAGAGAAAAAATCTGTTTGGGAAGTTTATCTCTACCCATTGGGGAAAGATCCATTTACTGATATGTCTTGTTTTTTTCATATATACATGAAAAAAGATAAACTGTAAAGTCAGATAATTGCCGTTTTTGACTCACAGTCAAAGATTTCTTTTGACCTTGGGTGTTCTCAGCTCTGGAAGCTAGTTACAAAGCTCTGTAGGTACTTGGAGGAAGTAAAGAATGACAATTTAAAAGGGGCAAAATTGTGAGCAAAGAGGAATCTAGAGAGCTGGGCTTCTCCTGGGGTCCTAAACTCTGTTTATTTAAAAATCTACATAGTGTTCTGCCTAAAATAATTCCTCTTTCTGAGGTTTTCCCTCTCTTGCCTACATCAAACTTAAGGAAATACTTCCGATTCCTTTAAAAACCTTTGACTTAAATGTTGGTTTTCACCGGTAGTGTCAAACTAGATGATTATAGCAAATTCTTACCTAAAGAGCTAGTCTAAATTACTAAAAGGAAAGATCAATTATCCACTACCCTGACAGCCTACAGTCATAGAAATAAAAATGTACTGGGGGGAAAAAAAGAGGAAAAAAAAAAGACTTTCAGTATCTATTTCCTTCATTTGATGATAGCTGTAGGCCCCAAATCTCATCTTGTAGAGCATCACATATTTAGCTTTAGTTTGTTTGTTTGTTTGTTTGTTTTTTAGCTTGATTCTATGGCCCTAAATCTAATGAAAGGCATGTTATAAACTCAAGAAATTAAATTCTTCATGGATTTATGTGGGACTGAGAAAATGCATTCTCATGATCCACAGGGGTACATAATGGCTCTGCTTCCACAAAAGCTGAGAACTGCTGTACATTTTTTATTTTCCTGAGAAATGCAATAATTAAAGTCATAACAAATTCAGGTGAGCAGGTGGCATCAGAGAAGTTCAGCAAATGACAACACATAATTCTGAGCAGGAAATAAAGCAATGGGGAACACAGGAGCACATAATAGAGATTCAATCAAATAAACAGCTGGTGTTAAAAAAATTATATTTATAGGAAACTAGATTCTGCTTTAGAAATTGACATGCAGGAACAGTTACCCTGTCTAAGGTTGCAAGATTGAATGGATGATTGTCTAGTGCTGGGCTGGGCCTTATTTCCGTGTGCTTTTGGTCTAGGGTGGGAGCTCTGGTGGTGTGGTGCCTAAGGCATTTGACTGCTAACCAGAAGGCTGGCAGTTCAAACCCACCAGCCACTTCTCAGAAGGAAGACTGGGCAATATACTTCTATAGAGATACTGCCCCAGAAACCCAAGGAGGGATTGCTATGAGTCAGACTGACCTGATGGCAGTAAGTTTGGTTTTTGAGTTATTTTAGGTCTAGGGTAGAAGTGATACATTGGGGGTGGGGTGGGGGGAAGCCTCCCCAAAATGATAACACTCTAATGTCTGGAACCTGTGAATATGTTATCTTGCATGGTAAAAAGGACATTGAAGTTGTCATTAAGGATCTTGAGATGTGGAGATGATCCTGGATTATCTGGTTAGGGCCAAAACAATCACAAGGGTCCTCATTAGTGGGAGATAGGAGGGTTAGAGTCAGTAGTAGGAGATATGATAATGAAAGTAAGAAGTTGGAGTGATGTCAGGAAGTAGCCCCAAGTCAAGGAACGTAGGTGATCTCTAGAAGGTGAAAAAGGCAAGGAGAGATTCTCCTGTCAGAATCTTTAAGAGGAACTAACCTGATCAATATGTTGACTTTAACCAAGTGGTACTGATTTTGAACTTTGGACCTCCAAAATTGTAAGAGAATTTTATGTTCTTTTAAACCACTAAGTCTGTGGTAATTTGTCACAACAGCAATAGAAAATTAATATAGACTCAAAATTAATAGAAAGACTCAGAGGGGTAGTTTAAAAATCTAGTTTTTCAGTGCTTAGGTACAAAGTATGGAATGGGTTCAAGAATACAGCAACAATTTAAAATAATAACATTCATATAGGTATTACACATTGGAAATTATTTTCACATGCACCTTTTGAAGTAGACTTCATTGAATAGAAACTAAATGTTAGGTATAGATTTGATTATAACATATGTCCAAACAGTCTTTGCATTGAGATTATAAAATGAATATTCCTTTCTCAAAAAAAATATTCTTTTTGGAAATTGAGTAATTTATTTTTCATTACTACATTTAATAGTTTTTATAAATACAACCCACTGATCTATCCTTAAAATTCATGTTATCTTCACCAATTACTGACTCAGAGCAAGGAAAGATAAGTAAATTTTAACAGTTCTGAAATGAATATTGTACACATTTTGGATTCATTTTAATATAGAAGGCTAGAAGCCACTGAGAATATTTTTTTTCCACATATTAGCTGGATTTTTTAAAATACACTGGCTTTGTAAAGCTAAACCATCTGCTAGTATCAATCTGGTACTGCTTCTATAGGGTAGAATGTTCACAAATCTTTGCTTCCATAGTTTCCACTTTTTCTTTATTGATTCAAAATATTAAGTCACAATAAAATTCCTTCCAGGTTTTTTAATGGATGGAAAGCTTTTGCCTACTAGCAATAAAACATTTTATTAATCAACAAGAGTGAATCATATGAATATGGGAAAATTGGAAGCCATCCAAAATAAAATGGAACAAATAAAGTTTGATAGCTTAAGCACCACTCAAAACCAAACCAAACCCACTACCATCGAGGGTTTCCAAGGTTGTACAAAGAAGGAGCTCTGGTAGCATAGTGGCTAAAGCACTTGACTGCTAACCAGAAGGCTGGTGGTTCAAACCCACCAGCCACTCCTCGGAAGGAAGGTTGGGCAATCCTACTTTCGTAGTGATACTGCCTCGGAAACCCAAGGAGGGGTCGCTATGAGTCAGGGCCGACTCGACGGCACATAACAACAACAACAACATATCTTTACAAAAGCAGACTGCCTCATCTTTCTCCCATGGAGCAGCTTGAGAGTTTGAACTACTGACCTTTTGGTTAGCAGTCCAATGCCTTAATCAGAACCCCTGACCCTAGGCATTAGTGAGCTAAAAAGGACTGGTATTGGCCATTTTGAATTGGACACACCTATGATCTACTATGTCAAGAAGGACAAATTGAAGAAGAATAGTGTCACATTCGTCATCAAAAAGAACATTTCAAGATCTCTCCTTGAGGTACAATGCTAATAGTGGTAGTATAAGATCCATACACTTAAGGCTGTATCTTTCAACATACTTATTCAATCTGTATACTGAGCAAATAATCCGAGAAGCTGGACTATATGAAGAAGAATGTGGCATTGAGCTGCAGGAAGACTCATTAACAACCTGCAATATGCAGATGACACAACCTTGTTTTGCTGAAAGTGAAGAAGTCTTGAAGCACTTGCTGATGAAAATCAAAGGCTGCAGCTTTCAATATGGATTTCACCTCAACATAAAGAAAATAAAAAATCCTTACAACTGGACCGATAAGCAACATCATGCTAAATGGAGAAAAGATCTAAGTTGTCAAAGATTTAATTTAACTTGGATCCATAATCAACACCCAAGGAACCAGCAGTGAAGAAATGAAATGACATACTGCATTGGAAAAACTTCTTCAAAAGACCTCTTTAAAATGTTAAAGAGCAAAGATGTCACTTTGAAGACTAAGGTGTGCCTGAGGCAAGCCATGGCCTTTTCAGTAGCCTTATATGCATGTGAAAGTTGGACAATGGATAAGGAAGACCATAAGAAAAGTTGATGCATTTGAATTGTGGTGTTGGTGAAAAATGTTGAATGTACCATGAATTGCTAGAGGAATGAACAAATCTGTCTTGGAGGAAGTAAAGTCAGAATGATTCTTAGAAGTGAAGATGGGTAGACTTTGCCTCTTGTACTTTGTACCTGTTATAAATAGGGACCAGTCTCTGGAGAAGGACATCATATTTGGTAAAGAGTATGGTCAATGAAAAAGAAAAAGACCTCAACAAGATGGAATGACACAGTGGCTGCAACAATGGACTCAAGCATAGCAATGATTGTGAGGATGTTGCAGAACAAAGTAGTTTTTGTTTTGTTATACATGAGGTCACTATGAGTCAAAACTCACTCAGCAGCATCTAACAATAAGGAAAACCAGTTAATATGACTATTAGTCACATTTACCAACCAACCACTAATGCCAAAGATGAAGAAATTGAAGATTTTCACCAGCTTCTACAGTTTGAAATTGTTCAAACATGCAATCAAGATACATTGATAATTACTGGTGATTAGAATGCAAAAGTTAGAAACAAAGAAGGATTAAAAAAAACTCAAACCCACTGTCATCGAGTTGATTCTGACTTATAGAGATCTTTAGAACAGAGCACAACTGGCCCATAGGGTTTCCAAGGCTGCAAATCTTTATGAAAGCAGAGTGTCTCATTTTTCTCCCACACAGAACTTTTGCTTAGCAGCAGAATACTTTAACCACACACACAAGAGGTCCTTAAAGAAGGCTTAGTAGCTGCAAAATATGGCCCTCGTGATAGAAATGATGTCAGAGAACACATGATAGAATTTGCAAGACTGTAGCATTATTCATTGCAAACACCCCTTTTCAACAACATAAAGGAAGAATATATATGTGGCTCTCACCCTATGGAATATACAAGAATCAAATTGACTACATCTGTGGAAGGAGACGATGGAGAAGGTCAACATCATTATAACAATAAGGCCAGGGGCCAACTATAGAGCAGACCTTTAATTTCTCATCTGCTAGGTTGAGTTGAACCTGAAGAAAATTTTAAAAAAAGTACCCGAAAGCCAGAGTACAACATTGGGGCATATTTCACCTGAATTTAAAGACCATCTCAAGAATAGATTTGACACATAGAAGACTAGACAAGTAGTGGGGTGACATCAAGGACATCATACATACAAAAGATCATTAAAAAGACAGGAAAGGGGGAAAGACCAAAAGGGATTTCAGAAGAGACTCTGAAATTTGCTCTTGAATGTGCTGTAATTAAATTGAATGGAAGAAATGAGGTAAATGAGCTGAACTGAAGATTTCAAAGGGATCTCAAAAAAGCAAAGTAAAATATTATAACATAACTTGGAGATAGAAAACCAAAAGAAAAGAAAACATTCAACATTTCTCAACAGAAGGAATTGAAGAATAAGTTCAAGCCTCGAGTTCCAATATGGAAGAATTTTATGGAAAAGATATTGAGCAAAGCAGGAAGCATCAAAAGAAGATAGGAGGAACACACAGAATCACTGTACCAAAAAGAATTGGTCAGTGTTCAACCATTTTAGGAGGCAGTATATGATCAAGAACTGATGGTAGTGAAGGAAGACGTACAAGAAAAAATAAACAAATAAAGCTCCAGGAACTGATGGACTACCAATTGAGTTGTTTCAACAAATGGATGCAAAGCTGGAAGCCCTCACTCATCTATTCCAAGAAATGTGGCCAACAAACTAGAAGAGATCTACATTTGTGCCTGTCCCAAGTAAAAGAGATCCAACAGAATGTGGAAATTATCAAACAATATCGTTAGTATCAGACACAAGTAAAATTTTGCTGAAGATAATTTTTAAATGATTACAATAGTGCATTGACTGGGAACTTCTAGAAATCCAAGCCAGATTCAAAAGAGGATGTGGAACAAGGCATATCATTGCTGATGTCAGATGAATCTTAGCTGAAAGCAGAGAATACTAGGAAGATATTGTATTGACTATGAAAAGGGATTTGACTGTGTGGATTATAACAAATTAAAGATAACATTGAGAAGAATGGGTATTCCAGAATTTAATTGTACTCATGCAGGACCTATATATAGACCATGAGGCAGTCATTTGAACAGAACAAGGGGGTACTGAATAGTTTAAAATAAGGAAAAGTGTACGTCAGCATTGCATCCTTTCACCATACTTGTTCATTTTCTATGCTGAGCAAATAATCCAAGAAGATGGACTATATGATGAAGAATGCAGAATCAGGATTGGAGGAAGACTCATTAACAACTTGTGATATGCAGATGACACCACCTTGCTTGCTGAAAGCAAAGAGGACTTGAAGTACTTACTGATGAAGATAAAAGACTGTAGTCTTTGGTATGGATTACACCTGAACATAAAGAAAACAAAAGTCTTCCCAATTGGATCCATAAGCAACATCATGATAAACTGAGAAAATATCGACATTGTCAAGGATTTCATTTTCCTTGGATCTACAATCAACACCCATGGAAGCAGCAGTCAAGAAATCAAATGACATATTGCTTTGGGCAAGTATGCTGCAAAAGACCTTTTTAAGCTGTTTATATATATATATATCACTTTGAGGAATAAGGTGTGCCAAGCCATGGTGTTTTCAATCATCTCATATGCATGTAAAAGCTGGAAAATGGACAAGGAAGACTGAAGAAGAAATGATGCTTTAAATGTTGATGGTGGTGAACAATAATGAATAGACTATGGACTCCCAGAAGAATGAGCAAATCTGTCTTGGAAGAAGGACAGCCAGAATGCTTCTTAGAAGCAAGGATGGTGGAACTTCATCTCATGTACTTTGAACATTTTATCAGGAAGCGCTAGTCCTTGGAGAAGAATATCATGCTTGGTAGAGGGACTGATATGGTGGCTGCAACAATGAGCTCAATCATAGCAAGGATTTTGAGGATGTCACAGGACCAGACATTATTTTGTCCTGCTGGACATGAGGTCACTATGAGTCAGAACAGACACTATAGCACCTATTGACAACAAAAGCATTCACTTAGATAGTCTTTTGAATCTAGTGTATAGGTCAATAATACTACCACAAGAAAGTAAAATATGATTTTGAACTTGAACTCTAGCAAATGAGTAGGGTTTCAGTCTTAATTAACTTGTTGAAAATTGGTCCTGAGTATATATTAACATTATCTTTTGATGCTCTTCTAAATGATTAATAATGAAAAGGTATTTCAATATTTACTGCATTCCCAGAAGTATCTTTTACATATTCATATAAGACCTGAAATGAACAGAGGTATAAATGAAAAAAAAAAGTTAAGTACTGTTTTTTAGTAAAACCATGCAAAATCTCATCATTTTGAAACTCAAGAATCTGTGCAACAAAATCATCTAAAACATAATAAAAACTCAGAAGGCAAGAAAGAAAAAGTTTCTTTAATAAGGAAATTAATAGCAATAAGAGTTTCTTGCTTATATACACTCCTTACTTAGAATTCATTTGGTTTTATATTTGTAGGTAAGTCTAACAAATGTGTTTATCTAGCTTCCAATTCTATGATGCATTAGATGTAGCAATTTTGAAAATATTATCAACCGGCAGTTTGATAACAAAGGAGAAAACAGGGCAGAAGGTCACAAAGATCAGTCATTTAGTCTTCCAATTCAAGAAGAGTCAGTCTCACGTCTTTCAGTAAGCCCTGAGGGGATCATCACTAAAATACAGAACTCAAACTACATGTCATGTTATGTTGAACTTAAGCCTTCAAACAAAGGCTAAAGTATCTCAGTATATCTTACTTATGAGGTTGAGATTTTGTGTAATCCAGATAGATAAACTTTTAGATATCTTGGTGTTTAAAGAGATCAAGCCTCATGGCATGGGGAAATTCATGCTGACACACTGGACTAAATAAGATTTCCTGCTCTTCTTATTTGGTATTAACTATCTGTCTGTCTGTCCATATACCCAACTTATTAATTCTTTCTTTCAAAAAGCAAGTATTTAAAGAATACCTACCCTGTGCTTGGTACTATTCTAAGCATTGGAAATATAGCAATAAACAAAGGAAACAAAATCTGTACCCTCATCAGCTTATATATTAAAAGAATACAGCCCCAATAAATAAGGACAACATAGAAACAACAACAACAAAACTCACTGCCGTTGAGTAAATTCTGACTCCTAGTGACCCAATAGTGGCTAAAGCACTTGACTGCTAACCAGAAGGCTGGCGGTTCAAACCCACTAGCCACTCCTCAAAAGGAAGGTTGGGCAATCCTACTTCCGTAGTGATACTGCCTCGGAAACCCAAGGAGGGGTCGCTATGAGTCGGGGTCGACTCGACGGCACATAACAACAACAACAACAACAAGTGACCCAATAGGACAGAGTAGAACTGCCCCATAGAGTTTTGTATGTTATAATCTTTATTTTAAAAAAGGAAGCAGACTGTCACATCTTTCTCCCCTGGAATGGCTGGTGGATTCAAACCACTGACCTTTGGTTAACAGCCAAGTACTTCAACCACTGCACCATTAGGGCTCTTTAAGGAAAACATCCAGAATTTCTAAAAATTGTAAGTGCTATGTAGAATCATAAAACAGGAGAGGGAAAAGGGATTACCTGTGATTGCTGCTAAAGAGCTCTAGGGACATAGTGGGTAAGGCATTTGTATGCTAACCACAAGGTCAGTGGTTCATACCCATCAGCTGCTCCATGGGAGGAAGAAGAGGCCATCTGCTTTCATATAGATTTAGAGCCTTGGAAACCCAATGGGGGTTGCTATGAGTTGGAATCGACTCAATGACAGTAGGTTGGGTGCTTGCCGGTTTCAATTTTAAATAGATTTGTGAGAGAAGGCATCAACTGAGAAGATAGTATGTGTACAAAGATTTAAAGAGGGTGAGAGAGTTAGATGCAACAGCAAGTAGAAAGTTTCTATTGTAGAAGCATGTCAGCTGGTTTGAGAAACAGCAGGCTACGAAGTGAATGAAGGAACATAAGCAGATGATGTCTGAACAAATGAAGGTAGAAGTAGGTCATAAATCATATGGAGCATTGTAGGTCACACAAAGACATTAGTTTTCTATTGAGGTGTAGGAGTTTGATCAGGGGTGTGATGTAATCTGGTTTGTTCCATCAGTGTTTTGGCTGCAGTGTTGAGAATGCTAAGAGCAAAGGGGAAAAAAAATCACTGCCATCAAGTCGATTCCAACTCATAGCAACCCCCTTTGGGTTTCCAAGACAGTAAATCTTTACAGAAGTAGCTGGTGGGTTTGAACCGCCGACCTTCTGGTTAGCAGTCAAATGCCTTAGGCATTATACCACCAGAGTGCTGATAAGAACAAGAGTGGATCTTAAATGACCAGTTAGGTTAATCTCACAATAGTCCAAGCAAAATATAATGATGGCTCAGGTAATGGAGGTAGCAGTGAAGATGAAGTGATCATATTTTGAAGTTAGAGAAATAGATTTTATTGAGGATTTCTATATGGGATGTTATAGAAATAGATGAAATTAACAAGAATAAGAAGAATGGAGTTGCCATTTCAGAAACTGGGTAGATTGTAAGAAGAACAGGTTTGGGAATGGGAATAAAGAGTTTAGTTTTGGATATGTTAAAGATGCCTCTTAGATATATTTGTAGCACTTTAAATCTAGCTTTCTCTTTATTTAATAAATATTAATTGTTGATAAAGGCATTATGGAAGCATTTACAGGGAACATTAGACTCAGCCTTAGTTCGGTGGGAAAGTTGTGAGAAGTTTTCCCAAATAAGACAAGAAGGCTGAAACCTAAATTAAACCATGTTTCAAGGTGACTCTTTATTTGTTCCTTTTTATTTAAAAATCTACTGTCTTACTTTCTAAAGTGTTATAATATACATATTTGTTGTTGTTGTTGTTATGTGCTGTCAAGTTGGCCCTGACTCATAGCGACCCCTCCTTGGGTTTCTGAGGCACTATCACTATGGAAGTAGATTGCCCCATCTTACTTCCGAGGAGTGACTGGTGAGTTTGAACCGCCAGCCTTCTGATTAGCAGTCAAGTACCTTAGGCACTATGCTACCAAAGCTCCTAATGTACATATTAAACCCTCAGTAAAGTCTTGATTATCAAATAAGTGAAGGCCTGAGTGGTGAAGTATTAAGTAAGTAACAACAGTTACTATTCATTAACTTATCACTCTATACTAGGCACTCTTTTGAGTATTTTACACACATGTTCTCATTTAATTCACATATAAATCATACTGTATCATTGTGTCAATTTTAAGAAAACAAAACAGAGGTTAATAAACTGCCCAAGAACACACAGTCAAGTCTTTGACTTACTCCAATTGTAGTTTTAACTACTCTTTTATAATACAAAGGGGTAGAATGGGGTATAAAGAATAAAACAATTTTAAGCAGAGTGAACAGCATATTCAGAGCAGGGCAACCAAAGGAAGCATGACATCTTTGGGAGATTTGCAAGCATGACAGAGCAGTGAGGTAATTATGTTCTGATGAACTGATGTTTGTATTATACTTAGCAGTTTTAAAAGTATTTTCTAATAGGCACTCATAAAGATGTCTGTGAGGGGGGGAAATGTTTTTACTATCACTATTTAATGGATGAGAAATAGGCTTAAATTCACTAATTTGGTCAATTAGTAACTGAGACTCAAACTCAGACTTCTTTCACCAAAACTTAAAACAAGTTTTAGTTTCTTTTTATTTTGAATGATGTACTGTATCCATTCAGGAGTTGAGGAAATATTCATAGGGATATGTGTATTTTTATACTGAAAAAAATATGGAAATTGGAAATAGTTTATAATATAAAAATGAGTGGTGTGGATGATGACAATGACAATGATAATAACTGTCATTTATTGAACACTTAGGATACATCAGGCACTGTTCTAGGATCTTTATAATCGTTTACTAAATTTAATCTCAAGAGAGTTGATTAGGAAATTCTATTATCATCTCAATTTTAGACATGAGAAAATTGGTTGAGGCTGAGGTAGGCTCAAGCAATTTACTGGTGATCATCACACCACTAGAAAGTTGCAGTGAAGAAAAGAACTGATATCAGAAAGTAGCCTGAAATCAGAGGTCAGCCTTCTAACAGTTTAGTCAGGAGCTACATTACCCAGCCAGTACTTGAATGTTTTGTTTCTGTAATACAGCCAAACATGAAACTGACAGCTTGGAGTAGGTTCTGATGAGTGAGAAATTATTGTCTGAATTATAACAACGTATGGATTTGTTCACTGGCCTTGAAACGGTTTTCGCCCTAGCTTCACACATGCTTTTATCACAGCTTAAGACAGCAGATGGCCCTCTTGCGTTTTCTTTCGCTTACCTCTGCCTGTAAACAACTAAATAGCGTTTCTTTTCTTTTTCTTTTCTTTTTTTTTTTTTTCTTGAGAGCAAGGAGGGAAAAAGCAGGGATTAAGCTAAAAGAACTTGATTATCCCAATGCTGCCCCACCCCTATGCTACCTTAAAACAGAAAGCCTCAAAGATTAGAAACGACCGCTTGAGGTTTGTGAAATTCACAATTTCAATAGACACTTTGAGGCTGAAAAGTGTGCTGTTCCAGGCGCTGCACCAGGGGTCGGAATGCATCAAGAAAGAAAAGCATAGTATTTTTCGGTTATCAAAAAGCTGAAAGGCTTTGTGCTCCAGGTGTGTTATTAGTGTCAGTGGAAGCTGTGAAGATTAATTTCCTTTCCACCTTGCGGATGGGCGGAGGGAGAGGAGAGGAAGGTGAAAAATGGAAGGGAGTATCAGAGACCCTCACAGCCAGAGCTTCTTATTACTCACAGGAACTTGCTTCGGCTTGGAAAGCTACAACTCGGGCGGGATCCTGTCCGTGGTGCTGAAACACAGCCTCGTCTGGAGGTTGCGGAACAAGGAACGGAAGGGTCTGAGGAAGCCTAAAACCAACGTCTTTAATGAATTATACAAAGATTTTGGGAGGAAAGACTGCATTATAAGAAAATATCTCGGAGGAAAATAATTAATACAACTATAACAACAAGTAGTGTGATCTCACTCTTTTCAAGTAATATAGTTGACAACAATAGTAACAATAATAGTAACAACAACAAACCTTTAAAAGCAAACTAGGTTATTATGTTGGTTGGGGTAATTGTACTAGATATAAGGCATCGTTATGCTTGACTTTCTTTTTTCTTTCAAAAACTCACTACAAAAGCTTTAAGTAAATTTACTTTAATTTAAAACTCATTAAAAAATTCCAATCCAAGACTTCCAAAATATTCATGCTGGTCTTCAATGAAGGAAGCCAAGAGTAGCAACTCGTTATATTAAATAGGACTTATTTCAGTGATTAAAAGGTCAGACATACTTTATTTGCCATTTTACTACATGTACATCTCTCTGTAGATGGACTCTCACTAAACAGGGACATAGCAACGCAATATACACTAAAAATGGAAGAACAAAGACATATGAAACAGAACATAAAGGTAGAGAAAAATAATTAGCATGCACCTTTTCCTCATTTTTCCTATCTAATGGATGGTTAGAGATTACAAATTTCTGGCAAAAATATGCTCGCATATTTCTTTTCATATGCTGTTTCGTAGATGTAACATAACGAGGTAGGGGAAATAAACTTACAGAGTACTCTACTTAATATTAAATACATTATACACAATCCTAAATCCAGTGATATCTGCACTGGACCCAAATCTACTCACTTCCATTAGAACAAAAGAAGACTTATTAATACAGATGAGGGTAAACACAGCAAACAGCAATAGAGCAGTAATTGCTCACAAGGAGAGGTTGTGGATAAGTTCTGTAGATCAGAAGCTGTCTAGCCTCCCTGTAATCAGCCCTTAGCTCCCTTCTCCCACATGCCTTGTTGCGATTCTCTGTAGTACTTTATTACCTGTTCCCGAGACAAAGAGAGAGTGCGTGTTGGTAACAAACTGCTCCCAGGGCTGCGACGTAGGTGTTCCCCTCCTTTTTCCAGCTTTATAGCAGTCACTGGAGAAGTGATTTTTACAAGTCTCCTGATTACCAAATGAGTAATTTGGTCCTATCCTTTACACTGTATTGTAAGAAGTCTAGTTTTTCATTTCATTTTTTTCTTTAACTTCCTGTGATGATAACAAAAACAGTGCAAAGGGAAAAAGAAAAAGTAAGAAGCCCCTAGCAAGAAACTGCTTTGGCTTCTGTCACTCGGAACCAATCCTAGAGACCATGGATGAAGTGTTTCTCTCTCAATCTCCTTGTTTTTCAGGTGTCCTCCACTTCCTCTCTTCTTCCTGTGCCTTCAAATTTTTCAATTATCCAAGACAGAACACTATCAGGACACAGATAAAGAGGAGAGGCACTGGCTATTGTATTTGAATTTCGGACATAGTTCATATTACTTTGCTCCCTGGCAGGAGCTTCCCTACAGGAGAAAAGACTTAGGTACAAAAAGATGAGAGCTTAAATTGGAGTATCCCTGAGTGTAGGTTGTCTTTCCCATCCCTAGAATATTGTCACACCTCCCTTAATATTTCTGCCGCGACTTCCTCAGTATTCTCCTGAGCGTTATATCCTATCCAGCTGCTGTTTTGTGGCTGCCAGCTCCTCCTCCAACTGCTAGAGAGCACAATTGGGAAGTTTTTTTTTTTTTTTTTTTCATGCCACCTTGTCACATCTTCTCGCCTTCCCTCCTTTTTTGTTCCATGTCACCATTTCAAAATGGCAAGCTTACCCTTCCTAGCAGCAGTAGGAAGAGTCCAGCAAGTTTGGGTGAACTAGGTGAAGAGTGGAGGCGCCTCCCTTCTCAGGATACACTCTCCTCCCTTTCAGTCTCCCTCCCATTCCCTCCTCCTTCCCGGTTTTAGGGTGCTTGGTGCTGAAGGGATTAGCTGGGAGGGCAGAAACCACCTCACCCTGCTACTGCAGCTGAGTTTCTGTGGACCAGGAGCCACGTTAAGATCGAGAAGTCCAGTTAAGCCACGGAAGCGACAAAAATCAGCGCGTTTTCTCTAAGAAAAAGCGCACCGATATTCCTTCAATTCCACCTCCTTTGGTCCAGCTTCTTTGTATCCCCTCTACAATCTATCTTATCTTTCTTTTTTAAACATTTAAAATCATTATATGCGTGTTTTTCCCCCCCTCCGGAATAGTAGACACAGGAGGGAGACTAGGTGGGGGGATGTAGTGGGTTAAGAACTGAGCACTTTGATTAGAAATCTCCAGAGAGAAGATTGCTCTCTCCAGATGCTGATTTCCAAAGCACTTGACAATCACCGGCACAAGCCCAGAGCAGGCGGCGGCGGCGGCGGCGGCGGCAAAACCGGCCGGTGGGCAGCTCGAGCCCGGTGCTGAGTCTTGCCCAGCAAGCTCCTGTTCGGACCAAAGAGCAGAGACACTGCCGGGACCTCCCCTCCATCTGGTGCTCAAGAAGAAGGCGGCCTTTTCTATCTCACTCTCGGAAGGCAGGCAGGACAAAAAGGCAGCACGGGTGGCAGTGGCGGCCACCGACAGGGCTCCAGCTGCTCGTGGTGACAGGCTGCGCCCGCACTGGCCGCCCCACTCCTGCCGGCGCGGCCGGGCGGCGACAGACACGACCTCGGGCTCCTCGGGCTTGCCCGCTGCGCTCCGGGCGCATCTGCGCGCCTAGCCCCGCGCTCCGCGGAGAGAGCTATGGGTCCTAGTCGGGACTGAGTTCCCTTACCTCTCTCCCCAACCCCTCCATCCTTTCCCCTTCTGCTTTCCCGAGGGCGAGTTGCGGTCTGCGCCGCCCCTTACCTCTCCCGTGCCCCTAGCTCCCCTTCCCTCTACCCCCTTCCCTTCCTGAACCCATTCCCTAGGCCACCATGGCCGCGGCTATTGCCAGCGGCTTGATCCGCCAGAAGCGGCAGGCGCGAGAGCAGCACTGGGACCGGCCGTCTGCCAGCAGGAGGCGGAGCAGCCCCAGCAAGAACCGCGGGCTCTGCAACGGCAACCTGGTGGATATCTTCTCCAAAGTGCGCATCTTCGGCCTCAAGAAGCGCAGGTTGCGGCGCCAAGGTCTGTGTGGGTCACTATTGGGAGGTACGCCCTCGGATCTCTCCCATATCCTCGCCTGGAGTCTCCTTGGCCTCCCCTCTTTCCTTTTCTCCCTCTACGGGTCCACCTCCCACCCTCAGTCAAGGTCTCCCTAGTGAGAGCTCCGAGCGCCTTCCGCGGGAGCTGGGAATCTGCTCTCAGGCAACCTGTAGCCACTGAAAACTCAACCCTGCCAGGTTCTGGCAAGTTGTTGGCTCGCTCCTCGCCGTGCTCTCCGAATTTCATGCGGGCTGGGTCCAGAAACATCTGTTTCTACTTCGAAGGTCTTGGCTTCCCCTGAGGACAGAGGTTTAGACCAGGTTGCTCTGTGATCCTAGAACATTAGGAGAGGATTTTTGTACCCGAAAAACATCAGGGTCGCTTTCCCTGCTCCCAGCTGATTTTCCTGTGGCCTAACTTGCCCCCCCCCCCCGCCAGGTCTCTTAGAAATCTCCTTGGCTCTCAGCAGGCACTGGTGTAAGAAGTGAGTGGAGGATGTGTGTGAACCATGGGTTAGTTCAACTGAAATTTACCAGAAAGCTGTTTAGCAGTTAGCCAGCAGCATCGGGCGTCCCATAGCACCTCAGTCAAATTTTAGGATTGGATGGAGGAGGCGAAGCAATGAATAAAGAATGAGTCTTAACTGGGTGTTTGGTGAAGTATAAATTCCTAATGTGAGTCAGTTTTAATTGAAGGACGGGAGAATTCCATGAGACAAAACAAGCAGACACTACATAAAGATGACTAGACTAGTTGCTTTGATTCACATAATATTGGAGAAACAGTGCCCAGTATGACCTTCTCTTTTCACTTTTAAAATGTCAGAGTCTGAGAAAGCAACCCCATCAAGATATTGGGCCCAGTAGCTTTTGTTTCTCTCTCTGCTTGCTTCCACATCCAGTTGCTAAGGGTGGTTGTTTTGAGAGTATGTGGGGTGTTATGTGCAAGAAAGGGGAATGCTTGCTTTTCATTACCAAATGGGTTTGGCAGGAAACATCAAAGAATATATTTACATTAATAGGAGTGTATGTTTGCCCAGCACCTTATATTCTCGGTACCCAGCTGTGTTTGTTTTAAATACCATGTTGTTTCAAAGACAGGGGAGAGAAGCATATGCTGTACTTGTGTGACTATATGTGTGTTGTGTATACATTTACAAATCTATAACCCAAAGTTTTAGTACTTGTTGTTTATAAAGGCTAAAGCTAAATGCCAAAAAAAGACACTCACTTATAGCACAATTAAGAAATTGGAGATTACTTGTTCTTCAAATCAAGCTTCAAAGGCAAAAATCTGGGAAAAAAAAATCAGAGTAGAAATGTGATAAGAAATATAAATGTAATATGTAACATTACTTCTTGATGAAAGATTTGGGGATATTGATACTTTCAGATGAGTATGGAAGCTATTAAGAAAGATAAATTTAGATTTCCCACTTTAGCTTAGAGACTTAACCACACCCCTGTGTGTTAGATGGCCAGCTCAACTGTTTTAAGCACCAGTGATCCTTGGAGTGGCACTTTATTGTGACTTACAGTGTTTGCATCACACCTTATTTCATCAGACAGATATCTTGTAGGATACAGCTTTTACCAGGTAGAGCTCCAAATTTACCATACTTAAATAAACATTTTCCCTTTTATATAATCACATTTTAATTTAAATACTGATGGAAACTTACTATATGTATTCTTTAAATCTATCCCCAGTAGATTACTTTATAAATATGGACAATAAATGTTTTGTGTCACATTGAGTGGTGAAAGAGGGTTTGCTCTACAGTATTGACTCTTCTTGTTGTTGTTGTTGTTATGTGCCCTCGAATCAGACCCAACTCATAGTGACCCCTCCTTGGGTTTCCAAGGCAGTATCACTATGGACATAGATTGCCCCATCTTCTTTCCAAGACTCTTAAGACGGGTGTATTATTTTTTCCAGATACAGAAAAATATCTGAGCTTGTTAGTAGTCTCTTTGCCCATTTTTAGCCTTGACTGCTCTCTTGGAATTCATGAGTTCAAAATGATGCTCATGCCTCAATGCTGTGAAGAAAAATATATCTGAGGTAACTTTCATTACATAATTTTTTAGTGGGAAATATCATCAGTCTTTCTTCATATTCCTCATATCAGAAATATATATATATATATGGTTTTCCATTCAACAGTTCATGCACATGTGGATTCATGACATTGATTGCGATCCCCATAAGAGAAATATAGTCTTTTGTGAGGAAAAATATAGACACTATGTATTTCTCACAAGGAATCCTGGTGGTGCAGTGGTTAAAGTGCTTGACTGCTAACCAAAAGGTCAGTAGTTCAAACCCACTCCACAGGAGAAAGATATGGGAGTCTGCCACATCTTTCAAGTATCAGAAAGGAATTATTTTACTACTTTTACCAATTTTAAGAAAAACAAATATTAAAACTTTATGTTATATAAATTATACTTTAGTATATATTTATATAATTTCATATTCTTATATGTAACTATCTGTAATTATTAGATTATTTGAGTAATCTTCCAGAAAATCTTTAAAGCATACTTACCTTTTCCTCAAATTCTCACTGTTTGTGTAGGAAATGCCCCCAGGAAATTTTTAAAATTTGATTTATTAATTTAAAAATATAAATTTTAAGTTTGACAATTTTATATATCATTCTGTTTGAAAATTGTTAATTTGACAAACAGTTATTGAGTCCCTACAACATGCCAGGTCCAGTCTTAGGTATTAGATATAGAGCAGTGAATAGAACAAATTAAGTCACTTCCACCATGGAGCTTGCAAACTTGAGGTAGAAAATCATTACACATGTAAAAGAACATATTAATAAGACATTACAAAATTCAGAGTTCTGTAAAGCAAGCAAGTAGAGGGCTGAGATAGAGAATCATGGAGGTGAGAGTGACAGAAGGGAGAGCTAATGAGATCAAATGGTTAGGGTGGACCACAATGAGACCTTTAGGTAGAGGGCTGACATCTAAGAAGGATGCAAATGTTTGAAGATCAAGTGGCAGGAACAATGTAAGCAGAGACCTTGATGTAGGAAAAGTCTTAATTCTATTGGGACAAGCAAAAGAAGTGTAGACACTTTAAGTAGACTCTCAATTATACTACATTCAAAATGTTTGCAGGCAGGATAATAGATGAGCTCCACCTTTTGAATTTTGAGGAAGGGCAACATATTTCTTAAATGTATGGTTTGGTGTTTTTTTTTGTTGTTGTTGTTGATGTTTGTTTGTTTTTAACACTTCATTACAAAGTGATTTACTTAATGTAAAGAGGATGACTAATATTTACCTATCCATTCTGAATAGGGGCCCTAACTCCATACCACCAACAACCTCTATCCCCATTGGGTGTTTTTTATACCAGTGAGTTGCTCTTATAAAGGAGAGAAACATACAACATGGCTACTAGAAGTGGGAGTGTACTAAGACTATGCTACTTTTACAGCTTAATTTCTCTCTATCCTTCCTCACCCCAATATTCCATAGACTACAACTGCCCTTCAGTGCACATCAAATTAACCACATACTTTCAAATCTGTGTGATTTTGTTTTATTGTGTGCCTAGAATCTTTTTCCCTCTTTCATGTTTACCTGTTGAAATTAGCTTCTTTTTTCTTTTCTTTTTTAATGCTTGGAGAAAAGCACCATCTCCTTTGAGAAGTCTTCCCTCATTCCATTGAACTGAAAATAAACTGCCTGTGGCATTTTATGCCTTACTCTTATTTTCACCTGACAATAACTAGTTGGGTACACATTTTCAGCATATAGCAGTTAGGAACACAGTCTGTGTTTTCTTCACCTTTATATGTTCTTAAGCCTTGATAGAATGTTTGCTCTTCACTGCTCTTTAATTGAAGTGAAATAAGGAAAAGAGGCTCAAAGCTAAGAAAATGTTCTTGAACCATTGTGCTCAAAATAGACTATTTTAGAGGTAAAAATACTTTTTTTGTGTATGTACAAAACATTTGTCATTTTAACATTTCTTATATATATATTTAAGTGACATTAATTATGTTTGTTAGGAGCTCTGGTGGCATAATGCCTAAGGCATTTGACTGCTAACCAGAAGGGTGGCAGTTCAAACTCACCAGTCACTCCTTGGAAGGAAGGTTGGGCAATCTACTTCCATATTGATGTTGCTGTTGTTGTTGTTATGTGCCGTCGAGTCAGCCCTGACTCATAGCGACCCCTCCTTGGGTTTCCGAGGCAGTATCACTACGGAAGTAGGATTGCCCAACCTTCCTTCCGAGGAGTGGCTGGTGGGTTTGAACCGCCAGCCTTCTGGTTAGCAGTCAAGTGCCTTAGCCACTATGCTACCAGAGCTCCATATTGATACTGCCTTGGAAACCCAAGGAGGGGTCGCTATGAGTCAGGTCAGACTCAATGGCACATAACAACAAACAACAACAACAAATTACATTTGTCATGTTGTTTAATAGTCACCTTTACCTGTTCTTAAACTTTTCTGTCACTTTTAGCAGAAGTTCAGTGTCCTCAGAGTGCATTTTTCTCCCTCCCTCCAACTGCCCCTAGTAACTACTAATAGATGGTCTCTATACTGTGCCACCAGAGCTCCCAAGTAAATATATTTTGTTACTGTTGTTATGTGCCGTCAAGTCGCCCCAACTCATAGCGACCTCTCCTTGGGTTGCTTAGGCAGTATCACTACAGAAGTAGATTGCCCAACCTTCCTTCCCAGGAGCTGGGCAATCTACTTCTGTAGTGATACTGCCTCGGCAACCCAGGGAGGGGTCGCTATGAGTAGGAGCCAACTCGAGAGCACATAACAACAACATATATTTGCTTGGGAGTTTGGTGGCATAGTGCCTAAGGCATTTGACTGCTAACCAGAAGGCTGGCAGTTCAAACCCACTAGCCACTCCTCAGAAGGAAGGTTGGACAATCTACTTCTGTAATGATACCACCTTGGAAACTCAAGGAGGGGTCTCTACGAGTTGGATCTAACTTGACATCAGTGAGGTTTCTTTTCTTTTTTTTTTTTTGGTATATATTTGCCTATTCTAAATATTTCCTATAAGTGAGATCATGCAATATGTGTCCTTTTTCTGTCTTTCTCTAATTCATTCCTTTTCTGAGGGATTATAGACCAACTGTATATTTGTGAGATATATATACAAGAATACAAGAACATAACATGCCTCACTTAGAGTTTAATTAATTTATTAAAAATAGATATTTAGATATATATTAATTTAACTAAAGATAGAGGAAAGCACAAAGAAATAAACAGTTTGAAAATAGTTTCATTATTTGGAATCTTAAAACATCAAAGTAGAAACTGCATGCAGTGATGTACAATAAACATGTACCTAGAAGGGGTTACATTTTTATTTTGAGTCTTTAAATCAGACAACACCCTTCATTGCTGGTAAGATAATAATCTTCCAAACAATTTGGTGTGATTAATGCAATTGTTTCTTGAAATTTGCTTTTTTGAGTACTGCATAGGAGTCATAGTATTGTGTGTCATGCTCATTTAATCAATAGTTGGGTGGGTTTCTTACTAATGCATCTTACCTGCAATAAGTAATAGGATGTCATAGAAAATAAGGAGTGAAAAATAAATTACTCACAATCTGCAGTCAAGTTACATTTTAATATAAAAACACAGAAATGTAAGTACACACATTTAAAAAAAAAACAAAAAACCTGCTTTATTCCAGTGTGAATAAAACAAGAAACCCTAAGTCATCTAAAGAAAAGAAAAGCAACTGAACTTTTTGCAAGATACTGTAAGGGAAGTTTTCACCCTCTCAGACAATAGTCATAGGAGATAGTAATAAGATGACCATTGTTCTTTTTTTTGCTGCTTCTTCAGTGTCACTACTATGTAAAAATTAAAAGACCACATGCTTGTTTTGGTTGCTTATAAAAAAATAAGCAAGAAAGCATTTTTCTCCAAATTGCCATCCTTCTTTTCTCTTGCAAGTGTGTTTTTGGGTTTCCTAAGGCCATGCCTGAGGGTGTTTCCTACATATCTTATGATACCTGTTGCTAACTTTCTATTTGTGAATTATGTTGAGTTTAGATAAAATTACACTCTTTCTAACTTGAAATGTCTTATTTTTAATACTTTTAATACATTTTTCAAATGGGGGTTTCTAAGTGAGAGATCCTATGATATTACTGAATTGGTAAATGAAATAATGTTAGAAACAATAACATGTGTACCTTGCTTTCCTTCTGTAGCTTAATTGTTATGATTTCAATATTCTATATTTGATATAGATTTCTAGAAATGATTAATACCATAGTGGTGTAATAAGCAAAGTGTAAAATAATAGGTGAAGTAAGACATAAGTAAGATTATGTAAGATGATTTTCTTTGGGGTGCATGAGATTCATAAATTGAGTTGGTTTTTCATATACTGAGAACATAGTACTTCATTGACAATTGCCTGGTGAAGAAATCCTTCACAGTTTCTTTATAAAGCATTTCAGAGGCACCAACATTTCCCCATCCCCACCCTAAACCATTACTAATGACAAGTGTCAATTTATATTTCAAGTTAGTAGAATTATAGTTCTGAATTACTATTTAGCCCTATATTTGTATTATTTCTTAATAACTCCATGATATATAAAGTTACTATGAGGATAATTATTGTTACCCTGGACATGAATGTCCCCTCTCTTCAATGTAAAATAATAAGTAATTTAGATTTTATTCCCTTAATTCAAAAAGAACTGCAGAAATGTAAAGGAAAAAGGTAGATGAAATGTTTTTCAATCTTATTTATACATTTACACATGGAGCTGGAATTCTGGCTTTCTTTCTAGTTGTGCTTTATAATATTTTCTCCCCAAAAGATGAGAAACTTTATTGAAAAGGACTATGATGTTTAGACAATGCAAAGTGGATGTGATTTTAAAAATATTTTAACATCCAAGGGCTAAAGAGTCAATGATACCATAATGGTAAACTCAAACATGTAAGAGACTGTATTAGGGGGTTTAATGCAATTTAATGCCAACTGCACATGTCGGTGCTACCTGAAAATAACTAATTCAGTAATTTTACTTATAATGATCCCAAAATTCATTTTGAGTAACTCAGATCACATGAAAATGCTATTGTTAATGGGGGTAAGGGATTAGTTGTTGGGAATGGTGGAAGAATCTAGGCACACTTGAACCTTTGTGTGATAGTTATAACTTTCACATTCCAGGGAGAATTCCTCTTTTCATAAAGTAATTTGTGTGTGTGTGTGTGTGTGTGTTTGTGAAATATGAGTTTTGTTCTATACTTTTCTACTTTTTTGATATAAGGTTTAATAAGGATCCATATAGTATGACCATGGAGGAAAGCTGCTT
The DNA here is from genome assembly GCF_000298275.1 of Orycteropus afer afer. Classification (NCBI taxonomy): domain Eukaryota; kingdom Metazoa; phylum Chordata; class Mammalia; order Tubulidentata; family Orycteropodidae; genus Orycteropus; species Orycteropus afer. Next base: position 1,088,059 of record NW_006922004.1, on the reverse strand, counting down.
AGAAGTCAGTGTTTCCTCAGTACCCAACCTTAAACTGACCCTCTACGAGTACTTGTTGAATGAATAAAAAATTCCACATTTCTTAGGACATACATATACAGTGATAGAGTGTGAAATTTGGGCTCAATTCATACATAAAAATGGCTACAATTGACTAGGTACTTATTAATATACATAACAACATACATGACGTCCTGTTTCAGGGACTCTGCTATTACTATTTAATGCTCACAACCACCCTATATAGTGGGTACATGAATATTATTCATAATTTTAAAAATGAGGAAACTTTCACACATAAAAAAGTGAATAAATTGGCCAGTTTCACATAGCTTAGTAAACAGTGGTGCTAGGACTAAAACACAGGTTTTCAGTCTGACTCCAGAGACCCTGCTCTCAACCAACACCAGTTGTCTATTGCTGTATATTTTATATTCATTCTCTCAATTAGTTGAGATTCCTCACCATTTCATAGCATAGGAAACTAAGGACCAGAGATTTCACGTATTACCAAAAACTTACACCTGGCAAGTGATACAGACAGCATTCAAAGAGAAATCTGTCTATCCTAAATCCTCTATCTTTTACCCCCTTATTTCACACTGTTTCAGTTCCTCATAAGATTGTAAACTCTCATTAATGAAAGTCATGCTACTTCAGGACATATGGTAGATGCTCAGCATGTGAACTTGCTGACTGAATGAGTGTAACAGTGTTTGCCTTGATATAAAGAAAGATTTGTGGGCACTGAGGAAAAGAGGTAGAAAAATTAAATATATTTTACCAAACCATTTTTGACATTGGAATGTAATTTTTTTTTCCAAAAGTGTCTGGATGTGACACATATTGGTGTAATCTCCTTAATGAACTGCAACATTGACCTGAAATTCTGATAAGGATTAATTTAGAATGTTTTCATTAGTATATAATTAATTTTCTTGTTAAATCCTTTATTTCATTAATATTGCTAGACTATATATTTTAGACATTTCTTCTTTTCAGTAAGATCCTGTAATAATTATATTCCTTATAGGCCTTATTATAGATGAGGAACTGAAGAAAACCACAAAGGTAATAGGGTCACAAATTAATCACGAATATTACATGCAGACTCTGTTAGAAATCTAGATACTGTCCGTGGTGTATTTGCTGCTTTTGAATTAACACATTGACTCATAACACTTTCTTAATGAGGTCTTAGATCTTGTTCTTAGAATTAATACTAGAAAAACATAGTATACTCTAGTCTAATAAGTTGGTAAATTTTATTATACACTCTGAAGTTATGCAATTTTTGACTCTGGAATTTCCTTACAAATCTAATTATATGTTACTTGGAGAATTTTAAAAAATTGGATTATATTATCTGGCTCTACTTTCCTTGCTTTATGTACATGGTAAAAATAACTATTTAATTCAACTGTCCACCTCTTTTGTATCTGCAGCTACACAGCTGATTTTGTACCTAACTACATGGTTTGGTCTCACTTTAACTGCACAGTCAGTAACCTCAAGGGCCCATTAGTACATTTTTTTAAAGTTCATTTTCATTTAACTAGGTAATATTTATTTCCTTCTTTCTCTCATTTCTAATCTCAAATATGGCTTTACTTTCTATTTCTCTGAGAAAATAGAAATAATCAGAGAAAAATTTTCACATAATCCACAACTGCTTTTATTAGTCTATCTACAGATCTATCCATATACTCTTCTTTTGCTATTGAACTATTGGGTGAACACTGGCTCTCCTTATCTAAGATCAAGACCTTCTCAAATTGTGCAGAAGAGCCTCTCTCATACTCAAGGACATGAATCCAATAATTCTCTTCTTCCTTCTGCATATAAAATTTCCATATGCTACTGTATTATTCTCATCAGCATATACATATGCTCTAATATATCCCAGCTTAAAAAGGAACTCCGTCTTAATCATGCATTCCTCTCTAGCTATTCAACCACTTGTCTATTTTTTTTAAATAAAACTCTTTAAAAATAAATCTCTAACACCTCTCTTTCCATTCTTTCTTGAGCCCTTTCCATTTGAGTTTCTTCTCTACCAATAGACTGCTCTTGTCAAGGTCACCAACGACTTGCAAGGTGCCAAAACCAAGGGTCTATTCTTAGTCATTATACTGATTGTGTAGCATTTAACATTCATATTTTCAAAAATAATTTGTATTTTTTACTGTAATGTGGGTACAGTTATCATTATAGTGCTTTAAATATATTATTTACTTCACCAAAAACTCTTCATGTGATCTTTTCATAGCTATGATATGTTTGCATTTTTAATTGACTAGTATTAATGTGCTAACTGCTGTCATCATGTGTCATCAAGTCCTACCAAGCTCTGACTCCAGCTTGATTCACCACTGAAAGGCAATACTTGTTATTTCCTTACTAACGAAGACTGTCCCTTTCATTTTATCTGTGTTGGCCTGAGTGATGTGTCTTTAGGAAATAAACTGAGAGAAGAATGGTCTTTCATAGTCTTTTATTTTTTATTTTAGTCTTTAAATTCAAATGCAATGATTTTTTGACTAAGCAGTCACCATTTTCAAATACCTTAATTACTAGCATAGTCAATAATACTTGGTTAAATGAAATTTTCATTTTTTTTAAACTTATTGTGATCTGGGTAAAGGTTTACAGAGCAAATTGGTTTTCCACTCAACATTTCATACACATTTTATTCCATGACCTTGACTGCAGTTCCTACAATGTAACACCCCTCTTCCCCCTTCCTCCCTGTGATTACCATTTCCCTTTGTCCTTCTTTTCTACCCCTTTTCTGTTTTCTGAAATTTATCCATGACAAGTGCTTTCCTTTTGGTCTCACATGGTTGATTGTTCTTACAGGTGTGTACCTCCTTAATGTTATTGTTCACCTCATAGGGTGTGTATTGTTTGGCTGAAGGTTGAACCACAGGTATGAGTTCACTTCCAGGCTTGAAAGGTAACTAAGAATCATAGTCCCGGGGGGTTCCACCAGTCTCTGTCAGGCCAGTAAGCCTGGGCTTTTTATGATTTTGAGTTTTGTTCCAAATTATTCTCCCATTCTACCCAAGACTTTCAACTGTGATTCCTTATAGAGCAGTTGGCAGTGGTAGCAGGGCACAATCTAGTTCTTCTGGGCTCAGAGTCATGGAGGCTGAAGTTCACATGGTCCATTTTGCAAAGAACATCTGTGAGGTGTTGACGATGATGAGTTGGCAACTGGAGTATAGGAATAGATTTACAGAAGAGTTCTGTTGTCTCTAGGGGTAATGTATAACTGCTGGGTTCAATGGCTATTATGTGAAGATAATTCACAGTAAACTCATGAATACTTGATACATATGATTTGTTTATTTGTTCATTTGGTTTCTTTAGAATCCAAGAATTCTATCCCTTTTGAAGAGGTCTTTAAGACAGAGAGAATCTTGATTAATGCAATTTTATTCCACTCCATGTGTCTTTTATTGCTTTGAATTTCTGTAAATAAATCATGCCTATTATTAGATGAGGTTCACAGTGGTTTAAGGACTTGGATGCTAACAGAAAGGTTGGCAGTTCGAACCTATCAGCTACCCCAGGGGAGAAAGATATGACAGTCTGTTTCCGTACACATTTCTAGCCGTGGAAACTCTTGGAACAGATCTACTCTGTTGTGCAGGGTCATTATGAGCTGGAACCAACTCCATGGCAGTGGGTTTGGGTTTTGGTTTTTTATCCTTAGGGATGTTATGTCCTTCAAATATTTGTTCATGACTTTTTTAATCCTCCTTACCATTTGACCAAGTTATAATTGTTTAACTCTATTAATCTTTCCGATAAGTAAATGCCACCAGCACCTTAATCATTTCTGTGGCTTGGATTGTTCAATAATTACCTCATCCTATTCCAGCAAATGAAATGACTTCTATTTTCGTAAAGAATGTCATGCTGAGGCTAACCTCGATATAGAGGAGACTGAGTGCATCTGCCGTCTCCCTTCTTACTGAGCGTAGGGGTCTGAACTTGAACAGAGGGGAGAGGAAACTGGGTAAGTTTATGTAAGGCATGTATGAACAAGAGTTAGGTACTGGACTGTTAACTGAAAGTACGGCAGTTCAAACCCACCAGCTGCTCCATGGGATAAAAGACCTGGTGATCTGCTCCCATAAAGATTTCAGCTTAGGAAACCCTGTGGGGCAGTTCTACTCTGTCCTGTAGGGTTGCTATGAATTAGAATTGATTCATGACCCAAAACAAGAATAACAACATGCCAGTTTGATCTCATGCCTGAAAAGTGAGATTAAAAGAAAAGTGCAGGGAAAGGGACCAAATATCTTGACTGCATGTGCCAAGACTAGAGACTTTGTATGCCACACCTCTCACTTCTCCCATCCTCAGGAAATAGGTGCTTTTATTCCCATTTTCATGAATTAGGAGAACTAAAGGAATTTTTCCAGGGATTCCTCTTTGGCAGAGGTAGTGTTTGAACCCAGTTCTGACTGATACAGGGTATATGTTTTTCAAATGAATGCAGACTCAATAAATTCTAAATAATAAAGGAATTCAACATCACATTCCAGCATCTTTTTCAGCTCATCCCTGGGATAGGCAAGAATGCCTACTTCACCAACGTCATGGGTTGCCTCTGTTCATATCTTCTTGTTGTTGTTATTTGCCCTCAAGTTGGACCCGACTCATAGCGACCCCTCCTTGGGTTTCTGAGGCAGTATCACTACAGAAGTAGATTGCCCAACCTTCCTTCCGAGGAGTGGTTGGTGGGTTTGAACTGCCAGCCTTCTGGTTAGCAGTCAAGTGCCTTAGGCACTATGCTACCAGGGCTCCATATGGCTCTGTATAAGAAGAACAAGGGACCTCACATAGAAGCAGTGCCTCTGGCTCTGCCTCCATTTTTCATTTCTATCCCATAGTTGGAACATGAAGTCAAAAAGCTGTACAGAATGGCAGAGCCCAGTTACTTTTATCCCATAATCTCAGATTTTTCTTTTGGAGTGAACTGTCACCAGAGGATGTTGCAATATTGAAGTCTTACTGTAAGGTTTAGAGTATTTCATGTTCAATTTTTATTTTCTCCATCCCATGGCCTTTGGCTTTTGGAAAATTATAAGAGTTGCTGAATTTTCAAGTATATTACATTAACTAGGAAAAGTTTCCTGTTCCCATGGTACTGCTGTTGAACTGATGCCATTTTATCCTTAGAAATGTCCCTAGTGCCTAAGCGTTCCCATAAATGTTATCACTTCCATTTCTGGGTGGTTTATTGTTGTATAGTCAAGTGAAACTGGAACCCCATAGTGCAATATTAAGCACTTTTTGCAACTTGTATGCCAAAAATTCAACCTAAAGGTACAATTTTTATACCTCTGTGGGTTTTTCTTTTTCCCTATGACAGTATTAGCAAGGCATTATTTCAACACAATTTCCCTAGGTTATAACATAAATATTCCTTTTTGTTCACTTTTTAAAGAAGGAAGCACAGCACTTTGCAACATCACAGTTTTTTAATACTAGCCAAGGTGTCTTTATAATTGGCTGGCTTCATGTTGCTGTTCTTTTTATTCATTTATTTATTTTCTTTTTCTTCCCCCAACAAGTTGCCCATTATCTTATCTTCTGGTGTGGGCCCATGGATTTTTTTCTTAAAAAGTCAATGCAAAAAAATACTCAAAATCTCACCCCCACTACTCCCTTCACACCCTTCCCCTGTTACTTACTGCTGTTCCTACTTCTGCCCAGTCCTCCAACAAACAAATGACATCCACACTTCCATGGTGCTGTGGGGTGATGGTATGAACACCAACTCAAACAGAGACCCTGGACCTCACTCAGCAGTAGCTACCTGGGCAAACTTGACAAATCTGGTAATGTGTGGAAAGTTATGCAATGTGAAGGTTGGATGAGGCAATTTTGAAGACAGCTTAATTTTTTCTTTTGCTCCTTTGTTTAGAACCTCCTATGATTAGGCCTTTGAAAATAGAGACAAAACCAAATCTCTTTGCCATAGGGCTTATATTTTGCATTCAAGGGTCATCTTCAGAGCACAATTGCCCTCTCAGTGTTGTATTCTCAGTGTCTGCCTCTCTGTCCTGCTGCCCTTGAAGTTTTATAATGTACTTTGACTACATGATTCCTGTTGGCTGCTCACTAAATGCAGCCTGAAAATAGTTGGATAATTTTCCCTGTTTATTGCATATATATTCTGCCTTTGAGGATTTATAATGCAAATAATGTCTGTATCTGTTGCTTGGGATTGAGAAAATTGCAGATATAGGTGTTCTTATCTGTGTGTGTAGATAAAAATGTTGATGTGCAACTTTCTATGTGATGTAGCTAAGACATGGGGCATAAAAGCAATCTAAGTTATAAGTATGTTTAACTCCCCCCAGATAACACACACACACACACACACACGCATGTATATACAAAGAGCTCTGGTGGCACGGTGCCTAAGGCATTTGACTGATAACTAGAAGGTTGGTAGTTCAAACCCACCAGCTACTCTGCAGAAGGAAGACTGGGCAATCTACTTCCATAAAGATTTGTTGTTGTTGTTATTTGCCATTGAGTCTGACCTGATTCATAGTGACCCCATCCTTGGGTTTCCAAGGCAGTATCACTACGGAAGTAGATTGCCCAACTTTCCTTCCAAGGAGTGGCTGGTGGGTTTAAATCTCCAGCCTTCTGGTTAGCAGCCAAGTGCTTTAGACACTACACTACCAGAGCTCCTTCCATAAAGATTTACTGCCTTAGAAACATAACGGGAGTTGCTATGAGTTGGAATCAACTCAGTGGCACTGAGTTTGGTT
>NW_006922004.1:1079436-1081004 GCF_000298275.1 Orycteropus afer afer | reverse complement strand
GTTGTTTGCCGTCGAGTCGGCCCCGACTCATAGCGACCCCTCCTTGGGTTTCCGAGGCAGTATCACTACGGAAGTAGTAATAGTCTAAGAAATCCCATAGGGCAGTTCTACTCTGTCTTGTAGAGTCACTATGAGTTGGAATTGTCTCAGCAACACACAACTACAACATATACAAACATATTGTCTCACACACACACACATATTGTTTTTGGTTGCTGTCTAGTAGGCTCCTGCTCATGATGGCCTTGTATATTGCAGAATGAAACTTTGCCCTGTCCTGTGCCATCTTCATGATTACTGGTACAATTAAGTCCGTCATTGTGGCTCTCGTATCAGTCATTTCATTGAGGGTTTCCCTCATTATTACTGATACTCTACTCACCAAACATGATACCCTTTTCTACTTTCAGTCTTTCCTGAAAGACTATCCAAAGTAAGGGAGTAGAAGTCTCACCATTTTGCTTTCAAAGAATATTCTGGTTATATTTCTTCTAAGACTGGCTTGTTTGTTATTTTGGCATTCTGGTGCATTCAATAATCTTTGCCAACACCACAGTTTGAATGCATCAGTCTTCTTCTCTCTTCCTTTTTCATCATCCACTTTTTCATGCATAGGGGGTACTTGAAAAGTATTGGTTTGGTCAGGCACACCTTAGTCATAAGAATGACATGTTTGCTCTTTCATAGCTTTAAAGAGATCTTTTACAATAGATTTGCCAAGCACAATATGCCATCTGGTTTCTTGACTGCTGCTTCCATGGATACTGAATTTAGGAAAAAAAAAAAAAAGAGATAGTTAGATCCTCAAGGAAATGTCTATGTTCTTTAGTTAATTGCATTTAAACCATTTTCACCCCCACCCAATCCCTTGCAGTTACCCTACTGTTAAACCAAAAAAAAAAAAAAAAAAAATTAAACTCATTCCCATCAAATCGATTCTGCCTCATAGTGACCGCCATTGGGTTTCCAAGGTGGTAAATCTTAACAGAAGTAGATTGCCCCATCTTTCTTCTGTGGAGCAGCTGGTGGATTTGAACTGCCAATCTTCTTTAGGCAGATAAAGTCTACAGTTCTCCTTTATTCACAACTGTGAATACTAAGATGGAAAAAATAAGAAAGCTACTATACTCTATACTAAAAGTCAGTGTGATGCCTCCCAGTATTTATAGAACTCAATTCTTCCCAAAGACCTTTATTTGTTTTACTTTAACAAGCCTCATAACATTCTTCTGTAGTTGGCATCAGCACAGAGTTTTTCTTTGATTTTACAGCTTGGGTACATAAAATCTAGGAAGATTAGGTGCAAGTAAAACCCATTTGAAGGAAATACAGATTCAATAAGGAAACAGTGACAAGCCTGGGGAAAGAGATTTACTTAAAATGAATGAACACAAACATACCCTCTCCCACACACACACAACCAACATCTACAATGTAAATGAGTATTTCAAATCTGCAATTTGAAGTCCTTTTAAGTATAGTGATCATAGGCCTCAAGAACACTATACTCTGGTAGCATAGTGCCTAAGGCACTTGACTGCTAACCAGAAGGCTGGCGGTTCAAACCC
>NW_006922004.1:1057981-1079336 GCF_000298275.1 Orycteropus afer afer | reverse complement strand
CTAACCAGAAGGCTGGCGGTTCAAACCCACCAGCCACTCCTCGGAAGGAAGATGGGGCAATCTACTTCTGTAGTGATACTGCCTCAAAAACCCAAGGAGGGGGTCGCTGTGAGTCCGGGCCGACTCGACCGCACATAACAACAACAACAAATATCAACCAGGACACATTTGAAGAGAGCCACAAGGAAAAAAAAAAGAAACAGAAAAGTGGTGAAAAGTAATCTAGATAGCAGCATCAGATGGATTGGAAAAAAATAAATGCATTGGTTATTAACCCAAGATTGACAGCAACAACAAGCTTTGCTTAAAAGAGAGATAAAAACACTTAATGAGTCAGTTTCAACTTCAATAAGTTGAATTAATCAAACATAGGACTAAAGTTATTGGATTTATATTAAAAGTACTGCCTTTGAAGGAATGCAAGGCTAATGCATTTCTGATTAGCAATAAGCCCATGAAACTTTAGATTCTCAGGAACCATGACAGGATTTGGAGCAGGAAAAAACATCATTTGGCAAAAAATCTATCTCAGTAAATAGTAATTTTCCTAGTGAATAAAATAATTATAAGTCAAGAGGATCCCTTTATGGCTTCAAGGAATTATTCTATGGTTATTAGCACTTGTATCCAAGGCGATTCCATTTAAAGAGTGCATTACACAGAGGTGGTTTGATTAAACACACTGATTTAGTGAAGGCTATATCAATGTTGGCTGTAAGCACATTGTTTTATGAAGAAAAATGTGCCATATACCACATATACTGATTTGTATTTCAAGCTGCAGTAATGAAACTGCCGGTCATAAAAGGAATTTTGGACTTGTCTATTGGGTTCTGTTTTAAGTAACATAGGAATCCCATTCATTCAAATATCTCTCTCTAGGCATCATAAAGAAAACTTTTAATTGAAACATTTTATCATCAGGAAGCTAAAAACAGGACAAAATAAAAGAATGGAAAAAAATATACAGAAGGAGAGAATAACCTCTGAGATGTATAAAGTGCAGTCAGAAACCAGACTTTTTGAGGGGGGAGACCTTGCATATTGTTGTTTGCATTCCTTTGGCAAAGTGGCTGTATATGTTTCGTCCTCATTAAGGATCTGTTGTTTTGAATAATCTAAAGGTGTTACTAAACTGATAGGACAAAGGGTAAGCTCACTGACTTTTAACTTTTAAGAAACTTAGGTATGTACCTAAGGCTGCAAATTCCCTACATGTGGTTTTAACTGTGCTGAACAAGTTGTGTTATAATTTCCCTTCAGCAAAATATTTTCTAATTTCCTGTATGATTTCTTCTTATGCCCATGATTATTTAGAAGTGCTTGCTTAACTTATAAGTATTTAGGGGTTTTTCCAATTATCTTTTTGTAATAAGTCACTATATTTCTAGGTTAAATCTTCCATAATTAGGGAACAAATTCTGTATCATTTTGGCCAATGAAACATGTAAATTGTAATTTTTTTTCCAGCTACCAAGTGCAGCATTTTTTGTATGCCCATTACACATCAAGCTTGTTGATTATGTAATTCAAATTTTCTATTTTTTAAACTAACTTCTTGTCTCCAGTTTTATCAGTTACTGAGAGCTGTGTTAATAATGTTCTTCCACTGCGATTTTGAGTTTTTCTTTTTCCTTTAGGTCTGTCACTTTTTGTCTTGATTCTTTATAGGCTAAAGTAAAATTATTACGATTGACCCTTTTATCATAATGTCATACATTTAGCTTTAATGTTCTTAATTAATGTTTAAATATAACTACATCAGCTTTCTTTGGTTTAGTGTATTTGCATGATAATTATTCTTTTTGCTACCCTTCTAAACTTCTAAGCATCTGTGTTTGTTCTGATTTACTTTTTGTTCTTGTCTTAAATCCACTCTGATGGACTACTTATTTCATTTAAACTTAATGAAATTAGTGAATATTTGAGTTTAAATCTATTATCTTAAACTTCCCTTTCTGTATACCTACCCTCTTCTTTGTTCCTTTTTCTTTGTTTTATCCTCTATTTAGTGTAGCAAGCATGTCATTTGATTATTCCATTTTCTACATTTCTTAGCATTTTTTTAATAAATTCACTACAATAGATTAAAATATACAGAGTCATTTTAGTGATTACCCTGAATATTACCACATTTAATCTCGACTTAGTAGAATCTAGTGTAAGTTTTAATAGTTACCATTTCTAAGAATTTAGAATTTAGGGCACTTTATCACATAATGGTAGCTCTGGCAGCCTAGTGCCTAAGGCAATTGACTGCTAACCAGAAGGCTGGTGGTTCAAACCCACCAGCCACTCCTCGGAAGGAAGATGGGGCAGTCTACTTCCGTAGTGATACTGCCTCGGAAACCCAAGGAGGGGTTGCTATGAGTTGGCCGACTGGAGGGCACATAGCACCACCAACAATAGCACATAATAAGGAGCCCTGCTGGTTCAGTGGTTAAGCTCTGGGCTGTTAGTGGTCCCTATATGACAGAGAACTGCTCCATCAGATTTCCAAGGCTGTGAGTGAGAAATGACTCAATGGTAATGGGTTTGGTTTGAGGTTTTTTGTGTCATTTAATCCTAAAGTTTTTGTTCCTCATTGTCATGCCTTTATTTCTCTATATGTTTCAAATCCATGACGATTTTGTTTTGTTTTGTTTAATAGGCTCTATTTATTTAGTTGTTTAGCATTTATATTGCTTCTTATTTCTTCCTGCACTTTTGTGCATTCTCCTGGGATTATTTTTATCTAAAACTCTTTCTTCCTCCCTTCTTCCCTCTCTCCCTATTTCTACTTTTTTTCTTTCTTGTATCTACTGGCCATGAATTCTCTAAGTTTTGTTTGTGTGTAATTTTTTTGCATGGTGCCTCTATTTTTGAATGGCATTTTTGCTGAGTGTATAATTCGAGGTTGGCAATTGTTTTCTTTTATCAACTTAATAATGTTATCCCATTGTCTTCTGGTTTCTATTATTCAGCTGCCATTGTATTGGTGCTAACATGAAGGCAGTATGCCTTCTTTTACCCTTTGGCTGCTTTTGGGGACTTTCTCTTGTCTTTGATTTCATTAATCTTACCATGATGGACCTAAGTGTTTATTTATGTGTATTTTATCTTGCATGATATTTGCAGAACTTTCTGAATCTAGGGTATAAGGTCTTATGCCAGTTTTGTGAAAAAAAAAAAAAAAAATCCATTAAATTTTCAAATATATTCCATCGTTCTCTCTCTCCTGTCTTTCTTGAACTTTTACTACATTTATGTGAGTCCTTTTTCATTAGCTCCCATCTGCTCTTACTCTCTTTTTTATATTTTATGCAATTTTCCTCTTTTTGTTCCAGTCTCATTATTTTCCAATTACTTAATACCTTTTCTCTACTGTTTATTCATTTATTGGATTTTCATTTTCAGTTAACATTTTTCATTTTTAGTACTTCCTTTTGATTAGTTTGTTTTCTAGTTAAATCTCCATTATGTTTCCTATTTTCTTAAACATATTCACCATAGTTATTTTAGTGTGTGTTTGTTAACTTTATTATATGGAACATGGATGGATAGATCTAGTTTTATTTTTAGTTTTTCTCTCTCTCTCTTTTGTATTTTATTTGGTACTTTTGATACTTGGACATTTTAGATGAAAAAACATAGAGGCTCTCTATGATTTTCTCTCCTTTGGAGAGGATTCTTTGTTTTTACAGGCTATTAGAGTAGCATAGAGAACATCCCAATTTATTTTACTATTATAGGAATTTCAAGTTGCCTTTTGGTAGGTATGTATGTGTGCACAACACATTTGAAATTGACTATTTCTAGTTTGTCTTTATGGCTAAAGTGGAGCTTTTAAGGTGTCCCAACTAAAAGCCTGTATGTTTATCAGGGCTGCTCCTTGTTGAGAAGTCCTCACTCCAAGTCGTGTCTCCTTAGTGCTATGGACTGCTAAAATCTTTGCTCCGCTTCTTCATCGTTTACGCTTGTCTAATTTGAAACAACAAATTCTGGAGGTAATGTGTGATGTAGAATATTGTTCTCCTCTGTGTTTTCCTTTTCTTTGGAATGTTGACCCCTCAAGACCTAGTTCCATTGGAAGTTCTCCAGTGCCTCCAAACAGATTTTTTTATTTAAAAAATGATTTAATCCTATATTTGTTCTAGCAGTGAATTGGTTTCCTAATTTTAATCCTAACTCTGAAAGTTTAGAGTAGGGTCTACTTAAAAAAAAAAAAAAAAACACTGCTGTAGAGTCAATTTTGGCTCATAGTGACCCTGTAGGATGGAGTAGAACTGCCTCCTAGAGTTTCCAAGACTGTAATTCTTTATGGAAGCAGACTGCTCATCTTTCTCCTGTGGAACGGCTGCTGGGTTCAAACCGCTGACCTTTAGATTAGCAGCCCAGTGCTTTAACTACAGTGCCACCAGAGCTGCTTTAGAGGCCATTGGAAAATATTATCTCATTTTTTTGCTCACTATTCCCTAGATATAAAAGAAAAGTGGTATCTTAATAAATATTGAGAGTTTTTGTAATATATAGGTTATCACAAGTCTCTCACTTCAACTTTCTTGTAAGTTATTTTGGATTTATTGGAAGAGAACTCTTGGCCAGATTTTCATTTTATTTAATCTTTTGAAACATTACCAGCTGAAATTTAGTTATTTGATTTAGAAATTAAAGTTATAATTTATAATAAAATTCCACACCAAGGTGGATATTTTTCTCTATAGTTTTTTTCTGAATTGACATCTTTTATATATTATATATATCATGCTATTATACTGCTAATACTGTCAGCTGGAATTACTTTAAGACTTCTGTGTTCTGTTGTAAAATATGGTTTAGTCTTTCATTCTCCAAATTCAGACCTTGGCAGTTAACAACGACAAAAAAAAAAAAAAATGGATGATTATTAAACTACCTAACAGAATATTAGGAGCTCTGGTAGCATAGTGGCTAAAGCACTTGACTGCTAACCAGAAGGCTGGCGGTTCAAACCCACCAGCCACTCCTCGGAAGGAAGGTTGGGCAATCCTACTTCTGTAGTTATACTGCCTCGGAAACCCAAGGAGGGGTCGCTATGAGTTGGGGCCGACTCGACAGCACATAACAACAACAACAACAGAATATTGGGAGCTCTGTTGGCTTAGTGCCTAAGGCATTTGACTGCTAACCAGAAGGTTGGCGGTTCAAACCCACCAGTCACTCCTCGGAAGGAAGGTTGGGTAATCTACTTCCGTAGTGATACCGCCTTGGAAACCCAAGGAGGGGTCGCTATGAGTGGGATCTGACTTGACGGCAGTGAATTGTCTGTCTGTCTGACCAGAAATTAAAAAAGCAATGGGTTTACCTGAAAAAGAGCAATGCAAAGATTTACGTGTGGTCTAATTTTGGCTTGTCTCTTAAAGTTTACAAAAAGATTAAATTGCAGATTTTGGGCTACAAAACCCTGAGCAATACGTTCATTCTTTACCAGAAACACCCTGAAAAACAAAACAAAACATTAGTTTAGGGTGTAACTCAGAGTATTTCTACTTGAATCTTAGGGTGCATTTTGATGCTGGAGTTAGCTTAAGCTTCTACCCCACTCTGCCCCACATCGGCAAGCTGCCTTGGTCTTCTAGAAAGGTCCCACCAGCTACTCCTTGGAAGGAAAACTGGGCAGTCTACTGTGGTAGTGCTACCGCCTCAGAAACCCAAGGAGGGGTCACTATGAGTTGGATCTGATTCCATGGCAGGGCCTTTCAGATTAGAGTGTACTTTTGACTAAGTAACTGAGTTGCTCTGATCTTCAGTATTTTCATTTTTAAGTAATTTAATATCATTATATCTGTTTTGCCTGCCTCACAAATAAAGCTCAAATAAGATAACTTATGTGAAAGTGCTTAGTAAATGATCAAATTCTATACACACAATAACAAGCAAAAACAAACCCTGGATCTGTGTGGAATCTTTCAGCATATGTACTGGTCATAGCCCTCCTCTTCTGCTAACACTTAACTATACATCTCTCAGAGCATCAAGTTTCAAATTTTATTTCTAGAAATATTTATGTAAATCAGTTTGGAATTCTGGACTGGAAGGAACTGAACTTTTGGTTATTTACCTTCATATTTTTTTAATTATCATTTGTATCCATGATGTACTTAACTGATTTATTGTCTAGAATGAGTTTTCCAAAATTATCTAGTTCAATCATCTTGTTTTATAGGTAAGGTCCTAAAATGTGAAATCTCTTATTTGTGGTCTCATGATTAGTCATTGTTAGAGCCACACAAAGAAGAATTCTCCTAATTTATTTTATCCATGTGCTGTGTGTATGATAGAGCATTGCATCAATTCAGATAAAAACACACAGACATACACATGTGTCTGCTTCTGCACACACACACATGCAAACATATACACATGGGGCAGGGGAATGACAAAAACTCTTCTCAGTCTGTGACAAAGGATCTGAGTTCTTTCTCATTTCTTCCTCGGTCTGAAATGAAAGGAATGCATTACTATCCTTTTCATTCAGATATTCCTTTGTTAAAGCATTTATGTCTTCTTGTTGGCATATTGTGTTGATTTTTAGCTAGCATTTTCCTCCATTGTGGAGTGGGGTCACACCATAAGAAGATAAGAATATTTTTGCTATTATTGTTAGGTGCTGTCAATTGGACTCCAGCTCATAACAGTCCTGTGCACAACAGAGTAAAATATTGCTGGACCTGCACCATCCTCACAATCCTTGCTATGCTGAGTCCACTGTCACAGCCACTGTATCAGTCCATCTCGTTGAGGGTCTTCCTCTTTTTCGCAGACCCTCTGCTTTAGCAAGCATGATATCCTCTAGAGACTTGTCCTCTCTGAGAATATGACCAAAGTAGATGAGATGAAGTCTGGCCATTCTTGCTTCTAAGGAGCATTCCAACTGCACTTCTTGTAGGACAGTTTTGTTAGTTCTTCTGAAGTCCATGATATTTTCAATGTTCTTTGCTAATACCACAACACAGAGGCATCAACTCTTCAATCTTCCTTATTCATTGTCCAGCTTTCACATGCATATGAAGCTATTGAAAATACCATGCCTTGGGTTAGGTGCACCTTAGTCTTCAAAGAAACATCTTTTCTCTTCAGCACTTTAAAGAGGTTTTTTTGCAGCAGATTTTCCCAGCATAATACATTATCTGATTTCTTGACTGCTGCTTCCATGAGTGTTACTGTGGATCCAAATAGTATGAAAGTTTTGACAACTTCAGTCTTTTCTCCATTTATCATGTTGCTGCTTATTGGTCCAGTTGTGAGTATTTTTGTTTTCTGTATGTTGAGGTGTAACCCATACTGATGACTGTAGTCTTTGATCTTCATTAGTAAGTGCTTCAAGTCATCTTCACTTTCAGCAAGCAAGGTGGTGTCATCTGTATATGACAGGTTGTTAATGAAACTTCCTCCAATCCTGATGTTGTGTTCTATTTCATATAGTCCATCTTCTCAGATTATTTGCTCATTATGCCAATTTAATAAGTACTAAGGAAGGATAAGAACCTCTGGTAGCATAGTGCCTAAGGCACTTGACTGCTAACCAGAAGGTTGGTGGTTCAAACCCACCAGCCACTCCTCGGAAGGAAGGTTGGGCAATCTACTTCCCTAGTGATACTGCCTCAGCAACCCAAGGAGGGGTCGCTATGAGTCAGGTCTGACTTGATGGCACATAACAATAGCAGCAACAAGGAAGGATACAATCCTGACACACACCTTTCTTGATTTCAAACTGTGCAGTATTCTCTCGTTCTGTTCAAACCACAGCTTCGCAGTCTATGTACAGCTTCTTCATGAACACAGTTAACTGTTCTGATAGTTCCATTATTCTCAGTGTTATCCATAATTTGTTACAATCCACAGACTTAAATGCCTTTGCATATTCAACAAAACACAAATAATAATTTTTCTGGTATTCATTGCTTTCAGCCAAGATCCATCTAACAAGAGTAATGATGTCCTTCATTCCAAACCCTCTTCTGAATCCAGCTTGAATTTCTCCCACTTTCCTGCCAATATACTGCTGCAACCATTTCTAAATTATCTTCAGCAAAATTTTACTTGTGTGTGATATTAATGATATTATTTGACAATTCCAAATTTTTTTGGATCACTTTTTTGTTTGGAATGGGCACAAATATGCTTCTGTTCCAGTCAGTAAGCCAGGTAGCTCTCGTTCAGATTTCTTGGCATAAACAAGTACACGCCTCTAGCGCTGTATCTGTTTGAAACATCTGAATGGATATCTGATCAATTCCTAGAGCCTTGCTATTTGCCAGTTCCTTCACTGCAGTTTGGACTTCTTCCTTCAGTACCATTGATTCTTGATCATATGCTACCTCATGAAATAGTTGACCATCACAAGTCTTTTTGGTACAGTAACTGTATTCATTGCATTTTCTTTTGATGCTTCCTGCATCATTCAAAATTTTGTCCATAAAATCCTTCAATATTGCAATTCGAGGCTTAAGATTTTTCTTCAGTTCTTTCAGCTTGAGAGTGCTGAGAGTGTTCTTCTCTTTTGCTTTTCTAACTCCAAGTCTTTGCACATTTCATTATAATACTTTACTTTGTCTTCTTGAGTCACCCTTTGTCTTCTTCTGTTCAGCTCTTTTACTTCATTATTTCTTCCATTTGCTCTAGCTACACTCTGTTCAAGAGCAAGTTTTGGAGTCTCTTCTGCCATCCATTTTGATCTTTTCTTCCTTTCCTGTCTTTTTAATGTCCTTTTGCTTTCTTCATGCATGGTGTTCTTGATGTCATCTCACAACTTGTCCCTATGAGTAGCAGTGAAACATTGTCTAATATGAATATTAGAACCCAAATTCTGTGATTGTGATCCATAAAATTATTAGCAAAGGGGATCATAGCTGGGGAGTGATGCTATATATGCAAAAGTGAAATATAAAGCAGTCAAAATAGAAAAATAATTTTAAAATATGAGCAAGTACAATAAGTTTAAAAAAATAATAATAACCTTAATGTGAGTTTGATCATCTTAAACTTTGAACTCTGGTGGAGAGGAAATTGATTTGGAAAATAAGACAAACTATTTATAGTAGATTGACTTGGTGACATGAACATAAAATGAGAAAAGTGATCAGGGCCCATTACTGTTTGCCTCGATAACAGATAAAAGTGCTTTCTCCTATCTGGCATATTTTGTAAATGGGTATTACAGTGTTTCAACATTGGGAGAATAAAGTACTATATAAGTGTGTGAGAACCCATAAGATAAACATGATATATATCTTTGTGTAACATCCATTCCAATTTTGGTAAATTATTTAAAATATTACATATTATGAACACACATACATATAATGGAATATTGAGTAGAATATAAATTTTGAAAATTTTGAGTAGAATGTAAGACTCCAAAGAAATTCCTGTTTACTGGGTGCTGTTTGAGGATACATCCTCTAGATACAGCAGTGAAGATAACTGTTTACTGTTCTCCACCACTAAAAGTACTTAAATAAAAATATTTGAGAATCACTCGAATGTTTGTGTTGTAGAATGGATTTAGGTACCCTAGATATTTCTCTCAAATCCCTCCTTACACTCTTAAATGAGAATCCCTAGGTGATGCAAATGGTTAAGTGAAGTAGTAGCTGAAAGGTTAGCAATTCCAACCCACCAGACCTGCCTTGGAAGGAAGGCTTGTAGATCTGCTTCTTAAAGGTCACAGCCTTGAAAACCCTATGCAGCAGTTCTGCTCTGCACAGTTGGGATTGCCATGAGTCAGAACGGATTAGACAGAAACTAACGACAATTTTGCAGTCTTCTGATGTTGAACATCAGGTATTGCCCTTTGTAGTTCTTGATGCAAAGTATAGAAAGTTGACTCTGCAAATTGATACCTTTTTGCCTTCCAAGTTTTGATTTGCTAAATTTACTTCTGCTGCATAGTTGGATTTGTACTCCAGTGTCCCTTCTAATGAGAGTAATTCTTTTACATCTGGCTTTAAAAGTTTCACAATTTTCAGTGATTGTTTGATTAACTAGCGAGAACAGGTTATATTCATGTTCAAAATAAGAATAAAAGCATTTATGCTTTGCAAAAACAACTTTGAATAATAAACAGGAGGATGAAATAAAGAGGGAAATGGAGAAGAAATGCATAATGTGCTTCTCCTGATAGAATTATGTAGTGAAAACGATGATCTTTGTATTTTATAAGGACTTAAGGAATATGAAAGGAAATTAAATGATCAGTTTTCCAAAAATTGTCAAAAATTCAATGGTTTCTTTTAAAAATATTGCTAAATGTACTTTGTAAAATGTAAAATGATCTTTTTCAAATAGTCATTTGGAGATTAATGGTGTATAAAAGTCTTTGAAACATATACTCACATCAAAATTTTGAAAAAAGGAGGTATACTTAGGCCATGATTTAAGGAAATCCAGAGCCAAGTATTAATATAAACTGAATCTCAAAGGTTGCATTATGCAATTAAAGAAATTATTTTAATAGCCCTAGATTTAATGGTTTGATACAAATTTCCACACTGGATGAATGTGTTTCTTTAAGTGGCCCTTAAAAAAAAAAAAAAAAAAGAAATTTTATCATCACTTTTACTTTATTGTCTTAGGTTACAGTAGAGTTAATTTTTTTTTCTCTTTTTATACTATGTACTCCATGATTCAAATGCAAATTTTGCTAGAAATGCAAAATTAGAAGGTGATTACTTCCAAAGTAAAGATGTACTGCATTTGACAGTCTCTTTTATTGACACAACTGTTCATAATTGGTTAGAATTTCCTCCTTATCCTCTTTCTTGTTTAAATCTTAAAGTGAAGAGAAAACTTACTGAATATGCTAAACAATAGGAAGTTTGAGCTCAAATTGAGAATTAAAATCCATTCTAAATTGATTAATAACAGAGTCTATCAGCAGGTATATGTTAAGCAATATAATATGGTACAAAGAGCAAAGTGACATAGGAAATAAAAAGGACAGGAAAGGCTGAGAGGGGCTGTTGTATATATCAAAAGTCTTGTATACACCAAGAAGAAGATACATTCCCTATCCTTGAAATTACAAGTATATTACTTTCCAATTTCTGCTGTAACATATTACCACAAACCTAGTGGCTAAAATGACTTACACTTTAAAATTATATGCAAGTTAAAAGTGTGACATGGGTCTTACTGAGATAAAATAAGTGTAATAACAAGTCTGTGGTCCTTTCTGGAGGTACTAAAAAAGCTATTTCCTTGCCATTCCAGCTTCTAGAAGCCACCCATATTCTTTGAGTCATGGCCCTGTTCTTCCTTTGTCAAAACCAGCAATATTGTATCTCTCTGATAATGATTTTGCAGTCATATCTCCCTCTTACTCTCCTTTTAAGAGACCTTGTCATTACAATGGAAATATCTGAATAATCCAGAATAATCTCCCCTCTCAAGGTTCTTAATTTAATGACATCTATAAAGTCCCTTTGCCATGTGAGGTAACATACTCATAAGTTTCAAGGATCAGAAAGTGGATATCTCTGTCAGACAATCACGTAAACAGATGATGACAATACAACACGTCAATGCAATAGCAAAACCATCGTCATAAGATATAATGACAGCATAATGCAGTCCAGGTTCATTTAGCTCTGGGGCAGGGGACATAGAAGACATGATAGAGGAAGTAACGGAAACAGGAGTTGATGACATAATGAGTAAGAAATTGTTGTTTGAAAAGATGTAATGATAGGCTTTAAACATAGCAGCAACTGATGCAAAGAGAACACTTTTTATTAAAACGCATCCTATCCTTTCTAACTCTATAAACCTCTCATGTTTACACATTTGTCACTGTCCCATTACTACCACCTCAGAGAAAGGAACTGTCAAATGTAGCCTAATCACCAGAATGGAATTTTAACTCCATTCATCATATCCAACAGTCCAGTGACCAGAACAATACATATATGATCTTGTCACTTGCCTGTTTTAATTTAATGACCTGCCATGTTCTCAGAACAAAATTCATTTCTTACATAATTAGCCAGATCTCTTAAGATTTGGATATCTACCCAACTGTGGCCTCATTCCTTGATGAATCCTCCTTAAAAGGAGGGAGTCTCTTTAAAATAATGTATGTGATTCATATGGCATCCTGTGAAACTGGTTGGTTACGTATTTTTATGTCAATTTTACAGAGAAATTTAAGAGGCTGTGACTACCTTGAACCACCTACTAGTAAATGGCTAAACCCCAATGTTCTTCCCACCCTTATGTGGCCACTGTCACAGATTTTGTTCCTGAAGATTTCAGGATGAATTAGAGAACAGAATGGTTCATTACTTTCTGCAAATTCATTTTACCCTAAGCCATATAACACAGAGTCTGGGATATTTTGGGGGCATGGTAGTAATTTATAACAAGTTTTAATTCCTTTCACTCCACATGTTCAATGGTCCACATAATTACAGAACACAGGAACTTCCTCTCTGCTTTCAAGAGAATTATCAAGTTAAGAATGTCTTGATCTTAATTAGTTTTTACCCACCAGCCACTCTTCAGAAGGAAGGTTGAACAATCTACTTCCATACTGATACTGCCTCGGAAACCCAAGGATGGGTCGCTATGGGTTGGATCCGATTCGACGGCAGTGAGTTTGGTTTGGTTTGATTAAGCATTTTCTGATGCCCAAACAATATATGTGGCAAAATGGTAAAGAATAAGTGTGAGAACCATTTTCTTTTGTTTTTAAAACACTTCTTGAACACTTTATGAAGCAAATTTATGTGGAAATCTTTGCATTAAAACTCTTTCTATAATATCTAACATTTATACACACACACACACACACACACACACACACATATATATATATATATATATACACATAGAGAGAGAGAGCGAGCTAGCTTATATAACCAAATCAGAAACCAAACTCACTGCCATTGAGTCATTTCCAACTCATAGCAAGCCTTCCTTTGGTTTCCGAGGTGATACCACTACGGAAGTAGATTGCCCAGTGTTCCGAGGAGTGGCTGGTGGGTTTGAACTGCCAGCCTTCTGGTTAGCAGTCAAGTGCCTTAGGCACTATGCCACCAGAGCTCCTAAATGAATACAGTTAGAGTAATAATAACTGATTCATATGATTTTCTAAGGATTATGTGAGGTGAGGTCTACAAAGTTCTTAATATAATACTTGACACATAGTAAACAATGACTGAGTGATGGCTGCTATCATTATCATTATTATTTTCACAATCACCACTACCATTACCTACGGAAAGATAAGGAACAGAACATGAGGACCGTTTTCTGAGTGGGCAGTACAGAGAGGTGAGGAGAGAGACGGTGCATTCTGGTAGCCTTTCTAGGCACAAGGGTGCTTTTTGAAAGGAGGCAGCTATGGGAGGTGCCCCCACAATGCTCTGGGAGACAAGACGACCCATCTCAGAGGGGAGCTTGTGGAGACTGTGTTATTTTCCACACGTTTGGGGAAAGGCATGGGTCTAGGGCTTCTAGGGCTTTGTGAAGTCCAGAAGCCGATAGTGTGGTGATAGGAGGACCTCTTGTAGAGAAAGAGGCACTATGAAGAGTGGGTGGTGGATTTAAACTGCCACCCTTCTGGTCAGGAGTCAAATGTCTTAGGCACTAGGTCATAGCCGCTACAAAGCACCAGATAAAGATCTCAAACCATTATATAATTATATAGAGATCCTGCTTTTATTGGGTAAACACTCTCCCTCTTGTCCTTTCTTTCTCTCTCTCTTTTTTTTTTTTAAGATGAGAAAATAGGCTCCAGAAATATCAGGTATATTTGCCAACTCACAGAGTTGCCGAGAGGAGTAACTGACCTCTTTTTGTCCCGGGCCCTTTTCCTCCACCATGGTGCTTCCTCCAAATCCCACCACCACGTCTAGAGTCAATCCTGCAGGAGCCTGAGCAGAGGGCTAACCGTAGTACAAGTACCTCTAGGGCTAGAAGTTTCACTGTACGTGGCGTCACCAGGGTAGCACTCAGGTACAGGGCTCTCGTTGATCTAGTCTGCTTTCATGAATGTACAGAAGCGTAAATTTTGCGCTCTGACTGGGAAACATTTTGTTCCAACACTGAGGCTGTGTGGGAGTAAAGCATTGTTGTTACAACCCATACTGTTGTTGTAACTTATTTTATTCTGTTCTCTCTGAGAGTTGAGGATTCTTTTTTCAGTTCCAATTTTATTTAAAATTTTAACTTTCTGGATGCCCTTATGAAAAACAGATCTCATTTTTATGGAGAGAGTGAGATGAACAGCAGTCACTGAATACTTCTCCCTATTACACTGCTGTGCCAAGCAGACACAAAGGTTTCATAAAAGACTCCTGAGCAATCAGCATTAGTCTGTTACATAAAAATCATTTCTCCTCAGGTGAGCCAGGTAATATTTTGTGCAAATGGAATTTATTAGTATGTCATGAATGTGGACTGGCAAAGACAGAGAAAAGCCATCAGGATAAGATGCCCCAAACTCCTCTTCAAGGAAAGTGTTGAAATCCACACATCAGCATTTCTTATCCTGTGCTTAGGCTTTGGCACACTCCAGATTCCTATCAGAGCGTAACTATAATATTTTTCACTATAGAAGAAGTATGCTTTTGTTGTTGTTGTTTGTTTAAATAGAGTGAGTTTTTGAATTCAACAAAGATGGTTTTATAAAACATCCAAATCAAGGAACATGAGAATGGATTGATTCCCTATAGTTCCATTTCATAAACAGGGGGATATTTAAGCTAGGCCATGATGTATGAAAGTGTTTCAACAGGTGTAGAGGCAGGGAAAATAGTTTGAATAAAAATGTGTATGTGTAGGCAAAGCAGCAGAGATCCTGGGTGGTACAAATGCTTAAGTGCTCCACTACAAACCAAAAGGTTGGGGTTCAAACCCATCCAGATGTGCTTTGGAAGAAAGACCTGATAAGCTACTTCTGAAAGGCCCTGTGGAGCATATAGTTCTATTCTGCGACACATGAGATCACCATGAGTAGGAATCATCTCAATGGTATGGCAACTGATTTGGTTGGTTTAACCTAAACAGCATCACAAAGCAGATGCACATTAAGAGCCCAAAACATCTAGGATTTAGAATCAGTCCTGTCTCTCACTCACTGAACAATAGACGACCAGTTACATATGTTCTCAGATCCAAGTTTCCTTTGTATAGTCCATAAATTTGGCTAAAGTTTGAAATAAATAATGTACATTGAGAGTTCCTAGGTCAAGTAAGCATAGAGCGTAGCTCTCCTTCCTTTCCTTTTAATGATGAAACATCAACCTGACATCTTTCTTTTGATCTGTGTTTTGAAATTTACTTTTCAATGTGGAATATTTTTTTTTTTCTTTTTTTCTCAAGTGTCATTTTGTAAAACATGTTTGGTTGCAACTTTTTTTTTTTTTTCTGGTTTATTTCTATGTTGTTGTTGTTGTTATGTGCTGTCGAGTCAGACCCGACTCATAGCAACCCCTCCTTGGGGTCTGAGACAGTATCACTATGGAAGTAGATTGCCTCATGTTCCTTCCGAGAGGTGGCTGGTGGGTTTGAACCTCCAGCCTTCTGGTTAACAGTCAAGTGCCTTAGGCACTACACTATGATTAAAATTCAGAGGCATGTAAAATAATTCTCTAATTCCTTTAAGCTCTAAAATCTGAAAGACATTATCGCAATACCTATGTTGAGAGAGAAACTTTAGATCAATTTCATTTCTTCAAAAGTGTTAATTCATTTAAAAAGACAACAGCTATCTAGGGAAGTGGGGATTGCACTGCAAAATTTTCTCATCTGTGCCTATACAGTCTTTTTAAATAAAGCCAGTGTTGTCTCTAAATCAGTAATCATGGTATCTAAATTTTATTTTTTTTTAATTGAAGTTCCCTTTGAGGCTTTCACACCTTTACACATAAGTTAGTGGAAATATATCTTTCAAGGTGCTTTTGTTCATCAGAGGTAATCTTGAAAAGAAAATGTGGCCTTTGAAAGTTGGCTGTCTCTGAGTTGGTTGGGGGATCCTAATTTGTTTAGCTGCATGAGCACATTTAGAAAAATGTTGGTAGGGATTTAAGGCTTTGTTGTTTTCTATTAATGATCTTGTTACATGTTCGCCCATCATGAAGCAAAAGAGTGAGCTTGATTAAAATATTATTTAAATGAATCCCCTGTGAAAATGTCAGTAAGACTGATCTTGACATCAACTAAAGTCAAAGAATCTAAAAAGCCTTTTAATACTAGATCATACCTAACCTTCAAACTTCATATATTTCAGATATCTATCTATATATTTTCTTCTCTGGAGCACTGTGATTTCTTTTTTCCCCCTAAGACCTCTGCCAGATCAATTATAGGTCAGAAAGGGATGTTGGTAAAAGAAAACTTCTAACACCAAACAGAGGATATGGATGATGTATGAGCATAGAGCCCATATGGATAAGGGGAAAGTATTTATCTTACACGTTTGTAAGGTGGTATGCCAAAATTTACTCTCTGAGTAAGTTTCTCTCCCTTTCTCAGAAATTATTATTATTAATTTTTTAGAAATATAAAGTATGGACCTGATGCCAAAAGCCACAAATCATAAATTTAATTTCAGGAAAGGAAATTAGGAGTCAGGACTTAAATACACATTTGGAAGAGGCAGGAGAGGGAGCAGAATCTCATTGTGAATCAACTCCCCCCTTCTCTTCCACCCACTCTTTGCCCTGAAAACAACATGTCCAACAGGTAGGTTGCTTATTAAATTAGCACCCTTTGACTATGTAACTGTATTTGTGAGATACAGTTGAAGGAATAGTTAAAGAAAACTGAAACATAAAAAATGGAAACTGAACACATCATTTAATGCAAATATTTTTCAAGACTTGGGTAGATCTAACTCTCTTTAAAATATGCCTGGCTTATCTGTAACTCCACATCCCACATTATGTTTTACCAGGCATCCAAACATTTTCAACTGCTATAGATTTCCACTTTTTTTCCCTAACCTTTACTCCAATAAGCAAGATCTATTTTCCCTTAACAACTTAGTAAGAAATTGTTTTCTTCTGTTCCCTGCACTCAGTCATCCATTTCCACTCTTCCTGTCTTCCTAATTCTTTATGGGCAAATTCTTAAGAAGAGTAAAATGGGCTGCAGTGAAACTTTGTTTGGTAGGGAGATCCTGAGCTGGGTCTTTTCAAATGATAATGAAGTTCCACTTGACTTTTTTTTTTTTTTAACTTCTGCTTTTCCTCATGATACTTGTTTTATATCTAAAGGTAAATGATTTTTTTTTTTTTAAATCTTAACCCTGAAATCTAAAAAAAAAATCAAACCCTGAAATTAGTAAGCCTAAAATTAGTGCCCACAAAGTAGAAATTCTCTCCCCTATTCCCTTAACAGATAAGCATCCAATGTCTTGAACACTTTCAGTGTTAGGGAACTTATTCCATTGTGAGAGAATTGGTTCCTTCATTGGATAGCTAAGAGTATTGGAAGTTTCTTCCTCTTTCATAATTCCTTTATTCATATATTAGGCAGTTATTTACTGATCACCTATATATGACAGGCACTGCTCTAGGTAATGCTAACAGAGCAATGAAAAAAGCAATCCTTATTCCTGCCCTTATTTATGTACAACATTGATGTCTACTTATTTGTCTTTAGTAGCAAAACTAGATAATTCTACTTCCTAATATCATGGAGGGAGCTCTGGTAGCATAGTGCCTAAGGCACTTGACTGCTAACCAGAAGGCTGTCGGTTCAAACCCAGCAGCCACTCCTCAGAAGGAAGATGGGGCAATCTACTTCTGCAGTGATATTGCCTTGGAAACCCAAGGAGGGGTCACCAAGAGTCGGGTCTGACTTGAGGGCACATAACAACAACAACAACAATATCATGGAAGCCTCATAAATACTTCAAAATGACGAAGTATCACCTTCTTCAAATTAAACACTCTTAAAACAATTTTCCCAAGGCCTACAGTGTTAAACATTCTCCTTTAATGAGTTGTGTCGCCTCACTGTGTGCTTCCACCTAGTCATTGTGCATCACTTGTGGTCTGAGCACAGGAGTATCCTCACCTACACCATAGATGAGTTAATATAAGTAAAGCATTTGGAATAGTATCTAGCCTCAAAGTATGTGCTCAAATAAATGCTAGCGTTTATTCTTACTGTTATCAGAATTACTTTGGGGTATTACCTGTCTGAGCAGCCTAGTTATTTTAGAAACCACATCATACTGTTGGCTTACCAATGCTAAGAACAATTGACAGTAATCTCCTTTGGCTATAAATTCTTTCCAGATCCCAGCAGAGTCTAGAGCAAAGTAGATACTCACTCAATAAATGCCTATTAAACGAGTAAATTAAATATCTTGGCTTTAAAAATAAAAAAGAAAAATAAAGCACTTAAACAGAACTTGGGAAGGACTTTTCTTCAAAAGAGCCTGCCCTTGTTTTTCAATATATATGAAATTATCAGTTCCATGTAACTTTATTGTAAACTTTTAGTGAGGTGCTGCTAAGGATTCTTTGAGGAAATTGTTATGAACTGCCGTTTTTTTTAAAGTCTTAGTAACTGAAATTGCTGGAAAGGCACCACTTCCTGCTGTTAAAATATGCAGAGGCTTTACCATACGTATGTATATCTGGTCACAACTAAACTCTGAACTTTAGACCAGATTCTACATCACCCTTCATGAAAACTTGCAGTGATTTTCAGTAGTGCTTTCTTTTCATAACTCCTGGTTTAAAAGCTTTTCCTCTTTTGCTGAAAGTGTGGGTGCCTATTGTCAAGAATAAACCAAACCGAACCAAACCCACTGCCATGGAGTCAAATCTGACTCATGAATAAGCATCTCTGAATGTCTTCTTTCTCTTTCCCTTGCTATTCCTGTGGTTCGGTAAGGGTGGCATTAGTTAAAAGAAGGCTTATTCTCACTCCCATCTCCTCCTAGAAGCAGACAGAAGACAAACGTCTAGGAGAGAAACTGGGAAGAGAGAAGCCCTCAGTTTTCTGCGTGTTTCTTAAAGTATTTATCAGTACTGTTTACAACAATTCATGCAACCAACTCTGCCTCACCGAGTAGTTCCAGATATGAACAGGCAAAATGAACTTCATTCCTCCTTAATAATACTTTTTGTTCAAACATATGAGCTTCAATACTGAGAATGTATTGATCAGTCCTTTTCAAGTACAATCATGTTCTTAAATTCCCACACTTTATTTTCTTGTCATAATAATTTAGGTATATGCTTCCTACTCCTAAACTCATATGTGCCAAAAAAGAATTATTTTTTGCAGAGTTCCTATTTTACTGCTCTGTGCTGTATCTTAAGAAAGTGATAAAAACCACACATCTGCTGCAATTCTTGTGTTTATGGTTAACAAAATACAATGTATCCAGATTTTAATATAACTTTCACTGAAAGAATTTAGATATTGAACTTTATTAAACAATAATACACTTTAAGTTCAACAGATGCCCTTGATTTTTTTAACATCATACTTTTTGTCATGCTAATCCTGCTTTCAAATAGTCCAATGACAATACGAATGCAAATTAATATAGTCTACAGTAGATTTGACTGGCTGTGACAATTCTATGAATGAGTCAAATAGTAGTTGTTTTTCAGATCCCTTATTTTGAGGCATTCCATTTCTAGTTTGTGAAAGAAGTGAATCATACTTGGTAGTGATTTAAGTGAATATGTTAAATTTAACATATAATACTCTTAGACTTTTTTCCTATATACTTACTGAATTTTCTGTCTACTTGTTGCATCAATATTTGAAAATAGAGTTGAAATGTCTGATTATGATTTTGAATTTTTAAAAAATTATCCTTAAGGATGATTGGTGCAGGAGATCCTCAATAGAATGGGAGAAAAATGTGGAATAAAACTCTAAATCATTAAAAAAAAAGGACTAGGTTTGCTGGTCTGATAGAACCAGGTTAGACCCCTGAGACTATGGCCCTTAGCCACCCTACAAGCCTGGAATTGGACTCACTGCTGTGGCTTCCAGCCCAATAATAGACAGTCATGTGGGGTGAACATTTACATCTGGTAGATATACTACTTGGAGCGATCAATCATGGGAGAACAGAGGGGCAGTGTTTGCACAGGGAGACTGCTCAGGGGGCGGGAGTGCATGGGAGGGAAGGACACAGGGAAGAGGTAACTACTGGAAGGAAGTGAGAAGAGAGCTGTTATATTGTGGGGAATTGCGGTCAATGTCATGAAACAAAATGTGTATGAACTGCTGTATGAAAAATGAATTTGCTCTGTAAACTTCACTCACATCCCAATTAAAAAAAATTCTCCTTAAGATATTACAGTTTTTGCTTCAATTGAAACTTTGTCTCTAGAATCATAATCATGTAGGATTGTTTTCTACTCTTCATATATTGACTCTCTTGTCATTTGGAAATGACCTTCTTTATGCTAGTAGTATTCTTTGCTTCTGACATCTATTTTGTCTGATACTAGTATTGTTTGATTATTGTTAGCATAGTATATTGTTTTCCATGTTGTTACTTTTATTTTTTCAATAGCTTTATTGAAGTACAATTACCATAAAAGAATATGCACATATTTAAATGTATAATTTAATAATATTTGACATATACAATCCCGTGTCACTTAATGTCCATGATATATTCTGTGAAATATGACATTATGTGATTTGGACGTAGTGCAAACAACATGTCATAGTGTGGTCCTGTTTGTTCTCTAAGCATCTCAGACAAGAATCATGCTTTAGCAATGATAGGTCATCTGTGTGCTGAGAGGGATTTGCTCCATATCTGATATAGGTCATTCTCACATTTTTGATAGCCTTGTAGCTTTCAGTGGAGCTAATCCTTTAGGAATTTGGAGAATTTTTTCTTTGTTTTTCAAGATCTTTGTGATTGTTGAGTGAAAGATGCCTAAATCGCCAGCAATAGAATTCACTGGCTTTCCAACTCTGTGTTGTTTAATAACCTTTTGTTTAACATCCCAATGGGTGCTTCTGTTTTGCCTCTTGCTCCTGCTTTCACTAGCACTGGTTTTGCTGCATTTGGGAGCCATGATGAACTTCACAGTGATATTTTTGAAAGGAAATTAAACAGAGAGATAATGCTAAAACACTCAAGAGATGCATGGTTCATGAGATCGGATGCTGCTGTCTACAAGGAGAAGCATACACCATTATATAGTAAACTTTTTAGATAGAAAATACAGTACAGTACATGTATAAGCCAGTAATATAGGCATTTATTATATGTGTATATATATATATATGTATATATACACACACATATACATATAGATATATGTATTATGGGAGCTCTGGTAGCATAGTGGCTAAGATACTTGCCTGCTAACCAGACGGCTGGTGGTTCAAA
>NW_006922004.1:1031355-1057881 GCF_000298275.1 Orycteropus afer afer | reverse complement strand
GGCTTTTTTAGCCATAGTCTTCATGATTCTCACCAGATGACTGGGAGGAACTGTGGAAATGTGAGGTGTTTGTGGCCCACCAAGGGGATTGGATAGACTGTTAGTAATGTGAATAAGGTACATGGCACCCCTGTGAGGTGAGGGTGGGACCATGGACATATGGTATATGGAACTCTAAGGTGGGGATTGGCTAATTTGTCATTCTGCTTGGCTTAAAATGTGCCCTGCTGGAGGCAGAAGGGGAACATCTTACTGTCATCAAGAGAGAAGAGCCAGAGGTGGAGTGGAGCACCTCGTTGGACCTGAGATCCCTGTGCTGGACCTCCTGGGCAGAGACACAGCAGAGACACAGTGGTAGTGGAACCAAGAGGCACAAGACAGAGCAGCAGGCTTGGCCACCCATGGAGAGAGAAAGCTGAGTGTCTTTAGGTAGGCAGGAGGTTTGCTAGTGGAGTGGAATGCACCTAGGTTCCCTTACTGGCAGAGCTAAAAGAACTTTGTAACACTCTCTTGATTGAAGAATTGTATCCTGAGTGTTCCTGAACCTGGAATGTAACCTGTTACTTCCCTAGTTAACCCCATAATCAAGAGTATTGTCTATGAGTTCTGTGTGACCAATCCAATGAATCATTGAACCCAGCAGAGAAATAGTGAATTCAGTGGAGAGATGGTTAGTGTCAGAGTTGGTAAAAAGGTTGAAGGGTGGCAGTATGTCTGGCCTCATAGAAATACTGCTGGTGATTCTGTTTCTCCCTTGTGAGGTTGGAGGAGGTCTCAGGAGGTTGCTACCCCACACCCTTTATACAACAAGAGACATGGGATACATGTGTTGCATGCTGAAAACTGTTGCATTCACTAAGTCCTGTTCTCCTATCAAAATTTCTGAATAAGAGTTATAACTAGAGTTATTACAGCCTTATGGGACCAAGGAAGTATATACAGTTGGATGTTGCCTGAATGACCATTGTGTGGTACATGACTGTATATATAACCATGAAACCACCACCATGTTGTTGTTAGGTGCCGTCAAGTCATCTCCGACTCACAGCAACTCTACATACAGCAGAACAAAACACTGCCTAGTCTTGTGCCAGCTCCATGATCTTTGCTATACCTGAGCCCATCATTATAGCCTCTGTGTCAATCCATCTTGTAGAGGGCCTCTGGCCATTCTCGTTTCCAAGGAGCATTCTGGCTGTACTTCTTCCAGGACAAATTTGTTAATTCTTTTAGCAGTCCATGGTACTCTCAGAATTCTTCCCTAGCACCACAACTCAAAAACATCGACTCCTCTTTGGTCTTCCTTATTCATTGTCCAGATCTCACATGCATATGAGGCAATTGGAAATACTATACTTGGAAGGAAGGTTGGGCAATCTACTTCCATAGTGATACCGCCTCGGAAACCCAAGGAGGGGTCGCTATAAGTCAGGTCTGACTCGACGGCACATAACAGCAACAACAACATGGCTTGTGTCAGGTGCACCTTGGTCTTCCAGGAGATATTTTTGCTCTTCAGCACTTGAAAGACGTCTTTTGCAGCTGATTTACCCAGTGCTATACGTCATCTAATATCTTGACTGCTGTTTCCGTTGGTGTTGATTGTAGAACCAAGTGATATGAAGTCTTTGACCACTTCAATCACCACCACCATGAAGATTAAGGCTACTTCTATCACCTAAAAGTTCCCTATTGTGCTTTGTATTCCCTTTCTTCTGCCTCTCTCTGTACCTTCTCTAATATCCAGAAACATCACAAATCTTCCTTTTTGTTATTCTACAGAGTTTGCATTTTATAGAATATTGTAGAAGTGAAATTATTTAATAAATTCTCTTTTTGTCTGTTTTTATTTAGAATAATTATTTTCAGCATAATTATTCATCCATTTTCTTGCATGCATCAATAATTAATTGTCCCTCTTTTTTTTTTCCTGAGTAGTATTTCATTGCATGAATATACTATAGCTGGTTTATACATTCATCTGTTGAATGGACATTTGAATTATTTCCAGTTTTTGGCTATTACAAATAAAGCTGTTAGGAACACTTATGTGTATAACTTTGCATAGACATATTATATCATTTCTGTTTGGTAAATATCTAGGAGTAGAATGGCTGGCTAGTATGGTATGTTTATGTTGAACTTTTTAAGAAACTGCCAAACTCTTTTCCAAGAGTTTGGTTTACCATCTTACATTTTCACCAGCAGTATATGAGAGTTTCAGTTTCTTCACATCCTTGTCAACAAATGATATGGTCATTCTTGTTAATTTTAGCCATTGTAATGGCTGTATAATTTTATAACATTATGGTTTTAATTTTCATTTCCTTAATAACTAATGATAATTGAACATCTTTTTATGTGCTTCCTTGTCATCCATATATATTATTTGGTTAAGTATTTGTTCATATGTTTTGTACATTTTATTGTATTGGAATGATGGTTTCCTTATTACTGAGTTTTAAGAGGTCTTTGTATATTTCTGGATAAAAATTTTTATCAGATATAAAATATTCAAAATTTTTTCTCAGCCTGGGGATTGTCTTTATGTTTTCTTAACAGT
The DNA here is from genome assembly GCF_000298275.1 of Orycteropus afer afer. Classification (NCBI taxonomy): domain Eukaryota; kingdom Metazoa; phylum Chordata; class Mammalia; order Tubulidentata; family Orycteropodidae; genus Orycteropus; species Orycteropus afer. The sequence continues at coordinate 1,055,318 of NW_006922004.1, read as the reverse complement.
TTCTTTTGGGACAAGTTTTTTTTAATTTTACTAGTTTAATTTAGCAAAGTTTCTTTTAATGGGTAATGTGTTCACTGTCATAACTCAGAATGGGACTGGCTATATAATTCATGGGGCCCAGGGCAAAATAAAAGGAGTTCTGGTGGTGCAGTGCCTAGGGTATTTGACTGCTAATCAGAAGGTTGGCAGTTTAAACCCACCAGCTGCTCCTAGGAAGGACGATAGGGCAATCTACTTCTGTAAAGATTTACTGCCTTAGAAACCTAGTGGGGGTTACCATGAGTTGGAATAGACTCAATAGCAGTGAGTTTTACTTTTTGAGTTTGGCGGCAAAATGAAAATGTGGGGCCTTTTATCAAAAAAAAAAAAAAAAAAATTAAGAATTTCAAGATGATGACACCAAAGCATTAAACCAAGTACGAGGTCTTTTAATAATATGAGTGAAATTGACTCAATGGCATTAGGTTTGGCTTGGTTTTGGTTTAATATATAATTAAATATGCATAGTGTATTTCTGGGAGCTCTGGTAGCATAGTGCCTAAGGCACTTGACTGCTAACCAGAAGGCCGGCAGTTCAAACCCACCAGCCACTCCTCAGAAGGAAGGTTGGGCAATCTACTTCCGTAGTGATACTGCGTCAGAAATCCAAGGAGGGGTCACTATGGGTTGGGTCCAACTTGATGGCACATAACCACAATAACAACAATTATATCCTTGGGCCTTTGTTCCTCAAGTCATTTGATTAGCTCCTAAAATTTATGAAGAACATAGTGAGATACATGACTAATATTTATAATATACTATTATATTTGTATTATAGTAAGAATAAATTTGCTTTTGTGTTTAGCAGCATGAAGTGAAAATATTGTCTCTTGAAATTAAAAGATGTGATTTTGGTCTCTCATTTCACAAGGTAAATACTTCCCCTGCCATTTTTAGCTCTTTCATTTTTATGAGTGTGTGTGTGTGTGTGTGTGTATGCACATGTGCACAGAATAGCATGTTTGTGTTTATGGTGAGAAGGTATTGTTGTTGGGTGCTGTTGAGTTTTCTATTTCAATTCGTAGTGACCTCATGTGCTATGGAATGGAACTGCTCCATAGGATTTCCTATCTTAAAGGCAACAGATTACCAGGCTTTTTCCCATGGAGCTACTGTGTGTGTCTGAACTGCTAACTTTTTGTTTAACAGCTGCATGCATAACCATTGCAGTATCAGGACTCCTTTGTGATAAATTATCAGTATTTAAACATAGAACTTGTGAGAAGTATTTTTTTGGAATCAGTCATTCCATTGGTGGTTTCCAGCAGTTATTACCCAGAGATTTTCTTAGTAAAATACCTATACCAAAAATAGAAAACTGCCATTAAGCTTTAGTGACTGGCTGAAAGCATGGGATATTCTGATGATTTAACCAGAAATGCTTAGCAATACATGTTTATTGCAAAAATACTGCTAAGATTTTGAAGCCTTCCTTTGAGATTCTTATCTGAAAATGGCATAAGAAACACACATAACAAAAATGTTTACCAAGACCTAAAAATTAATAGTATTTAAATAGTAACTAAACTAAAATAAGGAGCTTTGGTAGCGTAGTGCCTAAGGCACTTGACTGCTAACCAGAAGGCTGGCGGTTCAAACCCATTAGCTGCTCCTGGGAAGGAAGATTAGGCAGTCTGCTTCCATAGTGATACTGTGTCGGAAACCCAAGGAGGGGTTGTTATGAGTTGGGTCTCACTCGAAGGCACATAACAACAACAACAAACTAAAGTAGCTCAGATTCCACTCTCTCCATAAAAACAGAATTTGAAATTTTAAGTAAATGCCTAGTAACTAGTTTTTCCAACTAAGAATTATTAATGCTCCCAGTCAGCTGGTTGTACAGTTCTTCCTCATATTTATGCTAATGTGAAGAAGATATAATAGTTCCTCAAAGCAATATTAAGTTTCTTTCAGTATTCAGTGTCACTGGTGTATTAACAAGGAATTTGAACATGAATAATGTGCTCCTTTCTGTAAGTACTGCAGACACCATGCAGAGTGACACATCAGCACATAGAATGAGACAGAGCATACCACTTCTTTGCATATGCGCTCATGTGTTCTGGCAACCAGCAAAGGCAGTCACTCACAAATTAAGAACCCCTGGTGCTGTTTGTGATCAGGAGAGCCTTCCCTGGATATAATAATAGCATGACTTGGATCCCAAATGTAGTCACTGAAGGACAAATTACATTGCCTTTTTTTCTTACTTAAATATGCACAAGAATTTTGTAGTTTATAGTCTTTTGCAGTTCTGTAATTAACATTTATAATTGCATTTTAAAATCTATAATTACAATTTAGAATGGATAAATTGGAGGAACAAAGCATGCCATGTTTTATTATGCAATTCATCTTTGAATGTGATGAATCAATAAAGTGAAACTATAAATCCAGTATTTTGGCCAATGCTCGATTATATTGGGGGCCATAAGAACTCTAAAATGTCTCTACTATTCCTGGACTTTGAAATGAGAGAATCTCATTGGAAAATAGTATTGGAAAGGGTTGTGTTTCTGACTGAGCTCCAAAGTTTTGCTTACTTCTGTAGCTTGCAGGTACTGGACATTCAAAGAACACTGTTAGAACTGTTTTTTTGAAACTTCAAGTCAACTCTTAAGCAGGAGCCTTGCTGCTTCCTTCCATTTAATGAACTCTTCAAACATTTTTCCCTAGAAACAGAGCTGTTCTCATAGTTGTTTTCTTAATATATTTTATGTAGAGAGAATTTTTTTTTGGCTACCATAGTTATATAAAAAATTTAAACCTAATTTGTGATTCCTGTTTCAAAACTCCATTTACCTTTATCTCAAGCCATAATAATGGATTCTGCCTTGAAAACTATTCAAAATATGCGATTATGTGTATACATTATGTATTTACATTATGTATTTACATTATGTATATATATTATTATGAGCTTTGGTGGCATAGTGCCTGAGGCATTTGACTGCTAACCAGAAGGTTGGCTGTTCAAACCCACCAGCCACTCCAAGGAAGGAAGCATGGGCAATCTAATTTACTGCCTTGGAAACCCAAAAGGGGGGTCTCTATGCAGTGAATTTGGTTTTATATATATTACATATATACACAAACACAGAAATACACACACACACACACACATATCTATGTATCTTTACCAATCCAGTTGCTTTCAAGTTAATTCCAACTCATGGGGACCCCATGTGTGTCAGTAAACAGTACTCCATAGAGTTTTGGTAACAAGTCACCAGGCCTGTCTTCTGAGGCCCCTCTTGTTGGATTTGAACTGCCAATCTTTCAGCTGGTAGTTGAGCCTTAACCATTTGCACCACTGATGGACTCTATTTTTAGTAGTATATCATGCAGATCATGAAGAGATTTACAACGGAAGACATGTAAACACACTAATTCCCCACATGGTCAGTTGATGTAATATCTTGTTATGAATTCTCACCTTTTTCCTGCACTTGAAAGCAAACCCTTTGAGGACAAAAATGATTTTTTAAGAAGACTTTATCCCTCCTTGTGCCTACAGGCATAATTCCAGAGAAGTGATAGAAAAGATGTGTTCTAGGTTATGGAAGCAACAGTTAAAGATTAATGGACACAGTAGTGTATTGGATTGAGGTGATGGGTTAGGCAACTAGCCTGAAATGTCTGGAATAAGGTATTGTGAGGATCGAAATCTAGAGGTAGCATGAGGTCAGTTCATAGAGGAAAAGGAATGTTATCCTTTAGGGATAAACAGAAAGAGATAGCAAGTTTTCCCATTTCTTTTGATTTATTTATAATTTTCCTTAGTGCCCTCACCCTACCCTTTTTTCACAGCCCTTTGGAATATTCTTTGGCATCGTTTGTTTTTATGGTTGGATTATGTGATAATTTATAGCTTGGAATAAATTATTCACAGTGTTATGTTTTCCCACTAGGAGTGCCAAAATCTAATTAGATTTGCCTCATTTTTTCCCCCACAACATGTATATTCCAAAGTTGTTTTAAATCCTGTAAAAAAAGGTATGATTATCCATAGCTAAGAGAGGAGTGACATTTAAGAACATACACTGATAACAAATTAGTACTGAGATTTATGTGTACATAAACAGGGTATGTGTGATGTATATACATTAATGTATTTGCTATATACAAATACATAAATCATATTGTATATTTTCATTTAAATAATGATTTAAAATTCATACATCACTTGATGGGTTATCCTGATCTGTCTTTTGTCAGTCTGCACATTGTACGAAAACAATTTGTGACAGTGATTGATTTAATCGAACCCACTTCTGAGAAAGTGATTGTTTTAATTAAATTTTTTTTCCCCTTGCATCTGAAGTGCAACTGATTTGCATTTCTTACGGTTCTGAGGGTTGAAAGTGATATATTTTTTTTCCTTGATGCACATGCACATTAGTTTTCATTATTTCCCATTTTAATTAATATTATAGAGCATAGCTAGTACAGAATTTCACACGAGAAGTACCCTCAAAATATTTTTAAGAAAATGTGAAGGCACAGTGAATAGATGACAAAACAAACACAAAAAAACAAGAGCAAGAAGAGAATTAAGACAGAAGAAAGAGAGATGTAAGTTTTCAAATTTGCTTTAGGAGATTGTTATTGTCACTGTTGGCTACTCTTTTGGAGTTGGCTCCTTATTCATGACAGAGTGGCTGCAACAACGGGTTCAAGCATAGCGAGGATTGTTAGGATGGTGTAGGACCAGACAGTATTTTGTTCTGTTGTACATTGGGTCACTATGAGCCAGATCCAACCTGATAGACCAAACCTAAACCCTAGCTCTGGTGGCACAGTGCCCACGGCATTTGACTGCTAACCAGAAGGCTGGAGGTTGAAACCCACCAGCCACTCCTTGGAAGGAAGGTTGGGCAATCCAGTTCTCTAGTGATATTGCCTCGGCAACCCAAGGAGGAGTCTTGATGAGTGGGATGCGACACAAGGGCAGTGAGTTTTGTGTGTCTGGGTGTAAAAAATTAAAAAATATTTTTCAACTTCATAAAATTGCTAGAGCTCTTTATTCACTCTCAGCATGCAAGGTTGTGTTTCTGCTTCCCTGAAACCTGTCCACCTTCCTTGAATACCTGCTGGTATTTAAAATACCAGTGTCATAGCTCCATCATTGCAGCACCATGCAAGCCACCTTAGTATGACAAACTGGCAGATGATTGGTGGAAAAGAGGGATTGAAAAAAAAAAGAAAAGGACTTCAGATATTTCTTCATTCTTCAGTTATTAATTGGGTATCTGAGTTGTAGAACATTGGTGTTGAAAGCAAAATGCCTTGCTCTTTCAGGGCTTATATTTGATACATATTAAAATAATATTGCCAAACTGTTTTACCCTATCCATTTAATAAAAAGTGAATGTACACCTCACTATAGGATTGTTAGTTTATTTTAGGTGTTTAATATTTTTACAGCTTTATATCTGAAGGCATTTTGAGTGAGTTTCCATTTTTATCATGTTGTTGTTGTTGTTATGTGCCATCGAGTTGGATCCGACTCATAGTGACCCCCCCCCCTTGGTCTTCAGAAGCAGTATCTCTACAGAAGTAGATTGCCCACCTTCCTTCCGAGGAGTGGCTGGTGGGTTTGAACCACCAGCCTTCTGATTAGCAGTAGATCTATTTCAGATTGTGTTCTTAAAATTTTCAAATTATTTTGACTGGCTTCCTGTTAGATCTTAATAGAACATCATTGTCATTTTTTTTGTTGCTTGATTATGTATTTGTTTCTAACCACATAATCCACAGGCTTGTGTTGGAGATATTGCAGATTTGGCTCCAGACTACTGCAATAAAGCAAATATTGCAAAAGTGAATCACATGAATTTTTGGATTTTCCAATTTTTATAAAAGTTATGTTTACATTATACTGTAGTCTAAGAGCTGTGTAATAAAATTATGAAAAAGTTTGAAATATTGTGAGAATTGTCAAAATGTGACCCAGAGACATGAAGTGAGCATGTGCCATTAGAAAAATGGTACCAACAGATTTGCTCAATGTAGGACTGCCACAAACCTTCAATTTGCAAAAAAAAAAAAAAAAAAAAAAATGTGTTAGTTTGGAAGTGCAAGAAAGGAAGTATGATCAAATGAGGTATGCCTATTTATAGGTGAAAACATGTCATCTTTTCTGGTTTTTTTTTGGTGTTTGTTGTGCTTACTTTACTAGAATCACGTTCAATCTATAATATAAAGGATTTTTTTCTATACTATAAATTTAATATAAGTAGATAATGTAATTTATAAATCCACTTAACTAGGAACACATAAACGTCAACATTTTCAAAGCATTAATTGGGAACAATGTAATGAAAGCAAGGGTACCCTACAGAATTATAGCCTGGTCCACTCTTCCTCAGGTACTTCAAAGATTCCATATCACCGTAACCATCAGAAGACACCAGTGTCAACTCATGTATTAAATATTAGCAAAGTTTAACTCCTTTCTTATATGGGGGGTTATAGGTAAGCAGAAAGTTCTAAAGCTATATTTTCATAAATGGTAATGAGTTATCTCAGGGGAGAGCCACTACACTTTGGACATCATTTCTTTAGAGACGTGTCCTTTTGTTGCAGCTTCTCTGTCTGGCTCCTCTCTGTTCTGGAAGTCATGTGAGACTTTCTTGATTCTTTGGTGATGACTTTTCTTTCCAAGTGTCTTGACACAGTACATGTAAATGATTTGTCCAGCACACATTAGACCAAAGCCGAGACTTTCTGTAAAGTGAACAAATAAAAGGTCACGTCTTCCTCTATCCAATGGGTCTAGAAACTTAGATGTGCTTGTTCTTGACTGCACATAATTAATGTGATTGTCTATAGGTAGATTTTTGTTGATGTTTCTTTTTCTATTGATTCTTTGGTTGCGTACTTTTGGACCTTGGGGAAAAGATTTTTAGGGGTGGGGGGCTGGTTAGTTTGTTTGATTTGAATTATTTGATAGTAACCTTAAGCTATGGATGGCTGTATTTTTCATTGGCCTATTTTATAAGAAGTAATAAAGAACCATAACAAAGTTTTTATGAGCATATGACTATGTACAAAAATAAACTAATAAATTGATCTCTGGGAGATTTGGGATGATAAAACCAAAAAACCAAACTCATTGCCAGTGAGTCAGATCCTAATCATAGAGACCCTTCCTTGGGTTTCTGAGGCAGTATCACTATGGAAGAAGATCGTCTAACCTTCCTTCCAAGGAGTGGCTGGTGGGTTTGAATCGCCAGCCTTCTGGGTAGCAGTCAAATGCTTTATACAACAATAATATGTGTTTTAGGTTATTACATGTAAGTATGAAATATTATGGTCCTGGTGGCACAATGGTTAAGCACTTGGCTGCTTAACGAAAGGTCAGGGGTTCAAACCCATAAGTGACTCCTCTTACGAGAAACATGTGGAAATCTACTTTTATAAAGATTACAGACTTGGAAACCTTATGGGGCAGTTCTACTCTGTAGAACTCTACAGGATCATCATACGTCAGAATCAACTTAAGGATCCACAACAACAATTATATATTGCATGCAACATTATTGCATATATGCTTTGTGAAAAGCTATTAATTTTATTAAAATCACTGCTTTTCATTATAAAGTGAACATGTCATCACTATGGGACATTTTGAAAAAAAATGTAGAAAAATAAATATTTGAATTCTCTGCATCAAAAGACAATCATATTTAGCATTTGATGTATTGTCTCCCATATTTTTTCCTTTTGGAAGGTAACTTTTACATAGTCATGCTCATGTTATATACACTTATGTTATTACACAAGTTTTATCACAGTTAGGATTCCTTTTTTTAAGTTAAAGTTCCATGAAGTACAATTACCAGAACAAAAGTTGCAGACATTTTAAGGCTTTACTGTGATAATCTTGGGGTTTATATTATTCTTCTAATTCTCACACCAGAAATACATGAAATTGCTGGATATTTTATTACATTCTTGTCAGTATTCATTCAACAAATATTTGTTGCACAAATATTATGTATTTCAACCCTGAAGAGACAATGGTGAGTGATGTCATCTTCATGAAGATGATAGTCCAATTTGGGAAACAGACATTAATCCTATAATTGCTCTTATATATGTGGAGCTTACCAATGACCTATAAAAAAAAGATGGCAAAATACTAATATGTGTTGAATTTCAGTAGTAGGCACATGGATGCACGATGAATTGCTTTCAATACTTTTTGATATATTGAAAATGTTCCCAAAAGAAAAACTTTGACATTTAAAAAGTAAATTAAACTTATGATGAAAGAGGCTAGAAAAACATTCAAGGAAGAATCAGACCTCCTCTCAGTTTTTAGGGAAGGTACCCTTGAAGAAGTGTTGATGGAACCGAAATGTGAAGGAGCAGAAGAAGTTAACTATGTAAAGAGGTGTGTGTGTGTGCGTGTGTGTGTGTGTAAGCACATGTGCAAGGAGGCACCTCTATGCAGGTAACCATATTGTTATTGCTAGGTGCCATCAGGTTGGCATCAACTCATAGCCACCCTGTGTATAACAGAATTAAACACTGCCTGCTCCTGTACCATCCTTACAATCCTTGCTATACTCGAACCCATCATTACAGCCACTGTGTCAATCCATCTCATTGAAGGTCTTCTCCTTTTTAGCTAACCTTTACTTTACCATGCATGACATTCTTCTCCAGGGAGTGGTCCCTTCTGACAACATGAGCAAAGCAGGTGAGATGAAATCTGGCCATTCTTGCTTCCAAGAACCATTCTGGCTGCACTTCCAGGAAAGTTTTGTTTGTTCTTCTGGCAGTCCATGGTATTTTCAGTATTCTTCACCAACACCACAGTTCAGAGACATCAATTCTTCTTTGGTCTTCTTTATTCATTGTCCAGCTTTGGCACATATATGAAGTGATTGAAAATACCTTGGCTTGGGTTAGATGCCCTTTGGTCTTCAAAGTGACATCTTTGCTCCTTAACACTTTAAAGAGGTCTTTTGCAGTAGACTTTCGCAGTGCAATACATCATCTGAATTCTTGACTACTGCTTCCATGGGTGTTGATTGTGGATCCAACTAAAATGTGATCCCTGACAACTTCAATCTTTTCTTCATTTCTCATGATCTTGCTTATTAGTCCAGTTGTGCATATTTTTGTTTTCTTTATGTTGAGGTGTAATCCATATGGAACACTGTGGTCATTGATCTTCATCAGTAAGGGCTTCAAATCATCTTCACTTTTAGCAAGTAGGATTCTGCCATTTATATATTGCAAGTTGTTATAATTCTTCCTCTAATCCTGATGCCCTGATCTGCTATATATAGTCTGGCTTCTCAGATTATTTGCTCAGCATACAGATTCAATAAGTATGATCAAAGGTTACAACCCTTCCTGATTTTGAACTGTGCAGTATCCCCTCATTCTGTTCAAATGACAGCCTCTTGATCTATGTACTGGTTCCTCATGAGCAAAATTAAGTTTTCTGGAATTCCCATTCTTCACTATGTTATTCATAATTTGTTATGTTTAATGCCTTTGCATAGTCAATGAAATTTAGGTAAACATCTGTATGATACTCCTTGGTTTCAGCCAAGATCTATCTGACATCAGCAATACTAATCATTGTTCCTTATCCTCATCTGAATCCAGCTTGAATTTCTGGATGCTCCCTGTCAATATACTGCTTCAACCATGATTGAATCATCTTTAGCAAAATTTTACTTGTATGTGATATTAATAATAATTGTTATATAATTTCCACATTCTGTTGAATCATCTTTCTTTGGACGGGCACAAATATGAATTGCTTTCAGTCAGTTGGCCAGGTAGTAGTCTTCCACATTTCTTGGAGTAATGGGATCACCATATTAGAGACAGATAAATGGAGGAGTATATGGAACATTGGTAGGAAACTCATGACTCAAGTTATGCTAATTGCAAGCATTGGGGATGTAGTATAAAACAAGGCCAGACAGATAGCCTGGGACCCTTTTGTAGTAGTGTGTGTACATAATTCAGTGGGTGGTGAAGAGTCACTCTATATTTTCAGATCTGATGGATTGGAAGAGGCAAGCTACGGGTGGCAAGACCATCTTAGCAAGGTAATAAGGAGCTGAACTGGTTGCAGATAGTGAAAATAGAGGAAGGAAAAAGAGTGAGTGATATTGTGAAGACATTGTCTGTAGGAATTGGGCAACTCATTAGATGGAATAAAAAAGACAAGTTATCTTAGGGAACTGATAGTGTTAACACAGATAGTGAAGCAGATACCTTTTGACTAGAGTTGGAGGCAGAAGAAGTTTGAGCTAAATTTGGTACCGGGAGAAATTTTAAATGTACAACACTGAATTTTTAATTTCAGTGCTTTTCTGTTGTTGTTAGGTGCTGTGGAATCAGTTTTGACTCAATAATTCTGTGTACAAAGAACAAAATATTGTCCGGTCCTGCGACATCCTCACAATCATTGTAATGCTTAAGTCAATCATTGAAGGCACTGTGTCATTCCATCTCATTCAGGGTCTTCCCCTTTTTTGCTGACCCTGCATGATTCCTTACCAAGCATGATACCCTCCAGGGGACTGGTCCTGGTAACATGACCCCAGTACGAAAGAAGTAGTCTGGCTATTCTTGCTTCTAAGGAGCATGCTGGCTGTACTTCTTCCAAAGTAGAATTGCTTGTTCTTCTGGCAGTCCATGGTATATTCAATATTTGTTACCAACACCATAATTCAAATGCATTAATCCTCTTTAGTCTCCCTTGTTCATGAAGAAGAGCTTGTTTGGAAATGCAGCTAAGGGCAAAATGGGTTGGATCTTAGAAGATATTTTCAAGAAATATCCTATACATTTATCCTGAACAAGACTTGTTTTATTGTTTATATCACAGATCAGCTCTGATTATGCAAAATTTGGGGTTAGAGACAGCTGAGGTTAATCTTTGAAATGTTAGTTCAAAATAACGAACAGATTAGTTTGCATTCATTTTAGGTTTCAAAATGTTTTAGTCCAGTTGTTCATTTTATAGAAGCAACATAATCAGTTGGTTAAGCAGACAGGCTCTGGAGCTGAGTCCTAAGTTAAAATCCCAGATCTGTACTTATTAAGTATGTGCTTTTTGTTAAATTACTTAATCACTCTGTGTCTCAATTTTCTCATGCTCAAAATGGACTTCCTATTAAATAGAGTTATGCTAAAGATTCAATGAATTAATTGTGTGATGTGCTTAGAACAATGCCCACCACATTAGAAGAACATAATCAGTGTTATTATTTCCACAAAAAAGAGAAACATACTAAATAACATGAAACTAGATGAACCAAAACTCAACTTGGTTTTATCCCTTGAAAAACTAGAGTTAAAACAGAACCAAAAAAATGATTTTGTGCATTACTTGTATTCCTTTATTAGAATGAGGGCTCTCATTTTGTGTACATGTTGGGTGCTCATAAGAAAACAGTTACTACCTTGGTTATCTAAGTTAATGCAAGTCTGGAAGGTATAACAGCTAAAATATAAAAATGTTTAGAAAGAACTAATGTCAGAACATAAATGTTTTGCAGAAAAATTGTCAATTTCTGTAATTTTATATTTTCATGGTATTTAAGAAATCTTATTTGTTTTCTTCTCTTCTTCTTGATGGTACTTATTCTCAGTAAATAGCATATATATGCAGAAATAAATAGCAAATTTAAGAGAGTAAGTCCTCAGTAACTAGAAGGTTGATAGTCCAGTTAAGACTTACTGGGTGATTGACAGACTAAGTCATAATAGTGGTTTTTTTTTTTCCTCCCAGTAATGGACATCTTAGAATTTATGTGCCCTTGAAAGTCATACACTATACGAACGTATGTAACCTAATCCTAATAATCACTTCTATGTTTCTTTTAAAACTGTAGACTTTTAAGTAGGTCTATTCTAATATTTTTAGTCACATTGATGTTGTGATGCTGTGGTGTTTGTGATTATTTTTTAGAAGACTTTCTCAATACTATCCTTGAAGAAAGTTTATGTCTAATGTAGCCATTTTTCAAATTGTTAGGTAGACAGGATGTGCATAGAAAGAGATACTACTTTTTTTTAAAAAAAAAAAATTCCTGAGAACTAAATGAAATTCAAAGGGAATTCTGTTTTTGAACACCTTTTATTTTTTGTATTGCACTTCTGTATTCACCTGTTTGCAAGTACACAATTTTTCTATTGATTAAAAGATGCTAGGTTTCATCATTCAGTAATGTCCTACTGTTTTGTCAGCATGATCAAATTTGCATGTCCCATTTTGCTCTTGTGGAGAGATGTCTGTTGCCATGGCAAGGATTATGATGTCTCACATCAAAATCTAGTCATGTGATGAGGATGTGATGGGGATATGGACTTTGAAAAGCCATATGCAAATGTTTGTTTTCAAAGGTACAACTGGCTTTTTGTGAAGGACTGGATTAGTAGAGTGGTTATATTTCCAATGAATCATCACATATAATTTCACTTTTTGTTTTAAAAACCATCATTGTATTTTCTTTCCATTCCTGTTAGCAAAGGATAAAATTCCATTTTGTATGATTTTTCTCTTTTCATGTTATGTTCAGTAGTAGGGTTCCCTGCATAATTTTTCAGATTATTGCTTCCAAGATGACCTCATTTCATAGGTGTGCTATTGTGCTTCACTCTGAGTTCAGAATTAGGTTTTTCCATTTTCCTATGGATCGTGCATAAGTATTACATGCTTCCATGCAAATTAGGGGATATTCGCCTTAGTCTGGTTTCTCTGATTATTTGCTCGGTGTGCAGATTGAATAAGTATGATCAAAGGTTACAGCCCTTCCTGTTTTTAAATTGTGCAGTATCCCCTCGTTCTGTTCAAATGACAGCCTCTTGGTCTATGGGGCTTTTTTTGAGAATGTGTGTCAAAATGTTAATAGAAATTTAAAAAATACATACATTTTTAAAAATTGGGTGTTACTTGTCAACTTAAGGGGACCAGGTGATGCAGTGATTAAAGTATTTGGCTGTTAACTGAAAGGTTGATGGTTTGAACCCACAAGCCACTTTGTGGGAGAAAGATGTGGCAGTCTGTTTCCATAAAGACTTATAGTCTTGAAAACCCTATGAGACAGTTCTACTCTGTCTTAAAGAGTGCTATGAATTAGAGTCAACTTGACAGCAGTTGGTGGGTTGTCAACTTAAACAAAAAGAAAAATTAATTTAAAAGGCTTTACTAAAGTTTTTTAGAGCCAGATGTTTGTAAAACTCTTGTACTCCAATCCTGAAAGATAAGATCAGTTTAAACTAATAGTTTAATATTAATTTCATACAATGATCTGTTTTATGCAACTTACTAAAAATTGCGTTTTCTTCAGTCTGTATGATAAATATACTCAGATTTGATATAACAGAGTAATCTAATGAACATAAAATCTAACATGTTACTTCTATAAAATGCCCCCTTACTGCTGAAAAAAGAAAGAAAAGAAAAAGAAAACAAACAAGAAAAAAAAAAAAGAAAAGGAAAGAAACTATATCATGACACATTATAAGGCTTATGATAACTATGTTTGCCTTTCAGATCCCCAGCTCAAGGGTATAGTGACCAGGTTATATTGCAGGCAAGGCTACTACTTGCAAATGCACCCCGATGGAGCTCTTGATGGAACCAAGGATGACAGCACTAATTCTAGTAAGTGACAACCTCAGGCCATCAGTTAACACAGTTTGTGCAAATTATAGTGCTACTTAAATGAGTTTTTAAAATATATCTGCACATATTTACTTATGTCGGTTAATTTTACAACTGTTGCACACTAGAATATCATTTACAATTTTACTTAAATATTTGGATGAAAATATTAATAGATTAACAAAAGAAATCTATGATTTTAAGATAATATATTTTCCTTCAAATAATTGTTATACCCTGCAGATTACTGTTACTTTTCATTCTATTATCATAAAAGTGGAGTAACTACACTAGTAAATTGATTACATGTTTACTTTGGATATATTATTTTTTTTCAAACCTAGAGCTTCAAATGATACCTGTGGAAATTCAAGAGCTGCAACTATTAGTTGTCTCAAATAATAGAAATGTAAATTTTAAAATTTCTTGCATTAAAAATTTCTTCTATAGAAAGAATATGACCATTGTGCTTCTAAATACATTGCACGAAATATTTAACTACTTTATTGAAAAACATCTGTGATATTTTTATTATTATTATAAAAGAGGCACACATCTTCCATCATATAAATGTCTCCCTTCATTTGGCTACTTCGTTATACATGATTCTTCTTTGTATTTTTGTGCCCTTCCATTTTCAAATGTCTGTGTTTTTCTTCCCCATTTTCTGTTTATACTGGCATCAGGTTATTTTTGGTTTAATGTATTTGTTCTAAAAAAGCTACATGTTTCACAGCTTGGAAGAGTTAAGGAGAAGCAAAAAACAGACTTTATTAGAAATATTTAATCACAGGAAATATTAATAGTGATTTAAGAATAGATGGTAATCTTTCCGTCCAGTTATCATTTATTCTTTACACTTAATCAAGATATAGGCCCACGTTGTTTTAAATTCTGGTCATCTGATTGTCAGTAACACTGATCTGAAGGTAGTTAATCATATGAAATAGACTATTTTTGCTAGCCATTGTGTTTGTTTTTTTAGACTTTGGTCACATTAAAATTTTTTTTCCTTTAACTTTTTTAAAAATTTTTCTTTGTTCATGTATTTTTTTCTCTCTTTTCAATTTCTAATCCCTGTCATCTTCTTGTGTCTATCATATTTTCTTTCTGAACTTTTAAACTTTTCTCTATTGTATTTGTTCACTGGTTTGTATTAGCTGCATTTCTTCTTTTGATTTAGGATGAAAAGGCAAAACAATTGAGACACAATTTTTTTTTTTTTTAAATACTGAGACCTATGTCAAACATTGTTTACTAATTGAGATTTTGTTTTTAGTTTGAACTTTCTAAAATTATCAGTAGTTGACCATGTTCAAGCTATAAAAATTAACAATTTCTTATAGTTAATACTACTATATATATATTTCCTCATTTTCTGTTTCCATATCTTTAACTACTTACCCACTCTTTGATAAAAGCCATTCTCTACTTCTTAAGCCTTACAGTTGTGAGGTCACATAGTTTAGATATTCATAATCCTGATATCTTCAATGCTCTCTGATTTTCATTGGCCAGAGTCTAATAGAGCATGAAACTAGTTCCATAATTCTGATCACTCTACATTTGATGACACTCTGAAAAATGTATCAGACTAGAGAGTGATGTCATATATATTAGGCTTAACATTTTCAAGAAAGGAAGTACACTGTAGTTGTATGCAAATGCTGCTTAATTGTACTCCTGGGGAAAAAATGGAATACTTCAAGATTTTATGAAAATGTTTCATACCTTTGGGAATTTTTAATGATGGGCATCAGTATTAGGTGGTGGAGTGTCAAATATCTTTTAAAATATATTGCTTCAGAATTTAATAAGGAACATAATATTTCCTAAAGTATGAAGTGCAGACATTAGTATTATATGTATACATATACATATAATGTATATACATATAAGGTATTATATGTATACATATACATATAATGTATATACATATAAGGTATTATATGTATACATATGCATATTTAGGTCTGGATAGTTGATTTATATGAAATACTAGAACTGGAAAGCTGAGATACTGAAAGATTTCTACCTTCTATTCCTAAATATAGGGGGCTTTTTTCTCCTACAATGTGACTGCATTGGACAAATAATTCCTAGGAACTCAAAATCCCTATGATCCCCACAAATGCTAACCCCTCAAAAAACCAAACCCACTGCCATCGAGTTGATTTAGATTCTTAACAACCCTAAAGGACAGTTAAGAACTGCCCCACAGTTTCCAATGCTAAAATCTTTATGGAAGCAGACTGCTCATTTTTCTCCTGAGGAGCAGCTGGTGAGTTCAAACCCCCGACCCTCTGGTTAACAGCCAAATACCTTAACCATGGTGCCACTAGTGAGGAACAATTTCAGAGGGAAGCAGCCAAAGGGAGCTCCTGTATGAAAACAAATCAGAACCAAATTATAGTGCTCACATTCCAAGGACTTAGCTTTCTATGCAAAGGTCTGCCCACAGCTTCTTTTCTTACATTTCATGTTGCATTTTATGTGCACTTTAAGCCAGTTAGGTTAGTTTTGTTATCATTCCAACATTTTTAAGACATAGCAGAACAGAATAAAACAGGATGAGGTAGAAGTTCTCTCCTCTAAAGGATATAAAAATTATACAACTCTAAAATTTAATAAAAAAATTGGCAGGATTATAGCAGATTTATAAAAGAAATGGAAATTAATATTTAGGTCCACTTTTGTGTACTACCACATTTTAAATTGAAACACATTTTTAATTAAAAAAAGATAAATTTATATGTGCCTCTTTCTCTCCAGTCATTGTAGTAATCTTATGAAGCTTAGAAAATTATTAGAGAAATACCTTCATTCAAAATGGGGACATGCATTAGAGAAGCTGTCAGACAAATCCTATTGAGTCTGACTAAATGTCTAAAAATCCATTCTAGTTAGGGGATAGGAGTAATAGCATAATTCATAAATGTGTTGCAATATTTGATAATTCCCTGTACATAAAACAAAGATTGTTGTTGTTGTTGTTATTTGCCATAGAGTCGGCCCCGACTCCTAGCGACCCCTCCTTGGGTTTCCGAGGCAGTTATCACTACGGAAGTAGGATTGCCCAACCTTCCTCATTTCCAAATAGGAAACTAGTAAGAAATAACCTAAAAATTGCACAGCCAATAAATGACCTGACTGAGATCTGAACCTTCAGATCTTCATAATTTGTGTCCGATCCATATTCCACTAGTAACTATGCAATTATTTAGAACTGGGCAAACTCAAAACCACCATGTTAAACTGCCTTTTTCAGGAATTTTCCTAGATGAGTTGAGAGGAGGGAAAAACAAGCAAGCAGGCAGGCAAACCTGAAGCCCACATTCTCACTGGATCTCAATCTAGATCTAGAGATCTCTGGGAGGGAAAAATGGTATGAAAATGATTGATGATAGGTACAAGTTCCTGATACAGCAGGTGCTGTAGCCACTTGACAACTCATCATTGGTGTGCAAAGATCTTTTCCCAAAAGGAAGTGGGCATCTAAATTACTTCATCAGCACATTCATTTTCCTTTAAAATTTTTATACCATTCCTTCATTAATGAAATGTCAGAATTATCAAGAACTATGCTGTCTTATGGGAGCTCTAGTGGCATAGTGCCTAAGGCACTTGACTGCTAACCAGAAGGGTGGTGGTTCAAACTCACCAATCACTCCTTGGAAGGAAGGTTGGGCAATCTACTTCTGTAGTGGTACTGCCTCAGAAACCCAAGGTGGCGTTGCTATGAGTCAGATCCGACTCAATGGCAGTGAGTGTGGTTTTGGTTTATGTTGTCTTATAAAGAGCCCTGGTGAAGCAGTGGATAAGCAACTTGACTGCTAACTAAAAAGTTGACAGTTCAAATCCACCAGGTACTCTACAAGAGAAAAACCTGGCAATTTGCTCCCATAAAGATTACAGCCTTGTATCCTTGTCATTTAGGGATGCTATGGGTTGGAATTTGTGTAAGATCACATAGCAACAACAGGGTATCTTACTAGGGAATACCCTCACAAAGTTTACTTTTGGGGTAGCTATTTGTTTTTTTGCCATGCTCTTAAATTTCATTGTCCCCATTATCAAACTTAATAGATACTCCAAGCATAATAATCAAAAAGCAGAGCATTTTCCATCAAGTTGATTCCATATTATCAGACTATACAAATATCCATATACTAATAACTACAACGTTTGAACCTCAAAAAAAAAATCCCTATCACCTTATAATTCCCTACCTTGCAACTTCATGGATAAATTTTGCCACTCACACAATCACAATGAACATCACCCTACTGAACTGAGGGTTGTGGTTCTCTTCCTGGCTCTATGGAGAACTAGAATGTTCCACAGAATGAAAAAAAAAAAAAAGTAGCATGACATATATATTCATTGTTCTTACTCCTCTTTGTGATATTTCTTTATAAATATGTAAAATATAAAAAAAGTGAAAAATATAATGATGTCCCAATTAATATGGGTATCTACGGTTTTCAATTATCACCAAGATTCATAATGATCAGCTCTGAATGGTTTTCTTTACTATAATGACTGTATGGATTTACTTTCTAGACATACTCTGTAAATTAAAATAACTTCTCTTTTATAGTTCCAGGCTCAGACAAAATCCTGGAAAAAAAATTAGTATGGTCATTTTTCACTATCTCCTCAAATTTTTCTATTTTCCAAACCACATTATTTTGGTGAGTTCATGATACACTTGCCTTCTAGAATTATTCCATCTAGCCTATATTAAGTATATGACTCCTATAAATGCCATTACCAAACTCACTGCCATCAAGTCGATTCTAGCTCATAGTGACCCCCATTGGATTTCCAAGGAGCTCTGGTAGCATAGTGGCTAAGACACTTGCCTGCTAACCAGACGGCTGGCGGTTCAAACCCACCAGCCACTCCTCGGAAGGAAGGTTGGGCAATCCTACTTCCGTAGTGACACTGCCTCGGAAACCCAAGGAGGGGTCGCTATGAGTCAGGTATGACTCGACGGCACATAACAACAACAACAACAAATCCTTATGAATGCAGACTGCCTCATCTTTCTTCTGCAGAGCAGAA
The DNA here is from genome assembly GCF_000298275.1 of Orycteropus afer afer. Lineage (NCBI taxonomy): Eukaryota > Metazoa > Chordata > Mammalia > Tubulidentata > Orycteropodidae > Orycteropus > Orycteropus afer. The sequence goes on along the minus strand of NW_006922004.1, from coordinate 1,036,558 downwards.
GTTTGCAAGAGTAACCAACCTTGTGTTTAGCAGCCAAACACCTTAATACCATTAAGACTTTATAAAGTATATAATAGGTTAGGTTAGAATAGTTTGCATGGGCAGATACACAATTGAGATTTTCCTCTCAAACTTCAGCACATAATTTGGGAATTATCCTACACTGCCCATCATTTCTAACTATAAGGTGGTCCAGAAAATAGAGTAAATACGCTTCTTTCATGAAGAAGGAATACTGAGAATTATAATGGCCCAAGTCTGCCATAGCACTCAGCAACTCCTCTATACACAAATTTAATATTAAATAATAGAAATAAACAAAATATGCCTAATTTCTCCATAAGGGTATTTGAGACCAAGCCCCTAGAACCCACCCAAGACAGTCCAATGTTAGTTTGCATTGGACGAAAGCTAATATTCAAGTCATTATATATGTCCCTGATTATTCTTCCTGGGATCATTACCTACAGCCATGGCCTGACATTTTTCTTTCATCATTTGTGTTCCACAAATATCATGAGATCTTACAATCAATAGCTTGTAATAGTACAATTACATCCACCCTGTTCAGAGAAAATATGTCCCAGAGAATTTAGTAGAACACAATTTATAAAGTACATTTTTAATTATATAATGAGTGGACCTATGGATATAAGTCACAACATCTGGATTTTTCACATAAATTCATTTTTTCTTTCTCTCTTTTTTTTGTGAAATACATTTGAGAGCTTAGATCTAAGATATTTTTCTTACATATTTGCTTCAGCATTTTAGTACTATCACTGTCTGTTCTGGTGTGGTCCTATTGCTTAGAATTAGACTTAAGAAAGACTTGAGTGGAAACAGCTTATCTCACTTCTCCAAATCTCACTTCCCAAAAATCTTTTAAAAAAAGTCTTCAAAATCATCAAACAGTTACCACTAAGAATGGTGTTAGAAGATTCAATAAACAGTAAACAGTCATCTTCTGAATCCTGGCATAGAAATACACTAAAGGAATGTTAAGTTTTGTTTTTTTTTAAATCAAGAATAAGATTACATCTGTACTATGTGCAACTATATATAAATACTTTTTTGTTTATTGACAGGGGCCATTCATATTTTTATGAAATAATAATAAAGAAAATATCTCTCTAAAATTTTCATACCATTGAATTTGATTAGTTCTTTCTAAATTTAACACATCAACAGATACATGTATTAGCGTTCCTGGGGTATCATGTTGGTTTTGCAAGAGTATTTAGTTTTGGGATTACCTTTTTAACTTTCAATTTATACTGCATTGTGATTATGAATCTCACTTTCTGCCTGAAAGACCAGAATAAACATTCAACTTGGACTTTTTAAATTCTGGTCTTTGAGAATCTTCCCAGTTGACTTCTTTTGGTATCAGATGGTATCAGAGAATCATGAATACAGGCTTGAATCTGTTCACTATCCCATCATTCCTCACAGTGCTGCAGGCAAGACCTCTAAGGACATTTATAAAGGGAAGTTAAAGTGCTAACTTTACTCATAGTCTTAATTATAAAGAAAAATAATAAAATGTTATTAGATTGGAACTTATTGGAAGATGGCAACAAATGGGTTGTTTCTTAAATAAGAGTAAGTGAAAGAAGTAATGACAATCTTTTGTTTCTCCCTGCTCAGTCGTGACAGACTGTGTTTATTTTCACAGCACTGTTCAACCTCATACCAGTGGGACTGCGTGTTGTTGCCATCCAAGGAGTGAAGACAGGGTTGTATATAGCCATGAATGGAGAAGGTTACCTCTACCCATCCGTAAGTAACATGCTAAAAAATACTTCTTTGCTTCAGTGCTTCAGATGACAACAATAGTAGCAACAACAAAACCAAAATGTTCTGTGTCTATTGATTCTGCTGTTTTGCTTTAGTATTTAATCTTTGTTAAAGGAGTTCTGGTGGCGTAGTGCCTAAGGCAATTGACTGCTAACCAGAAGATTGGCAGTTCAAACCCACCAGCTGCTCTGCAGAAGGAAGATGGGACAATCTACTTCTGTGAAGATTTGCCACCTCGGAAACCCAATGGGGTACTATGAGTCAGAATCGACTTGATGGCAGTGAGTTTGGTTTGAATTAGAGTACTGTGGAGTCCTTGTTTTCGTCATGCAGTGAATGAGAATATATCTTGTAATAGAATAACTTTACTGTCTTTTGAAGTGGTACTTTTGCCACATTAAAGAAAAATCCAGTTCACAAAAAGTAGAGCAATTTCAATGAGTTGACATTAATATAAACTTTTTTATTTCTACTTAGATATATACTTGTGCTAAAGAATTGCCAGTAGAAGCTTATTTAGAAAAAAGAAGAAGAAAGAAATGTGTATTCTAAAATAAAAAAAAAAAAGATGCTATTTCTTTTAAAAGTAAGAATTCAAGTAGTCTGAATATTTTACTGGAAAAAGAACTATATTTAATATGAAAGTGTGTATTTCATTTATATTTAAGCAAGTCTCTCTGTTTTGTGTTACTCTTTATAAGAATTTGAGCACTTTTCTACCCATATGGCCTATTATGGAAATTTTACTAAGTATTCCCAAATAATTTACATCTATAATGTGCTGCATCAGATCCATATATTATAATGCAGTTAGAATTCTGCCACATGTTCAAGTAAAAGAGATAGATGAAAGTACTTCTTTCCATAATCCCTTGAGCCAAAGTTGTTAAAATTTATAAAAATCGATAAAAATGAAATTCATGTCTTAAAGAAAAATGTGCTTATTTGGGTTTGCATGTCATCTTCATGTAAATTATTTAAAACTCTGTTGTTAAGTATCATCAACCATAACAGTATATGTAGACACACACATATATATGCAAATACATGAACACACATATACTGTGTGTATGTATATACAGGTATATACACACTTCTTGAGGAGAAAGATTTGCTGGAGGGCTATCATGAAGTGTGATGTATTTTCTGCAGCAAATTTGGAAATTGCTGTGAAAGGAAAATGAAATATGAGCCGTGATTCCCTTCTTGGTGAGCTCAAAGGCATGAGCTCTTGTTATTCTTGAACTGTCATCTGAGTTCCCTGAAGGTTTTCCTGCACACAGAACTGGATCTCACATAGTCAGACTGTGTTCTGTTGCACAAGATAAATATACAACATATTATGAGCACGATCAAACTAGAATTCCCTATCTCCTCCTTTAGGAAAAATACGATACCAATAAAGATGATTTCCTAGTGATGCCTTATTTCACATATGAGTCAATTTTATTGATTTGACAGTTGTTCTGTTATTAGTGTGTCCTTCTTTTTCCCCCAAGTAATCTTTGAAAAGCCTAAAAATCACTCTAGGTAGGATCTGCCCTGCCTCTTGTTCTCTGTCTCTGTTGATAATTTTATCACATTGTTGTGCTCTCATATATATGTTGATGTCAAGGGAAATTCAAACGTTTGTTTTATCTTTATGCTACTTGAGAGAGATGCGTTTTATATACTTTCTGTCATGATGTTGCATATTTATGTCATTTTTTAGAAAGGTAGAGTACATCATCTTGCATATATATATCAGCCTAGAATAAAAGTACTGATTATATTTGGTGCAATCTAAGCAGTACAGAAAGAATAGAAATGAGTAATGTGCAAACTCCCTGCACTTTATTTTATTTATTTATTAACATATTCATTTTATTATTTATTAAATTGTGATTTGGGCGTAAGTTTATAGGCAAATTGGTTTTCCATTCAGCAATTCATACACATTTTGTTTTGTGACATTCATTGCAATCCCCACGACATAACAGCACTCTTCCCATTTCCTCCCCGTGCTTACCATTTCCATCCGTCCTTCTTTCCTATCCCCTCCTGCCTGCTTAGCTTTATCTCTGGGCAAATGCCGCACTTAGGGTTGACTGCTCTAGTGAGTGCTACCTTCCTGGTATTATTATTCACCTTATAGGCCTACCTATACTTTAGCTGAACATTTAGCCATGGGGGGTTAGTTCAGTTCCCAACTTGGAGGATGTCTAAAGCCACAGTCTTGGGGATTCCACCAGTCTCTATCATACTGGTAAACCTGATCTTTCTTAAGATTTTGAGATTCATTTCACATTTTTCTCACACTCTATCCAGGACCTCCCATTGTGAACCTTTTCAGAGAGGTCAGCAGTGGTAGCTGGGCACCATCTAGTTCTAGTCTCAGGGTCCTGGAGTCTTGGGTTCACATGGTCCATTAGTCCTTTGAATTAATTGTTTCTTTACATTTTTTACTTTCTTTACTCTTCTTTGCTCCAGACAGCACCCCTGCCCCCCCCCCTTTTTTTCTTTTTTTAGTTATTATTGTGATTTAGGTGAAAGTTTACAGAGCAAATACAAGCTCCCTTCACTTTAACTACAACTTTCCACCCAGCAATCAGATCTTATGAAGCTATCTGTGCTTTTTTCCCAGGATTCATCCCAGGGCCAATTTCAAGCTTATTATTTGACCCATTGCTCTTTACTCTTATCTCCCTGATTCTTCAGTTGCCTGGCTTCAGGTCCTCTCCTTAGTGACTTGTTTTTCTGGGTTACCCATCTTGCTTTATTCACCCTTCTATCCTTTGACTCTTCACTCTGAACCCTGGGTCTGATAGGAGACACTCTATTTGCCCAGCCCTTATCCTAAGAGATTCCCTTGGCCCAGGCTAGGATATTATATTTCTCAGCCGTCTTGTAGGAAAGGGACTTAGGATAAAAATCAAAAGTTATTTCAAGTCTTTACTAATACTATATAAAGTGTTCTGCTTATATTTTAATGTAATGAAGTTTGAACTTCAAATTTCAGCCCAAAGAATGTTTTTCCACATGGAATCATTTATTCTATATTTAGTTATGGAGACTCTACTATAATAATAATATGTCATAACACAATATAGCTTTTATTACACTATATATAAAAATAATGAAGAGAGATTGCTGAGGTATAGCAAGGATCGTGAGGCTGGCACAGGACCGGGCAGTGTTTCGTTCTTCTGTGTATAGGGTTGCTATAAGTTGGAGATGACTCAACAGCACCTAACAACAACAACAACAACATATAACAATAACAATAAAACTAACAAAACAACCAAACTTACTGTCATCAAGTTGGTTCTGACTCATACCAACCCCTCCTTGGGTTTCCCAGGTGGTACCTCTACGGAAGTAGATTGACCAGTCTTCCTTCCGAGGAGTTGCTGGTGGATTGAAC
>NW_006922004.1:1019576-1031154 GCF_000298275.1 Orycteropus afer afer | reverse complement strand
GGTCGCTATGAGTCAGGTCCAACTTGACAGCAAACAACAACAACAACATTTATATGATACATTCTGCCTAGTGTTGTTCCCAAGGACATACTCACTGCCATTGAGTTGGATCTGACTCATAGCAACCCCTCCTTGGGTTTCCGAGGTGGTATCTCTATGGAAGTAGATTGCCCAGCCTTCCTTCTGAAGAGTGGCTGGTGGGTTTGAACCCGCAGGCTTCTGGTTAGCAGTCAAATGCCTTATGCACTATGCCACCAGAGCTCCTTCCCTAGGACATATACGTACCATATATATAATGGGTCATTCAATCCTTGCAACAAACTATTAAGTACTATTAAGTGAGGAGATTGATGTATGAAGGGTGTAAGAATGTGCTTAAGGAAATTGTGGAACAAAACTCAAAATCATAAAAAAGACAAGGCTTACTAGCCTGACAGAGACTGGTAGAAACCTCGAGACTATGGCCCTTGGACATCCTTCAGGCTAGAAAACTGAACTTAACCCTGTGACTCAACTGACATGCAAACTATAGACACCTATAAGGTGAACAGTAATACCACAAGGGTATGCATTCATTACAACAACCAAGTATATGACATTAAGGGGACAGCATTTGCCCGGGCGAGGGGATGGAGAGAAAGAAAGAAGTAAAGGGATGGGTGGAGGGATGAAGCAGTAAGAATGCTGTTACAGTGTAGAGATTACAATAAATGTCACAAAACAGAATGTGTATGGATTGTTAAATGGAAAACGATTTTGCTCTGTAAACTTTCACACACATACACAAAAAGAATGTTCAAGACCACCTAGTTGATGGAAAAAGCAGGATTTGAGCATAGTCTGACTCATAATCTTACATTTTTAACTGTTTTAATATGCAGCTTCCACATGCCAGACATTTTCATAATATGGTCTGACACCTATCCTAACAAGAATTTATAAACACATGATGATGTAATGAAAACCTTTAGGGAATTGTTACCTAGGGAATACAATTAATTTTAGGGTAAATGTCAAGAAGTATAGTTTGAAACATAATCTCTTTCTTTGGTGATTTTATAATAAAGAAATAGAAATGGTAGGAAATGAAACTATGTTGTCAGGGAAAAGCTTGATATTATATACTAGCTGTTTGATATTCTTGAAAATTATTACTTTTAACATTCAAGCTTTACATTGTAAAAGCCATAATGAACATTCTTAATCCAATTAAGAAATTTTGAACTGAGTTTAATAATTTCTTTAAAAAAAGAAAGCTCCAGTCAAGCTCAAATTTAAAGAAAATTTCTGCTAAAGATTTCATTCTGGGAAGTTATGTGGTAAGTTTCAATCTTATGCTTACTTTAGAAATATCAGCTTAAAATTTATTCAGTGTAAACTGGTGTCTAATATGGAACCAGTTTTATTGAGTGTTTATAGATTCAGAATGTATACAATCAAATACTCATATTCAAAATGTTAGTAGAAAATCATGCGAGTGATTTGATTTGAAGTGTATATTTCTCCATTTGTGTTTCAAGAATAACCATTGTTATCCAAATAAAGATATTGAACATGTCAGATAATTCTTCCTCTGGGGACAAAAAGGTATCTTGACTGAGATGTAAAAATCACACTTCCAGGGCTGAAGGTGCCTGTTCCTCCAGGAATCTTTTCTTCAATATGACAATAGTCATTTATTTTGTGGTCATAATGATTGTAATATGTTACTTGATGATGTATCTCAAGAGATTTAATGTCAGAAATAAACTATTTGCTTCCAGGTAGAATGCAGCCTGCAGGGTCATGGAACAGAGACTCATCATGAAATGCTTTTATTAAAGAATTAGACAGTTTAAATGACCTTAAGAAACAAAACGTATGTAACCAACTGTAAACGATTTATAGTGATGAGCAATATAGTCAAATTTTTTGTTAGTTTTTCCTCCAAACAACCTGTTACTTCGAATGGCAAGAAAATCCTTCATAGAAAGCCAATGTTTTAAATGTAAATTTTGAACACTGAAGAGAAAATTGAAATGAAAATATCACTCATAATTTGGGCAAAAGTAAAGATACTTGAAGTCAGAATATGTTTTTGGTTAAAAAAAAAAAAAAAGTAAGACAGAATGAGGAGAAAGGAAGGGAAAGAGGCTGATGTTACAATGGATAAAACCTGAACTGGGATTAGGATGCCTGAATCCCAGATCCGGTAGCATAGTGCCTAAGGCATTTGACTGCTAACCAGAAGGCTGGTGGTTCAAACCCACCAGCCACTCCTTGGAAGGAAGATGGGGCAATCTACTTCCATAGTGATACTGCCTCAGAAACCCAAGGAGGGGTCGCTATGAGTCAGGTCCGACTCCACGGCACACAACAACAATCCCAGATCCAGTAGCATGGCGCCTAAGGCATTTGACTGCTTACCAGAAGGCTGGGTTCAAACCTACCAGCCACTTCTTAGAAGGAAGATTAGGCAAGATACTTCTGTAGTGATTCTGCCTTGGAAACCCAGGGGTCGCTGAGTCGGGTCTGACTCAATGGCAGTGAGGTTTTTTTTTTTTTCCTTTAATCCCAGATTTACCTTAATATCTGTGTGATAGTTTTTCAGGTCTTTAGGCCCCAGTCTCCTCATAAGTAAAGTTAAAGGATTGCCCTGGATGTTCAAAACTAATTTGGAGTTTAAAATTCTGGCTTTTGTCTGATTTTCCTGAACAATAAGGTAAAAAAAAAAAAAAAGTGTAAAGATTTATTATTGTTCTGTCAAAGGCTGGCAAATGACTCTATTATCCTGATGTAGGCATCTGGGAGGGATAGTAAGTCCTGGTGTTGTCCTGAAATTAATATTTCATCTGAATTCCTTCACCACGTGATGCAGATGGTGAGCAAAACAATTCATTTTCATGTAAATTTTGAAAGTAACCAAGAAAATCTACTCCTACTGTGTTTCACAAATTTTAAAGTTCCTAAGAAGCACCTGGAAAACCTGAAAAAAATGCAGATTCCTGAAATCAACCTCCAGATATTTCAATTCAGTAGCTTTGGTGGGAGACCCAGGAATCTATAGTTAAATAAGGATATTTCCCCTGTCTACTTCCTGCCCCTGCCTGTGATTCTAAAGTTGTTAGGTCCACAATCTACAACCACACAATAAGCACTGTTGCAATAATCAAGGGGGCAAGTGATGGTAGCTTTGGACCAAGATGATGAGAGTCGAGTTTGTAGACTACTGAGGCTCTAAAACCAACACTGAGTAAAATAAACAAACAAAAGCATTTTGTTAGCCCTATCTTCATCTACCTCTAAATTGAAGTTTACCACCAAAGCCCTGGAAAATCTGGATATTGATCAACTCAGCAAACTGTAACAATATACAATAAATATGAGTACAGAGAGGAAATGTTAACTGTAACAATATACAATAAATATGAGTACAGAGAGGAAATATTCTTTTAATAAATTAAAAAAAAAAAAAAAAAAGCTATATAGTCTAAAAGGAGCTCTGGTAGCATAGTGCCTAACCAGACTGCTCACCAGAAGGCTGGCAGTTCAAACCCACCAGCCACTCCTCGGTGGTTGGGCAATCCTACTTCCGTAGTGATACTGCCTTGGAAACCCAAGGAGGGGTCGCTATGAGTCAGGGCCGACTAGACGGCAAAAAACAACAACATATAGTCTAAAATAAGTATTTTCCAGAATATCAAAGTCTTATATACTTAACATGAAATAATTTTTGGTATTGCAGTCATATCTTTCAGGAATATTTTCATGAATTTTTTCTATAAATTTAGTTCCACCTCTTTCTCTTCTCTGTGCCTGCAGACATCTGTTACCTAGGTTTCCTATTTGTCTGTCCCCAACTTTCTTCCAAAGACACCCTAGATAAGAAGGCCGCAGAATGCATTTCCTCATTGTACCATTAATTGTATGTCTTCCTCTAGGGTCAATGGCTTTAGCAATATATAAAAACCAGTTGACATCAAGTGAATTCTGACTTGTAGCAACCCAATAGGTCAGGGTAGAATCACCACCATAATATTTCCAAGGCTGTAATCTTTACAGAAACAGATTCCCACATGTTCTCCCCATGGAGTAGCGAGTATGTTTGAATGGTTGACCTGAAACAAAAGCACGAGGGAAGAATGTTATTTTCCTCTTGATATTTACTCTTCTATTCATTGTTCAAATTTAGGGCATAGATATGTAAGTGGTCTGTATTTTCACAGCATGGTGTCTAACATACCTCAAATTCTTTCCACTCTTCCCTGAGACTTAAACACACAGTGGCTGACGCAATTGGTTTACTGTAATTCTGTGAGTTCTTTGCCCATCCCTGGAACCTGTCCCATCTTTGAATAACATCTTTGGGTATCAATCCTCAAACAACTGTTTAATACTCGTCAGGTTTTAATAGAATCTTTTATCCCCCTGCCCCAAATGTTTTCTTCTGTTGGTACTAGCCAGTGCATGGGATTAATAAAATAACTTGAGATACAGTAAGGACTTCACAGTCAGGGGACCAAACTTCTTTCCTCCCACATGAACCCAGGGAACAAAGAAGCAAAACTCATACAAGTCAAGACTCCAAGTTCATCTAGTTGCACAGAGGTGATCTTTTAGAATGGAAATTCTTCCATTCCTTCTTCATCTTTCATTCTTCATCTCTCTGCATGAGTCAGTTATTTTATGTTACAAACTGTATTAAACTTGAGATGGTTATTAAAGTCTCTGATTATGCTAATTTTGCATTATTCTCTATGAATGTTTTCCTGCAAAGCCATTGTCTCACATCTTTTGAGAATTCACACATACACCTATATAGATATTTTCAAATATGTACCTACATTTTTGTGTGTACTTTGTTGGAATTATGGAATATAATTAATGATGTATACCTTCCATCACCATTAACCCTCTTTTTTCCCCCTGCCACTCCTGATAACTATTAATAAACTTCATTCTCTATACATTTGCTTTTTCTTGTCTTTTTACGTAAGTGAGGTCATGTAATATTCCTACTTTTGTTGTTGGCTTATTTTATTTACTCAGCATAATGTCTTCAAGTTCCATCTATACTGTAAGCATGTATCAAGACTTCATTTCTCCTTCTGGCTATGTAGTATTCTACTGTATATATGTACCACATTTTGTTTATCCATTCATCTGTTGATAAGCATTTGATTGTTTCTACCATTTAGCTACTATGAATAATACTGTAATGAACATTGGTGTATAAGTCTCTTTTTGAGTCTCTGCTTTCAAGTCTTTTGGGCACATAACTAGGAGCAGAATTGCTGGGTCATATGGAAGTTCTATTTTTAGTTTTTGGAGGAACTGTCACACTGTTTTCCACAACAGCTATACTATTTTATATTGTCACCATTGGATGACGGTTCCAATTTCTCCATGTCTTCACCAACTTTTTTTTTTTTTTTTATCGTTGCCATCCTAGTAGCAGTAAAATGCTATTTCATTGTAGTTTTGATTTGCATCTCTGATGGTTAATGACACTGAGCATCTTCTCATGTGTTTGGTGGCCAGTTGAATGTCCTCTTTGGTGAAATGTCTATTTAAGTCCTTTGACAATTTTATGATTAGGTTCTCTTTCTGTTATTAGATTCTTGTTAAATATATGGTTTTCAAAGATATTCTCCTAGTCAATAGGCTGTCTTTTTATATTTTTAGTAAAGTCTTTTGATGAACAGAAGTTCTGAAAATTTAAGTGGTCTCATTTATTTATTTTGGCTTTTGCTATTTATGATTTTGTTATTATATTGGATAATCTGTTGTTAAATGCTGGCCTTGACAATGTTGCCCCTGCTTTTCCTTCTAAGAATTTTATGGTTTTAGTTTGCACATTCATGTCCTTAATCATATTTAACTTTTTTTATGTGTGTAAGGCATAAGGCACTGATACTGTTCCATTTTTCTAGATGAAGAAATCCAATTTTCCCAGCACCATTTATTAAAGAGACTCCTTTTCCCCATCAAATGGACTTAGCACCCTTGACAAAAGTTAGCTGATCATAGATGTGATGTGGGTTTATTTCTGGACTCTTAATTCTATTCCATTGTTCTTTGGTCTATTATTATACCAGTGTAAGCTGTTTTGATTATTGTAGCTGTATAGGATGTTTTCAGATCAGGACTGTGAGTCCTCCCAGTTTGTTCTTCTATTTCAACATTGTTTTAGTTATTCATGTCCCCTTGCCATTCCATATAAAGTTGAAGATTATTTTTTCTGATTTTTCATCGGGATTGTGTTGACTATTTGTGTAGTATTGACATCTTAATAATATGAAGTGTTCCAATCCATGAATATAGAACATCTTTCCATTTATTAAAATCTTCTTTAATCTCTTTCAGCAGTATGACAAACAATTGTTTTTTATTAGAAGCAATATCATATCCTCACATGTAAAGATGCAAATTCACTTGCAGTTGCCTCCTCTAGTAGAAACTTATGCTTGTACTATTCTTTGCTGTATTAAATGACAAGATGATAGCCTAAAAAAGTATGTTACTTTGGAAGAAATAGTGGAATCTACCAGCATTATTATTTAAATATTGCCATTTAATATTCTGCTTCCTATCCTGTCACCACAAGCTAATGTTTTCAATAGAAACAATGGAAAAGTATTTGATATTAATAATCAACACTGTAATTATTAAATAAAATTCTTTCCCTTGGCATATGATAATGAATGTTGTTGTTTTGTGCCATCTTTTCATTTCTGACTCATATACCTTTTAGGACAGAGTAGAACTGCACTACAGTCAGAATTGACTTGACAGCAACAGGCAATCTACAGGAACAGATTTTTTGTCTTATGGAGCTACTGGTGGGTTACTAACATTTCAGTTAGCAGCTGAGTGTTTATTGCAATATTAACAACAACAGCAACAACAACAAAAGAACTTCAATCATTTTCAAAGATTTTCTAGAGAACTCTTACCTTGAGAGGAGATCAGAGTCATTCTCTCAAGGTCCATGGAAAAATAAACTCTAATATGATATATATCATATTAAAATAAAGGACATTATTAAGAAATCATACCACAGATCCCATAAACAGTTTAGCTATTTTCCTAATGCAGTTTGAGTCATTTGAAATACTGTTTTATAGACTTAACAAAGATAAATGTACACCCAGGTGAAATAACAGTGAGCCTTTATTTAATTTAAAATTACATTTTAAAAAGAAGGCTTACCCATTGAAATGGGTAGACAGAAGAATTACCTTGAGGAATCATCCCCATGTGTTTATTTTAAGAAATCTAATAATACCTTGTATGAATTTGAACACAAAGTTCTCATTAATTTTTATGCATCATTTATGCAGCAGTAACAACAATAGCAACAAGCATTGAAGGACAAGGCAATTCCATCAATAATATATGATTATTTAAATGCAGAGGATGTCCACTTGCTACCCTGGTTCTGCATCACAAAAGCCAGTCTTGATCTGATTTAGTTTATTCCTGACAGGCAAGCTTTGGAACTCAGAAATTCCTCCTACTTGTTAAATGATTAAACGTCAGGTCCAAAATAGCACACTATTTTCAAAAATTACAAATAATATCTTCATTAGGAATTATCTTCCTAATAATTATTTGGGAAGATTTCAATGAAGACTTTGTTATGTCACTTAATTTCAAATATCAAAAAATCCAGTTTTCTTAATAGGGGTCTGCTGAAACCTTGCACATCTGGCAAATGATCAGTGTGTAATAACTTGATCCAAAATAGAGTGTTAAAATGGCCTAACTTTTCCATCAATAGCTAATGATATTTTCTGTTAATGTCAGTGTTCTCCCTAGAAGCATTTTGGGAATCAAAAAATATATATTTTTAATGCTGGAAAAAGTGGTATGTAGCACTGCTGGTTACTTGAGGTGATTTTACATTGGAAAGGATGATAAGGAGAGAAAATTAAAGATAAAAAACCTTAATGCGCAAATTTGTAAAGGCAGAGAACCCAAAAGACCCAGAGTGATTTTTAATGGATTAATGGATTATTCTTGTTAATTCCACTTCAGAGTGAGTTTGTTAAGTATAGTTCAATAACTTTGAGGAATGAATGCAAGGTACATGGGTATGATGCCACTGGGGAAAAACACAATTATATATATATATATATAATATATATAAAACACTTGCCCTGGAGTAGATTGTGACACATGCAAATCCTATGTGTGTCAGAGTAAACTGTGCTTCATAGTTTTTCAATTGCTATCTTTTGTCTCACCTATTTTGGTCATGTTGTCAGAAGGGATCATTCCCTGGAGAAGGCTATCATGCTTGGTAAAGTGGAGGGTGAATGAAAAAGGGGAAGGCCCTCAACAAGATGGATTGACACAGTGCCTGGAATGATGGGCTCAGGTGCAGCAAGCATTGTGAGGTTGGCACAGGACCAGTGTTTCATTCTGCTGTGCATAGGGTCGCTATGAGTTGGAGCCAACTAGATGGCACCTAACAACAAGGACAACAACATATATAATTATTTTCTGATAACAGACTAATAAGACATAAACTTTCCCACATAGTGAACAGGGAAAATCCATAGAAGTTAGTGTTTTTATATGTTTATGTAGGTACTTGTCTCTCAGCTATTGTTTATTTAGTTATTTTTTTCCTGCATGCTTATTCTAAGTATTACAAAAATAAAATACATTTTTAACAATACCATGTAGGATCTGTGATTCTGTAAATTCACCACTCCTGTTATTTTGAATTCCTCAAAGATAAATGATTTATGTAATTCCTTTCTTGGATAGACTACAGAGTGGGATTGATAGATTGGTACCATGGGAGGAGGAAATACCAAGTTCAATATACTGAGAGCTGCCAATACTACTAGCTGTCTGGGTGACCTTGAGAACATTTAAATGACTTTTTATCATATGATGATGGCATTTTAAATGCTTTCTAAAAAATGATGAACCATTCAATTATGTTTTCTTTAATCTCCACCTATTGTGATTGTGTTCTGGCAGAATGGTAGCCATTAACTACATTAATGGTCATGCCTATCATAGACACATCACCATGCCTATCATAGACACATTAGGAAGAAGTCAGAGCTGCAGCAGCTGTGCAGTTGGCCTGGTGGGCACAATGCTAGCAACAGTATTCTCTTCTCTCTGCCACTTCTACCACAGAGTTTGCCCTGTGATCAAACACTGATTTAGGGGAGAATGAATTTTCTCTCCTATAGGAACATTCTTAGAAGTTTTTGGAAAGCAAAATTATAATAACTGGAAAGAATATTTTATATCAATGCATAAATATGGATACATATTGTATATATATGTGTATATATTTTAAATGTCATAAAATTGATTCTGACTGATGATGAGCTCATTTGTGGCAGAGAAGAACTGCATTCCATAGAGTTTTCAATAGCTGTGACCTTTTGAAAGTAGATCTCTAGGCCTATCTTCTGAGAAGCCTCTGTGTAGATTTGAACCACCAGTCTTTTGGATAATAGCCAAATGGTTTATTGTTTGTGCCACCCTAGGACTCCATATATATATATATATATATATATATATAGTACATTTTTAGTATAGTATGCATTACATCCAAACACACTACTTTTTCAAAAGAATGCCCACACAATTTAAATATTTGTAAGAGATCTGTAAATGAGGCTAAATGTAATATTTTCTAAAATTGTGTTAGCTTGCATTAAGGTTTTATCTCGTTATTGTGTGCTGTTGAATAGATTCTGACTTAAAGAGATCCTATATGACAGAGTAGAACTGTTTCCTAGGGTGAAATCTTTATGCGAGAAGATCACCAAGTCTTTTCTCCCATAGAGAAACTGGTGGCTTCAAACGCCAATCTTTCAGTTAGCAGTCAAGTGGTTAACCTATGTGCCATCAGGGATTATTGCAATAGAGAAGATGTAGTTAAAGTGATAGGATTTGCCTTATATAATTGGTATTCAAATTTTTCTTGAAAACAGCAAATATTATAAAGACGCAGAGATGTTTGCAAATGAATTCTTAATAGAGCCATCATTGCACATAACCATTTATGTGTCACTGGATAAACTTGAAATGAAGGAAATATGGATGCCATTTATTTTCATGGAAGGTTAAAATATATAAAATAGATATTTGAATATCAGTCTGTAATTTTTAGTTCTCCAAATACATAGAGGTAAGGATCATAATATGTGGGCAAATTTAAAATGTATTATGTATAAGATTTATCTGATAATGTTTATCACCATTGCTTTTACTAAAAAAGAAACTTAGATGATTATAGACTACTGTAAAAGTGATCTGGTAGCTTAGTGCCTAAGGCACTTGACTGCTAACCAGAAGGCTGGTGGTTCAAATCCATCAGTCACTCCTTGGAAGAAAGGTTGGGTAATCTACTTCTGTAGTGATACTGCCTTGGAAACCCAAGGAGGGGTCGCTATGAGTAGGGTCTGCCTCGATGGCACACGACGACAACAACAACAACAACTAGGTGCCTATTCACCTTCCCTTTTTGCCTCTCTCAAAAAGGTAAAGAAGCCAGACACTTGCCCAAGAACCAAGAGAATACACAATAGGGTGACAGAAAATCATCTGATTTGAGATGAGAGTATTCAGCCAAATCAAAATAATCTGTTGCTGTCAGGGCAGTTACCACTCATGGTGAGCCCATGTGTTACTGAGTGGAATTGCTCCATAGGGATTTCTTACAGAAACAGATTGCAGGCCTTTCTTGCATGGTTCTGATGGGTGGGTTTTAACTGACAACCTTTGTGTTAATAGTTGAGAGCGACTCAGGTCCTTGATATTCAACAGACTTCTTATAATTATTTTCATCTCAGTGTCCCATGCTGCATGTTCCCTTCACTTTTAAGAGACTGCTTAAGAAGGCCAGCACCTCTTCCATCATGTTACTTACACACCAGGACCCAAATACTGCTGAGTCTTGAATATTCTGAATAAATTTCACTTCCAAGTATAAGTCCAATTCTGTAGGAAACCCTTACATAACTTGTTAATTTTCTTAACATAGTCATTAATTCGGGAGCTGTGGTAGGATAGTGCCTAAGGCACTTGACTGCTAACCAGAAGACTGGTGGTTAAAACTCACCAGTCACTCCTTGGAAGGAAGATGGGGCAATCTACTTCTGTAGTGATACTGCCTCGGAAACCCAAGGAGGTGTCGCTAGGAGTCAGGTCCAACTTGAGGGCACATTACAACAACAACAACAGTCATTAATTCAACACACATTTACTGTGTGTGGATTCTATTTCAGGCACCAGTATTTAAATGGTGACCTAACTGAAACTGTCAAATCCTTAGGAATATAATCAACAACCTGGATATGTTATATACTTAGCTTTCTGGGATTTGAAATATTTAAATAATTATGTATTAAACATCTATTTGCATGTGGTCTTGGAAATCAGATGCTTATTACCATATTAAATATATGAAAGGTGGACCAAGTAGTGGAAAGAACTAGGAGAGTTAGCACCAAGGGTCCCAGGTCCACGTGTGACAGTAAGCCTGTTGGGGGCTCTCTGAATCCTGATTTCCTGTTCTGACAAACACTTCTATTTTATGGGATTGTTGTAAAATTATATA
>NW_006922004.1:1007796-1015352 GCF_000298275.1 Orycteropus afer afer | reverse complement strand
TCAGGGGTCCAAGATTATCTTCTGTGTCTGTGTTAATTGGTTTCCCTTTTCTTTGTTGAAGAGCATCTGTCCAGTCCTTGTGCCTAGTTCGTCATCTTGCCGGAACTCCTCTTGATTGACTTTTGTGTGAAATAATGTTACACTATGCCAACAAGTTATTTGGGATTGCTCTTTTTTCCTGTAATAAGATTAACCAAAGTGGTATTGTGCTCAAGGAAAAACCCAAATCTGTCAATGTGAAAAGGTTGGTTGAAGATACTACCATCAGAAATACTGCTTGTAAGCAATTAAGAATTAAGATAGCAATGAATGCCTTCTTGAAGGGATGAGGTATTTTTGTTTTCCCCTGACTGAGGAATAAAGTGGTATGGATAAGGTCAACATAAGTAGATCCAAATTTTCTTGACTCCATATTTCATTTGAATACCAATATATTTTGATGTTAGACATTGCAGAGTTACTGTGGTATTGATATATACACCAAAGTGGCCTGCGATGTAACTATTTTAGCAAAATAGATGTGCTTTAGTAGCTTAAATGTCATTTCAAATGTTACTTTATTTTTACTTTTTATCACTTAAACACTTCTTCCTCTGTAAAAATCTTCCCTACTATAGCAGAATTATTAGGGAGGAAAAAAAAAAAAGCAAATAGAATATAGTACTTGAGAGTGTTGGCTCCAGAGTTTGACTAACAGGACTGAGTCCGATCCCCTGCCTTGAATCTTGACTCAAATGCTTACAAGTCATATTACTATGGGAAGTAACTTGAGTGTTCTATGCCTCAATTTTGTTTCATGTTATGGGAATAATTAGAGTTGTGAATATACAATGTATTAAAACATACAAAATACTTAGAAACATGCTACTTACAGTTGTGTGCTAACTTGGTTGGGCCATGATTTTGAGTGGCTTTGCAGCTGAATATAGTTGTTCCCCATAATGAGATTGGAAGTGGTATCATCACCTCTAAGGTGGAATCTCTGATAGCATAGTGCCTAAGGCACTTGACTGCTAACCAGAGACTGCCAGTTCAAACCCACCAGCTACTCCTCAGAAGGAAGATTGGGCAACCTACTTCCGTTGTGCTGCTGCTTCGGAAACCCAAGGAGGGGTTGCTATGAGTCGGGTCTGACTCGACGGCACATAACAACAACAACAATGTGGTGGAATCTGCTGTGAGCTGTTAATAGTTGAAGGGAGGTTGCCTTTGGGGTGTAGCCTGCTTCTAGTTTGTGGAGAGGATTCTGCATTTGGTTTGTGATTCATCAACTCTAGTTCCTGGACTTAAATCAGTAGGCCGCTGATCTTGGGATTACTCCATTTTTACCGCCCAATCTTGGGTTCATAAGCCTCAGCAGCCAGCAGCTATGTGAGTCGGGAGACACCTCCAGATTGCTCCAGTGGGCCTGGAAGTCAGAGCTGAAGCCTAGTATGAAAAGGCCTCCACCCAGGCCCTACAGCCAGCACTCTGAATTCAGAGTTCAGCCTAGCCTTCCCCTGGAGCCGGCACCCTGAATTCAGACTTCCAGCCTCCTAAACTGTGAGACAATGAATTTATATTTGTTAAAATCCACTTGTGGTATTTCTATTATAGCACTACTAGATAACTAAGACACATGCCTGTCACTTAGCAAGGACCCATTAAATGTTAATGATGATAAAGATGATGAATAGAAGGAGGAGATAAAGAAGAGGAAGATAGAACCCTTCCAGTCTTGAATTGCCATTTTTAAACCTTTCTTAAAACAGTTATCATGTAATGTTTTTTGATATGGTTTTCAAATTTATTTTATTTCCTTGGCTAGATTACATACCACTTAAGTTCAAGTGGCATATATGATTTAACTTTCTTCATCCTAGTAAATGAAATACAGCCCCTTTGAGTAGGGCCTCAAAACCATTTTAAAGAAAATAATTAAATAATTGAAACTCTGCTTTTGTTAGAATGTTGGAAATATAATATGATGAAGAGAAAAGCTATTAGAATGATATTTAATATTTCCGGCTGAGCTGGAATGTATCAGGCTATAAGCTCTGATTTGTAACATTTAAAAATTATATCCATTTGAATTAAAATTTTGCTCCTATTGCATTTGGATAATGAATTCTTTGGTCCTTCTACCTCAGCCTTCCTCTACCTCTTCCATACTTGTTATCCATAAACCCATGATTTCGTGTGTGTGTGTTTGCGTCCCTTCTCTGCTAGGGAACCTAATTAATAGAATTCTAATTTATGTTCTTAATTTGAAATGTTCTGCAGTTGTCAGAGCTTTTGGTAATCACATTTTCCAGCATCTTCCTGTCATGAGTGAGGGTATCATGGCCCAGAGAAATAAATGAATTCCCTTAGTTCACACAAGTAATTAGTGGCAAAGCTGGAACTACATCTGGGACTCCTAGTTCCTGCCAAATATTTTTCTAGGAAGCAGAATTGCCTTGCAAGCCTTGAAAGCATGTCAGACACAGAATTCGATGCCATCTCTGAAAAGAAGGCTGAATAAAAGTACAGCTAAAGCACCTTCAGCCAGCTATCTATCTCATCTATTTTTTGGGGGGGAGGCAGGAGTAGGGTCCAGATTTATCACTGTTTTGTGATCCCTTTTCTCATATGTCTCTATATTTCGTTTAATAAGTAACTCAGCAGTGTCACAGGAATAGTATTAAAGCACTCATTGAAAGACAAGGCAGATCCTGTCTAGGCATAAAAATTGTCAGAACCCTTATCCTTGGTAAAGGAAGCCTGGCTCCTACTTTTCTTGGCCCTCAGCTCTCTCTCATGTGTGCAAGGGAGCAGGAGGCTGAGCACCTATGAGGTTTTATTTTTTTTCTGTACTGTTAATATTATTTTTACTAATACATTTGACTTTTTAGAGAAGTTTTAGGATTACAGGAAAATTGCCAAGAAAGTACAGGAAGCAGCCACCTACCTCCTCTCTCCCCATGCAGTTTCTCCTGTTACTAACAACATCTTGCAAGTCCCTAATAACTTTTATGCACAAATACCTGTGTGTGTATCTGAAAAGGAATGGAAGATAACTAGGTAATACATTTAGTGTAGTGTCTTAGTTTCTTAATGCTGCTGTAACAAAAATACCAAATGGCTTATTTTAGGGAACAGAAATTTATTTTCTCATTTAGGAGGCTGAATTCAGGGCACTGACTCTTTTTTTTTTTTTTAATTGTGATTTGGGTGAAAATTTACAGAGCAAATTCACTTTCCATACAGCAGTTCACATCCACTTTGTCTCATGACATTGACCAAAATTTACCACAATGCAAAAGCTCCCTTCCCACTTCCTCCTGACAATTACCTCTTCCCTGTGTCCATTCCTCCATGCACTCCTGCCCCCTGAGCTGTCTCCCTGTGCATAAGCAGCCCTTCTTTCTCCCATGATTGTTCTCTTCCAGGAGTGTATCTACCTCAGGTAAATGTTCAACTCATACGCCTGTCTTCTGTTTGGCTGGAAGCCACAGGTGTGGGTTCAGTTCTAGACCTGATGGGCAGCTGGGGGCCATAGTCTCAGTGGTTCCACTAAGTTCTATTGGACCAGCAAACCTGGCCTCCCCTTTTTTTTTCTCCTCCAAATGATTTTGAGTTTTGTTCCACATTATTCTCCCTCTCTATCAAGGATCTCCTCATAGATCCCCATCCAAGTGGTTGACAGTGGTAGCCAGGCATCATCTAGTTCTTCTGTCTCATAGTCATATAGGCTGAGGATTGCATGGTGTACCAGTCACTTGCACTAATTGTTTCCATGAATCTTTGGTTTTCTTCATTCTTCTTTGCTCTGGACGAGGAGAGACCCATTGTTGCATCTAGATGGCTGCTTTCAAGCTTTTAAGATCCCAGTCGCTACTTGCCAAAGTAGGAGGTGGAACAATGTTTTGTGTAGTATGTTATGCCAATTGAGCTTGATGTCCCCTGCGACTATGGTCAGGGTACTGACTCTAGGGGAAGTTTCTCTTTCTGTTTGAGCTCTGGGGGAAGATCTTTGTCTCTCTCATCTTCTGTTCCTTGGAGATCATCATGCCTTTTGTCCTTGCTTGTCTCTGAGTCTAATCTGCTCCCTTTATGTCTCGAAAGTGATTAGGTTTAAGACATGGATACAACCACATTAATACAACAAAATGCCATTCCAAATGATACTACATTCACAGGTATATGGGTTAGGATTATAACATATATATATATACACACACACACACATACATATACATATACATATATATATATGTATATTTTGGGGGAGGTACAATTAAATCCATAACATGTACACAAATGTTCCTCTGTTAAACAAAATGAAACAAAAAGGCTATTTCAAAAACAAATACCTACCTATTTGTGATCATTTGGATTTCGAATTACTGATGATGATTTTTGCATTCCTTAAAATCATTCTTAGAAAAATGATTTTTTC
The DNA here is from genome assembly GCF_000298275.1 of Orycteropus afer afer. Taxonomy (NCBI): domain Eukaryota; kingdom Metazoa; phylum Chordata; class Mammalia; order Tubulidentata; family Orycteropodidae; genus Orycteropus; species Orycteropus afer. The sequence goes on along the minus strand of NW_006922004.1, from coordinate 1,010,932 downwards.
CCATCCTAAAGCTTAGTGTAAGCCACAGCAAATGGGAACTACTCAGTTACAATTTTTCAAAAGTATAGTATGTGTGAATATGTTTTTCCATTTGTGGAGAAAGAACAAAATATAGAACCAAGAGGTTATGTCACATTCTATTAATCATTACCTCAGAAAAATCCTAGTTTGCAAAGAGGACTGAAGAAATGGAGGGCAAAAGGAAAGAAAAAAATCAGGAAAGGAAAAATATACGTCAGATAAATTATATTTACTTCAGTTATACCAAAGTATGCATTTCTTTCTTTCCAGCTGGTTTACATACTAAGGAGACTGTTAACCTTTAGAAGGATTTTGGTGTGTGTGTGTGTTCTTTTTATTAAAAAATCAAACAGATGTTCCCTTTATCTTAATTGTTTATATTTGAATAACTTCAAACTTAGAGCAAAGTTCTAAGGATAGTACCAAAGTCCAAGCTCAACATTTATTTTACTACATTCATAAATGCTTCTCTGTGTCTCTCTTGGTATTTCTTTCTCTCTTGTGTATCTTAGTATGAATATTGTTGTTGTTAGGTGCCGTGAAATTGATTCCAACTCATAGAGACCATAAGTACAAAAGAACGAAAAACTGCCTGATCACGTACCATCCTCACAACCCTTGCTATGCTTGAGCCTGTAATTGCAGCCACTGTGTCCATCTGTTTCGTTGAGGGTCTTCCCCTTTTTCACTGACCCTCCATTTTACCAAGCATGATATCTTTCTCTAGGGAATGATCTCCTTTGACCACTTGACCAAAGTAGGTGAGGTGAAGTCTGGCCATTCTTGCTTCAAAGGAGCATTCCTTCTGCACCTCTTCCTTGTATAGGTTTGTTCGTTCTTCTGGCAGTCCATGGTATTTTCAGTATTCTTCATCAGCACCACAATCCAAAGGCATCAATTCTTTCATTTTACTTATTCATTGTCCAGCTTTCACAGAAATATTAGGTGATGGAAAATATCATAGCCTGGGTTAGGTGCACCTTAGTCTTCAAAGTGACATCATTGCTCATCAACATTTAAAGAGGTATTTTGTAGTAAATATGCCTGCTGCAATATGGCGTCTGATTTCTTGATTGCTGCGTCATGGGTATGGATTGTGGATCCAATAAAAAGAAATTCCTGACAACTTCAATCTTTTCTCCATTTATCATGATGTTGCTTATTCATCCAGTTGTGAGGATTTTTGTTTTGTTATTGTTGAGGTGTAATCCATATTGAAGACTGTAGTCTTTGATCTTCATTATGAATAGATATGTATACAAATGTGTATACATATATATTTATATTATTGTTTTCCTGAAACATTTAAGAATTAATTTTGAATATTACTTTTATCCCTTAGTATGTCAACAGTGTTTACTTAGAATCAGGGACATTCTTTTTATAACTACAGTAGTTACCAAATTCAGCAAATTTAATATTAATACAATATTAATTATTACTGATTGTTCCAGTAATGTCTTTTATGACACTTTTCTTTTATCTAGAATCCAATAAATCATATTTTTAAGATATTGTATATCTTATATTAAGAAACTCATCTCAAATTATGTTATTACTAAATTAATTCAAAATATTTTTCAAGTTCCACATTTTACAGGTATCTTCTTGTCTAAACTAATGACTAGATGCTTTCACCATATAAGTCTTTCATTTCTTTGGAGTCTTTGCTTTTAAGGCCCTGCTCATCTCTTGTTGTTGTTGTTGTTAGGTGCTGTCGAGTAGTCTGCGACTCACAGTGACCCTATGGACAGCAGAATGAAATACTGCCTGGCTGTGCCAACCTTACAATCCCTACTATACCTGAGCCAATCGCTGCAGCCACCATGTCAATCCATCATCTTGTTGAGGGCCTTCCCCTCTTTTGTTGACCTTCTACTTTACCTTCTCCAGAGAGTGGTCCCTTCTGACAACATGACCAAAGTAGGTGAGACGAAGTCTGGCCAATCTTGCTTCCAAGGAGCATTCCGGCTGCACTTCTTCCAGGACAGATTTGTTAGTTCTTTTATCAGTCCATGGTGCTTTCAGTATTCTTTGCCAACACCACAACTCAAAAGCGTGAACTTTTCTTTGGTCTTCCTTATTCATTTTCCAGCTCTCACATGCATATGAGGTGATTGAAAATACCATGGCTTGGGTCAGGCACATCTTACTCTACAAGGAAACATCTTTGCTCTTCAGCACTTGAAAGAAGTCTTTTGCAACAGATTTTGCCCAATGCAATATGTCTTTTGATGTATTGACTGCTGCTTCCATTGGTGTTGATTATAGAACTAAGCAATATGAAGTCTTTGACACCTTCAGTCTTTTCTCCACTTACTGTGATGCTGCTTATTGGTCCAGTTGTGAGGATTTTTGTTTTCTTTATATTGAGATGTAATCCATACTGCAGACTGCAGTCTTTAATTTTCTTCAGTAAGTGCTCCAAGTCATCTTCACTTTCAGCAAGCAAAGTTGTGTCATCTGTATATCTCAGGTTGTTATTAAACCTTCCCCCAATCCTGATGCCACGTTCTTCTTCATATAATCCAGTTTGCGCAGCATATAGATTGAATAAGTATGGTGAAAGGATACAACCCTGATGCACTCCCTTCTTGATTTTAAACCAAGCAGTATCCCATTGTTTTGTTTGAACAACAGCCTCCTGTTCTATGTACAGGTTCCTCATGGGTACAATTAAGTGTTCTGGAATTCCCATTCTTCTCAATGTTATCCACAATTTGTTGTAATCCACACAATCGAATGCCTTTGCATAGTTAATAAAACACAAGTAAACATCTTTCTGGTATTCTTTGCTTTGTGCCAAAATCCATCTGGCATTAGCTATGATATCCCTTGCACCACATCCCCTTCTGAATCCAGCTGCATACCTGGAAGTTCTTTGTCTATATACTGGTGTAACTGGTTTTGAATTATCGTCAGTAAGATTTTACTTGCATGTGATATTAATGATATTGTTTCACAATTTCCACATTCTGTGGGATCACCTTTCATTGGAATGGGTACAAATATGGATAGCTTCCAGTCAGTTGGCCAGGGAGCTGTCCTCCAAATCTCTTGGCATAGATTTGTTAGTGCTTCCAGCACAGCAGGGAGCTCTGGTAGCGTAGTGGCT
>NW_006922004.1:986849-1007696 GCF_000298275.1 Orycteropus afer afer | reverse complement strand
AGGTTGGGCAATCCTACTTCCGTAGTGATACTGCCTCAGAAACCCAAGGAGGGGTCGCTATGAGTCAGGGCTGACTCGACGGCACATAACAACTACAACAACCAGCACAGCAACCGTTTGTTGAAACATCTCAATGGTATTCCATCAGTTGTTGGAGCCTTGTTTTTCACCAATTCTTCCAGTGCAGCTTTGACTTCTTCCTTCAGTACCATTGGTTCTTGATCACATGGCACATCCTGAAATGGATGATCATCTACCAATTCTTTTTGGTATAGTGACTCTGTGATTTCATTCATCTCCCTTTGATGTTTCCTATATCATTCAACATATTGCCCATGGAATCTTTCAATATTGTAATTAGAGGCTTAATTTTTTTCCTCAGTTCTTTCAGCTTGAGAAATGATGAGCATGTTCTTCCCTTCTGGTTTTCTAACTCCAGGTCTTTCCACATTACATTACAGTAATTAACTTTGTCTTCTCAAGCTGCTCTTTTATCCTGTTGATTCTTCCATCTGCTTTAGCTATTCTCCATTTAAGGGCAAGTTTCAGAGTGTCTTCTGACATCGATTTTGGTCTTTTCTTACTTTCCTGTCTTTTTAATGGCCTCTTGTTTTCTTCATGGATGATATTCTTGATGTCATCCCACAATTCTTCTGGTTTTTGGTCATTGGTGTTCAATGCATCAAATCTATTCTTTAGAAGGTCTCTAAATTGAGGAGAGATATAAGCAAGGTCATATTTTGTCTCTCATGGACTTATTTTAATTGTCTTCAGCTTTACCTTGAACTTGCATATAAGCAGTTGATTGTCTGTTCTACAGTCAGCTCCTGGCCTTATTTTGGCTAAAGACACTGAGCTTCTCCATCGCCACTTGCCACAGATGTAATCAGTCTGATTCCTGTGTACTCCATCTGGTGAAGTCCACATGTCCAGCTGCTATATGTGTGGTTGAATAAAGATATTTGCAATGAATAAGTCATTGGTCTTGCAAAATTCTATCATGTGATCTCCAACAACATTTCCATCACCAAGGCCATATTTTCCAACTATTTGTGATTCTTCTTTGTTTCCAATTTTTGCCTTCCAGTCACCAGTGATAATTAACACATCTTGATTGCATGTTCGGTCAACTTCAGACTGCAGAAGTTGGTAAAAATCTTCAATTTCTTCATCTTTGGCTTTGGTAGTTGTGTGTGTAAATGTGAATACTAGTAGTATTAACTGGTCTTCCTTGTAGGTGTATGGATATTATCCTATCACTGACAGAGTTGTATTTCAGGACAGATTTTGAAACAGTCTTTGTGACAATGAACGTCACACCATTCCTCTTCAATTTGTGATTCCTGGCATAGTAGATCTTATGGTTGTCTGACTCAAAATGGCCCAAACCAGTCCATCTCAGCTCATTAATGCCTAGGATATTTTGATCTTTATTTGTTCCATTTCATTTTTGACAACTTCTAATTTTCCTAGATTCAAACTTTGTACATTTCATGTTTCAATTATTAATGGATGCTTGCAGCTGTTTCTTCTCATCTTAAGACATGCCACATCAGCAAATGGGGATTCCAAAAGGTTCACTCAATGCACATCATTAAGGTCGGCTCTACTCTGAGGAGGCAGATCTTCTCCAGTCATATTTTGAGTGCCTTCAGACCTGAGGGCTTATTTTCTGGCAGTATATGGCACAGTGTTTCATTGCTATTCATAAGGTTTTCACTGGCCAATCCTTTGAGAGTGGATGGCCTCCTCCATCTTCTGAGTCTGTCTTAGTCTAGAGTCTCCCCTGAAACCTGTCCACCATGGGTAACCCTGTTGGCATTTAAAACACCAGTTGCATAGCCTCTAGCCTCATAGCAATACTCAAGCCATCACAGTAGGACAAACTGACAGATAATTTTGTCTCTTCTAGCTGTTCTACACTACTCTGCTCATTTCTTGGTCCTCCCTGCCCTGCTCACTTAACCAGCCAGCCCCAGGGACAAATGTTCCCCCTCTGCTGGCCCCAGGGCTGGCTTACTGTGGCCTGAGACCTGCTTGTCTCTACTTTTTTATTATCTGTCCTTTTTGATTATTTACAAGGAAAAACTTGATTAATAAAATATTTTTAGCTTCAAGTCTTTCCTCAGAAAGAAGACAGTGGTTCATGGATATTTACATTCTGATTCTCCTCTTATTCTTTCCTTTAAGCATGAGAAAACTATTTATATTAATATGAACATATTTAAAAAAAAGACAAAATAATTTCAATAGTTTGAGAAAGAACTATGATATCTGTCACTTTTGTTAGAATCAGTTTTACCACTTTTTATTGCTCTCGTACCAGTTATTATAAAAATGCTCTCTATTCTACATATTATAGTTCATTTGATATATTGAGTAAACAATGAACAATTTGCTCGTCTATTATATTTTACTGACTAATGACATCTAGGTTCTTCCTTCCTAAAGCAAGAGATATTGGCTTTTAATTATAAAACTTGTACACTGCCTCACTAAAAATAAATCTACCGCCAGTGAGTAGACTCTGACCCATAGCAACCCTATGCTCTCACTACCATCAAGTAGGATCCAACTCACAGTGAAGTAGATTGCCCAATCTTCCTTCCAAGTAGTGGCTGGTGGGTTTAAACCTCCAGCCTTCTGGTTAGCAGTCAAATGCCTTAAGCACTATGCTACCAAGCTCCCAGCAAACCTATAGGACAGAGTAAAACTGTCCCATAGAATTTCCAAGGCTGTAAATCTAGAAGCAGACTGTATCATCTTTCTCATGTAGAGCAGCTAGTTGGTTTGAACTACCAAGCTATTGGTTAGTGGCCAGATCCCCACCAGAGCTCCTCACTGCTTCACTGTTGTTGTTAGGTGTCATTGAGTTGCTTTCTACTCGTAGCAATCCTACGTACAGCAGAACAAAACACTGCCGAGTCCTGTGCCATCCTTACAATCCTTGCTGTATGCCTAAGCCCATTATTGCAGCAACTATGTCGGTTCAAGTAGTTCAGGATCTCTTGCTCTTTTTCACTGACCCTCTGCTTTACCAAATGTGATGTCCTTCTCTAGGGACTGCTCTTTCCTGATAACATGACAAAAGTACAAGAGAGGAAGTCTGGCCATTTTCATTTTTAAGGAAAATTCAGGCTATACTTCTTCTTTGTTTTTACTGTGATTTGGGTGAAAGTTTACAGAGCAAATTTGTTTTCCCTTCAACAAATGTTCTCCAGCTGTAGTTCTTCCAAGAAAGATTTGTTCATTTTTCTGTCAGTTCATGATATATTCAGTATTCTTCACGGACACCACAATTCAAAGGCACCAATTGTTCTGCCATCTTCCTTATTCATTGTCCATTTCTTACACTCATATGAGACATTTGAAAATACCATGGCTTGGATGAGACATACCTTAATCTTCAGAGTGACATCTTTGCTCTTTAACATGTTTAAAGAGGTATTTTCTAGTAGATTTGCTCAGTGCAGTGTCTTTTGATTTCTTGACTGCTGCTTCCATGAGTGTTGATTGTGGATCCAAGTAAAATGAAATGCTTGGCAACTTCAATCTTTTCTCTGTATGTTATTATGTTAGTTATTGGTCCAGTAAGGATTTTTGTTTTCTTTATGTTGAGTTGTGATCCATAGTGAGCGCTTTATGTAATCTTTGATCTTCATCAGTAAGTTCTTCAAGTCTTCACTTTCAGCAAGCAAGTTGTGCCATCTGCATATCTCAGGTTTTTACGAGTCTTCCTCCAATCGTGATATCCCATTCTTCTTCATATGGCCCAGCTTGTCAGATTATTTGCTCAACATACAGATTGAATAATTATAGTGAAAGGATACAACCTTGACATAAACTTTTCCTGTTTTTAAACTGTGTTCTGTTTTAACACCTGCCTTTTTGTCCATGTACAGATTCTTCACGAACATAGTTAAGTGTTCTAGAATTCCCATTCTTTGCAATGTTATCCATAATTTGTTATGATCCATGCAGTCAAATACCTTTACATAGTCAATAAAACACAGGTAAACATCTTTCTGGTATTCTTTGCTTTCAGACAAGATCTATCTGACATCAGTAATGATATCCCTTGTTCCACGTCCTATTCTGAATCCAGCTTGAATTTCTGGTAGCTCCCTGTGTATACACTGCTGCAATCATTTTTTGAATTATTTTCAGCAAAACTTTACTTTTCATAAAATTTTTCAGTTTTGTTTGTGATGTTATTGTTATGTGCCATCGAGTCAGCCCCGACTCATAGTGACCCCTCCTTGGGTTTCCGAGGCAGTATAACTACGGAAGTAGGATTGCCCAACCTTCCTTCCGAGGAGTGGCTGGTGGGTTTGAACCGCCAGCCTTCTGGTTAGCAGTCAAGTGCTTTAGCCACTATGCTACCAGAGCTCCTTTGTTTGTGATAGTATTTGATAATTTCTGCATTCTATTGGATCACTTAACTTTGGAATGGGCACAAGTATTAATCTTTTTCCATTGGTGGGTTGTGTAGCTGTCTTCCAGCTTTCTTGCATGAATGAGAAAGCACGTCCAGCATCATATCCACTTGTTGAAACATCTCAGTGGGTATTCTGTCAATTTTTGAAATTTTGTCTTCACCATTCCTTCAGTACAGCTTGGTCTTTTTACTTCAGTGCCATGGGTTCTTGATCTGCTACCTCTTGAAATTGTTGAATATTGACCAATTCTTTCTGGTACAGTTACTCTATGTATTCTTCCACCTTCTTTGGACACTTCCTAGAAGTATGAGTCATACTCTCACTCTCTATCATTTAAAATTTCAAAATCAATGCCTGCATGTCTGTGTTTTTAATTGTATCTAAAACTTAAAAATTATTAAGATGACATATTTAATTGCTAATGATTATATACTTGCAAATGAAGCAGTCATATTTACCAACTACTGATGCATTTGTAGTTGGAAAATATGGCTTTGGGAATAGAAATGATGCCAGTGATCGCATGGCAGAATTTTGCAATACTAATGACTCATTCATTGCAAATACCCTTTTTCAACAACACAAGTGGCAACTATACATGTGGACCTTGCCAGATGGAATACACTGGAATACAATCAAATACATCTATAGAAAGAGACCATGGAAAAGCTGATTTTCATCAGTCAGAACAAGGTTGGAGACTGATTCTAGAACAATTGCTCATATGCAAGAGTAAGTTGAAGCTAAAGAAAATTAAAACAAGTTCACAAGAGCCAAAGCATGATCTTGAGTGTATCCCACATCAATGTTAAAGACCATATGAAGACTATATTTCAGGCATTGAACACCAGTGATCAAAAGCCAGCCAAGTTGTGGGATGGCATGAAATATATTCTTCATATGGTCTTTAAAATTATGACTGTAAAATTATGACTTGTACTTCCAGTATGTTTGTAAAATGGTGGAATTCAAGGACAATCCGCTCTCCTTAGGTGTTTCTTACTTGAAATTCTTCCTTTGCCTCCACAGCATGATACAGTTCTGCTTTACTGCTATCTGCCCAACATTCCTCAGTTAGATTGAATTCCTCCTCATTGTTTTCTATTCTTCAATTTTCTCTGTTTTTTTGAGACCTAATTCATCATTAGACCTTTACATTATCTACAATTTTTGGTTTGTTTGTTTGACTGGAAGATATCTTAGTGCTTTCAATAGGTTTTAAATTTCACTGGGTTCATTCAATACAGAATAGACAAATTGAATTCTTTTTTTTTTTTTTTTACTATGTAAATCAAAATATACTGTCAAGTTGATTCAGACTCATGGAGACTCCATGAGTGTCAGAGTACAACCATGCTCCAGAGGGTTTTGTATGGCTGATTTCCTTAAGAAGATTGTCATATCTTTCTTCTGAGGAGCTTGTGAGTTGGTAGCAGCCAAAGCCATTAACCCTTTGCCCCACCCAAGGATTCCTTTTATTAAATAGGTCTCTTTAAAGGAGAGATTCTTTTTAAAATGAAGCCAGTCATTTTCTTCAGTAACTTTGTAGAGTTGGTGATTTCTTGAAAAGAATTAGGTTTTTCTCTGAAATTGTGGCAGTTTCTGTTTTATTCTTCTCACATAGCATGTTAGGTTTTCAACAGACACTTGGTTATTATCTGTCATTCGGTTGTACCTAGTCAATTGCTGTTTATGTCTGTTTACACAAACACCATAAACATGCACATGACCATGCTAGTAACAGAACTAAATGTAAATTCAATTGTATATTTTTAAAAATGTAGATATTCACAATCTCAGTACATTTGTTCCCATGGTGAACAATATTTCAGACTCTTTCAGAGAAAAAATATATAGTAAATTTTTCTTATTGGTAGAATTCAAGGACTTCTTCATCTTATGCCTACAATAGTTTTTACTGTCTTTCACTTAATGTCAAATTGCTCTCACTGTGTCAAATGACTTGAAAACAATCCACTGAAAGAAGACCTCATAAAATAAAATTTTCATGTTATATTTTTATGTGCTTATATTTTAGATTAAATGTAGATACAGTATAAATATATTCATAATAAAAATAAAAAGTTTATGAACAATTCCTAGGGAAATTTGTGATTTCTTTTTTAAATTTATTTACTGGAAAATTAATTACATTAATTAGAGCTGTACTTTTTTAAGGTTTTAAAGAAGAAATATAACTTCATTTTATTTATTTATTTATGGTTATTTTAGTAAAGTTTTATTTGAGCATACATTAATTGTGTCCTATATCATATCCTGGCAGCTCTGGTGGCAAAGTGCCTAAGGCATATGACTGCTAAGCAGAAGGCTGGCAGTTCAAACCCACCAGCCACTCCTCAGAAGGAAAATTGGGCAATCTACTTCCATAGTGATACAGCCTCAGAAACCTAAGGAGGGGTCGCTATGAGTCGGATCCAACTTTATCCTTAAGATGGCCATTTCATCACCTCACATGGAAAAGACACATTTATTTTCCTGGAAAGATAGATGCACATATATTCCACACTTATTCATATAATTAGATTCCATAGACCAAGTTTTTATGTGAAAATTGGCATTATGCAAAAATGGAGGATGGCCATATTAGATCACAAATAGGAGGATGACCACATCATTACATAGCAGCCAAATTATATCGTTACATAACAGCCAAACCACTGAGAATCATGGCCTAGCCAAGTTGACACATAACCTTAGCCATCACAACCAGTGTTACTCTTGCATTGCACTCCGCATTCCTTACTGCTAAACATATCATTAATGCACAAAATAGTCAGATAGTAGGTTTTTCACTATTGTTGTAAATGTGAAATGTTGAATAATGAGATAAGTGAGGAGTAGGTGTATTTTGATCACACTACTGATTTTGAAAATATAATTTATTTAAATGTGATTTGTTCCTAGATCTTCTTAACAGTAATCATCTATTAATAAGTTATCACATTTTTATTCATATTTGCATGAGAGATTTATGATGTTGCAAAGAAAACACTAACACTTAAGAGGCTAATCTCTATGTATTATGAGAAAATTTTTCATCTGTATTTAACTATGAGATAGGTTTTAGTATATTTTCCATTTACTATTTGTAATTCTGTTGTAATAAAGAAGTACATAATTATTTACATCCTATTTTAATGTATGTGTAGCAGTCTGGGAAATTTCTGCATATCTAGATTGCCAAGGTAAACGAAATGTTAATGTTTACTTTGTAAATGGTATTAGGGGGAAAATAATGGAATAAAAACCTATTTAGTTCAGATTAAGTTTAAAGGAGGATAAAAGAGAGAATGATATTTCAACTCAATCCCCAAACCATGAGTAATCTTTTCCCTTATTTAAACACCCATTACATATTATTATACCTCACTAATAACTCTGATTTCATTCTTTCTTTGCTTAATTTGTTTATAAGTTTCAGATTCTTTCTTGTTTCTGTTTTATATAGTCACCTTCTCTTTCTCTCATATCTGATTTCTTTGCTGTCCCTCTCAGCAGGTCTTCACTATAACCTGTGTTCCCAGCCTCTGTATTGTGATCTTTGCCACTGCCTCCAAGTTTTCATTAGTTTTTGCCACTGGGTATTTCCAAGCCATCATTCATCATTGCATTTGTCTTTGTAAATGGACACTTTACAACTCTGTTCTTTTTCATGCTGAAGGACAGTCTACCTATCCAATTGTTATCATTAAAGGAATGATCTCAACTTTTCATATCAGATTAGACCTTTTTTTTTTTTCAGATTCTATGCACGTGAAGACTTATTAAGGAAACCGTTTATACATTTATGGTCTAGGATGAGAAATGTTTTGAAATTTTAACAAATTATTTAAGAAATTCCTTTTACCAGTGAAGATAAGATGCATTATTTACAAAGGCCATAATAATTTTTCTTAGCCTAGATATTTAAAATGTTCCCTAAACCCTACAAGATTATTTATTATTATGATGTATTATTTTATCAGATTTTCTTTGTGAACTGAGTTTTCATTTTCTGAATATTTTTCCCAAGGCTGTCACTGAATGACATTTACAAAGTGCTGGCAAATGCATGTGTGATAGTTCAGGGGATATTACCTCATATGCCTAGACCTGCTCTCTGAGAGTTCACATTTCAAATGGATCTTGACCATTTCCCATAATTCTATCAACTATTGGAGAGAATTAGCCCAAGTGAAAGATATTTTGGATCTAAATTCATCAATGTAAATTTCTGCAATGTCAGAGGTTGGCCTCTGGTATTTGCAAATTGAATTTTCTAGATTTCCCACATCTTAATTCAGCACTATTATTTAATTGTTTTGGATGTGGCATGGTATGTTTACATATGCACATGTTCCTCCATGGAATTATATGCCAAACAAATAGCTATACATATTTTATTGTTGTTATTAAGTGCTATTCATCCGGCTCTGACTCATATAGACCCTGTGTACAATAGAACAAAACACTTTCTGGTCCTGCACCATCCTCACAATCTTTGCTATGCTTGAGCCCATATTGTAGCCACTGTGTCAATCCATTTTGTTGAAGGTCTTTGCCTTTTATTCTCACCCTCTACTTTATCAAAAATGATACTCTTTTCCAGGGAATGGTCCCTTCTGACAACATGACCAAAGTAGATAAGATGAAGTCTGGCTAGTCTCGCTTTCCAAGGAGCATTCTGGCTGCACCTTTTCCAAGACAGATTTGTTCATTTTTCTGGTAGTGCATGGCATTTTCAGTATTCATCATGAACACTACAATTCAAAGGCATCAGCTCTTCTTTGATCTTCCTTATTCATTGTCCAGCATTCACATGCCTATGAGGTGAATGAAAATACCATAGCTTATTTGGGGCACACCTTAATCTTCAAATTAACATCTTTGCTCCTTAACACTTTAAAGAGGTCTTTTGTAGCAGCTTTGTCTAATGCAATACAATATCAGATTTCTTGACTGCTGCTTCAATGGGTGTTGGTTGTGGATCCAAGTAAAATGAAATCCTTAACAACTTTAATCTTTTCTCCATTTATTGTGATGTTCAAGTTTTGAGGATTTCTGTTTTCTTTATGTTGAGGTGTAATTCATACTGATGACTGTATGTAGTTTGATCTTCATCAGTAAGTTCCTCAAGTCACTTTCACTATATTTTAGGGAATTTCTCTTTCCTAAACCAAGCCAATGAAAATTTGCACTGACAATGTACGCAGTGATTCTATTCATCATTTGATGCTTGGGCATCAGAAAATGGAAGAAGCATAACTGCTGCCTTTGCTAAGCCCAGAGTATACCATACGTTATAAAATCGGTGATTCTTTTCTTTCATAGTGCAAAGAATAAAAAAATAATAATTCTAAGTTAATTCAGCCATACTGTAAAATATGAGCTGAAACTCACATGACAGCTTCTAACAACAGTAACTGTAAGATGAAATCTATGAAGGATGGTTTAAGAAAATACTTAAATTCATTGCTGTCAAGTTGATTGTGACTCACAGTAACCATACAAGACAGAGTGGAACTGCTAAGTCTATTTGGAAGGGTTTCTAAGATTGATCTTCTCAGAAGTAGACTGCCACGTCTTTCTCTCATGGAGCAACTGAGGGATTCTAACCACCTACCTTTCAATTAACAGCCAAGTGTTTGACCACTGCACCACCAGAAGCTTGCCAAACCAAACTCACTGCCATCGAGTTGGATCCACTCATAGCAGCCCCTCCTTGGGTTTCCAAGGCGGTATCACTACGGAAGTAGATTGCCTAACCTTCCTTCCATAGGAGTGGCTGGTAGGTTTGAACCACCAGCCTTCTGGTTAGCAGTCACATGCCTCAGGCACTATGTTACCAGCGCTCCCCACCAGAAGCTTAGAGCCTGTAAATAGGTGGTTATTGTGACACATGAACTATAAGTACCAACCAAACCAAACCAAATTTACTGCCGCCAAGCCACAGCATAGCGACTCCTCCTTGGGTCTCCAAGGCGATATCACTATGGAAATAGATTGCCCAACCTTCCTTCCGAGGAGTGGCTGGTGGGTTTGAACCACCACCCTTCTGGTTAGCAGTCAAATGCCTTAGGCACTATGCTACCAGAGCTCGTATATACTCTTTATTTCCAAGGGCTCCAAAACAAGAGTTTCTATGGCAAGTGATGTCCTCATGCACGGTCTTTAAGCCAATTTTCAAGAATGTTGTCTTTTAATGAAGTCAAGAGTTCAGTGAACATAACATAACATTTTGGGATGGTGTACCTATGCTACTGTTAAAACCTATGTATTGTATTGTAAAAATCACTGCCTAGTCTAGTCTCCCTCTGTGGTCATCCTAGTTTTAGTAAATGTTCTAAATTTTTGGCAAGGAATCTTCTTTTTATGACCTCTTTGCCATGATTTTAAGAATGTTTATTTTAAAGGCATCCATTTGTGTGATGATGTTTGTTGTAATATATAGACCTTGAAGACATAAATAAGTATTGGCATAGTTTAAAAGGCTTATTCCTTAGAAACTTTCTTAACTCTAAATTAAATTATTATTTCCCTATCTTCTCAATGGCAGTTCTTTCCAATATGACATTATTCACTTGATTTTGCAGTTCTTATATTAGGGTTCTGTCTTTCTCATAATAATTTTAGAATCATTACCAGCATATTATTTATATTCTCTGAATATCCATGGTGAAGTGGTTAAAACATTTGGTTGCTAACCAAAAGGTCCACGATTTGGAGCTACAAGTCACTCCACAGGTGAAAGATGAGTCAGTCTTCTTTTGTAAAGATTCACAGCCTTGGAAACAATATGGGGGTTTCTATAAGTTGGAATCAACTCAATGGCAGTGGATTTGGTTTTGGTTTGGTATGTCTGTGATTTTAGCCCTAGGCATTTGACTGCTAACCAGAAGACTGGTGGTTCAAACTCACCAGCCACACTTCGGAAGGAAGATTGGGCAATCTATTTCCATGGAGATACTGCCTTGGAAACCCAAGGAGGGGATCACTATGAGTCGAATTGACTCAACAGCAATAGGTTTTAGAGAGAGTTACAGTTTGAAAGAGCTCTTTTTTTATCTGAAACTCATTCTTTCAATATTACTCCCTCACACCCAAGAAAAGACTCTTTCCTCCAAGAAACTAAGTGATTGGTAGTAGACCAAGTCACTAGATTCACTGACTCCCCTGAAGCAGATATAAACCCACTGACATAGCAAGACTACAGGACAAAATAGAACTGCCCCATAGGGCTACCATGGCTATAAATCTTAATGGAAACAGACTGCCTCATTTTTCTCCTGTAGAGCAGCTGGTGGGTTTGAGCTGCCAAAATTTTGGTTAGCAGCTGAATACTTTAACCACCACACCACCAGAGCTTCTTACAGTCATTACTTTTCCCCTACTTCGTTAGGTCTATTTACATGATTCTTTTATAGCTTAATATCTTTTATCATAAGGATTTTTTACATTGTTAACTCCTTCCTATAGCTAGACTTGAACCATTCATGTTAAGTATATTCACTTTGTAGAGCAGCCTTACATTATACTTAAATTAAGCAAGGTCAACCACACATATAGACTGGAGATTATAATGATAATTTTGTGTGACCAGATGCTCCAGAGAGACAGAGATGGGAGACATTGAAATGCTTTTCCTTCTGTGAGGCTCAGCTCTGTTACTGGTTTTAATGAGGGATGAAAACATAGCTCTGTTGAATGTACTGAAATGGGATATTAATCTCCAAAAATGCTGAGTCCCTAAGAAATGCTCATGCATAATTTTAACTAAATATAATTTCTGCTCTACTTGCTGATTTTATAGTCTGTGGTTGTTAAGTACTATTTAGTTGTTTCCCACTCATAGTGACCTCATGCATAACAGAAACTGCCTAGTCTTCTGCTGTTTTCACAATCGTTGCTATTCTTGAGCCCAGGGTTGCAGCCACTGTGTCAATACATCTTATTGAGGGTCATTTTATTTTTCTCTGCCTACTTTCTCATGCATGATGTCCTTCTACAGGGTCTAATCTATCCTAGTAACATGTTGAAAGTATGAGAGACAAAGACTTGCCTTCCTTGCTTCTAAGGAGCATTCTGACTTCTACGAAGACAGATTTATTTGTTCTCCTAGCTATCATTGTACATTCAATATTCTTCAACAACACCTCAATTCAAATGCATTAATACTTCTGTGGTCTTCCTTATTCGTTGTTTAGCTTTCACATATATATGAGGATAAGAAAGACTATGACTTAAGTCAGGTACACCTTAGTCTTCAAAGTGACCTCTTTGCTCTTTGACACTTTAAAGAACTCTCTTGCAGGAGATTTGCCCAGTGCATTATGTTGTTTGATTTCTCAACTGCTGCTTTTATGGGCATTGATTGTAGATCCAAGTAAACTGAAATCCTTGACAACTTCAGTCTTTTTTCCAGTTATCATGATGTTGTTTATCGGTCCAGTTGTGAGGATTTTTGTTTCTTTGTGTTGAGGTATAATCCCTACTGAAGACTGTAATCTTTGGTTTTCATCAGAAAGTGCTTCAAGTCTCCTTCCTTTTCTGCAAGTAAGTTTGTGTCATCTATATATCACAGATTGTTAATGAGATTTCCTTCAATCCTGAACACCTATTCTTCTTCATATAGTCCAGGTTCTCATATTATTTACTTGGCATACAGATTGAATACATGTAGTGAAAGGATACAACCCAGACACACACCCTTCCTGATTTTAAACCATGCAGTATCTACTTGTGCTGTTCAAACAACTACCTTTTGATCTATGTACAGGTTCATCGTGAGCACAATTAAATGTTCTGGAATTTCCATTCTTCACAGTGTTATCCCTAATTTGCTGTGATACACATAGTTAAATGCTTTGCATAGTTAACAAAGCACAGGTAAATATCTCTGTGATATTCTTTGCTTTCAGCCAAGATCCATCTGACATCAGTAATGATGTCCTTCATTCCAAGTCCTTTTCTGAGTTCAGCTTGAATTTATGGCAGTTACCAGTCCACATACTGTTGCAACCATTTTTAAATTATGTTCAGCATAATTTCACTTGCATATTATATTGTTTGATAATTTCCACATTTTGGAAAAGTGGATCACCTTTCTTTGGAATGGGTACAAAAATGAATTTTAGAGTTTGACTCACCTCCAGTTCCAGATTTTACGTTACTGTACACTCAACATATTCCAAGTAATCAATGAATATCTGTTCTTGAAACTCTCAATTATGGATATGTTTCCATATAGATGAGTAATAATTAGGATAACTATGTGTTCTGGTTTGCCCAGGACAGTTCTGATTTACAAATGTTGTTCTGGCATAAATATTAATGGCACTTTCTTTCATTCTCAGTGGTGTCCAGTTTGCAGGATATGTCATATGGACACTTCAACTATAATTATTTTTGAAACAGTTTTTTAATTAATTTAATTATTGGTATGCATGCAGTGGTGAAAATAAACAACACTCCAGTTAAAAGGATAAAGCTATGATGAAACATGCTTAATGATGTTCATTGTCCTTCAAGCCTCACTGCAGTGAAGATCTGCCCGTGTGAGCTCTGTTTTCTCCCATTTCTCCATTCTTTCCCTTTCCTTACCACACTGTAGACAATAACATCATTAGTTTTCACAAAGAAGTGATAATGTTATCTATCCTCATCTTCTTTGCACAGACTATTTTAAACATCTCCTCAAGTCATTGAGTAGCACTTTTGGTTTCCTCAACATGTTCTTATATTTATTCACCCATCTTCTGGGTCTAAATTTGACCTATTGAAGCTATCAATATTCCAGCCTTATGTGTTTCCAGTTCAGGAGGATCTATTTTGCTCTATGCATCATTTATAAAGCTAATATTGCAAAGGTAATAACATTGACAAGTGAGGCTTAATCTTATGAAGAGTTCTAATGTGCTGATAAGCAAGAAAAATGGAAAATCCTAGATAAGCTATGAAGATGCAGACAATAGAGAAATAAGAGAGAGACACAAAGATGAAAGGGATATTATTTTGGATTGAATTGTGTCCCCTAAAATTATATGTTGTAAATCCTATACCCTATGTATGTGAATATAATTCCATCTGGGAATAGAGTTTTCTCTGCTCTGCTAATGAGCTGTATCAGTGTAGGGTGTGTCATAATAATCCCTTTTGAGGTGTAAAAGGAGCAGTGTAGACACAGAAGCGAGCAAGGACAAACTGAGGAAAATTGATGCCACATAGACATTGCCGAGGAACTGATATATAGAAACTGAAAAGATAAAGATCTTCCTCCAGAGCTGACAGAGAAAGTTTTCCCCTAGAGCCAGTGCCCTAAATTTGGACTTCTAATCTCCTAACTATGAGAAAATAAATTTCTGTTCATTAAAGCCACCCACTTGTGGTATTTCTGTTATAGAAACACTAAAAAACCAAGTTGGAGATCCAATAATAACCACTGATGCAGAAAGGAATATTGGAATAGCAAGAAGAGAAATTTGACATCTTACAGAGCTTAAGTGCTTTCCTCTGTTCTTCTGAAAAGGTTAGCTCTAAGTGTAAAACTACACAAAATGAACAATAAATTGTAAAGGTGAGTTACCATGAACAGATCATAGTGTTATCAAAGAAACTAAATATGATATATATTTTATTGGATGCATAATTAGTTATGTGCTTCATAGTTATCAGATGGTTCACATCAATGACTATAATTAATATTTGATGCACACACACATACACATACACACACACACACATTTATAGAGACTGGTATAAAAAAATAGGAGGGGGCAGATGAAATCTGGGAGAGGCAAAATTTCTTACAAAGAATAAGTACTTCCCATGGCAGAAATATCAATTTGTAGCCTGGAGAATGTATTACTTTCCTAGGGCTACCATGAAAATTAAGTCCATCTTGGTGGCTTAAAACAGAAAGTTATTGTCCTAGAGTTCTGGAAACCAGAAGTCCAAAACTGTGATGCTAGTAGGGCCATGAGGGCCTGAGTAGGGCCTCTGAAACTTTGGATAGAAGTCTTGCTTACCTGTCCCTATTTTCTCTTGTTGGCAGCAATTCTTGGTGTTCCTTGGTTTGTAGATGTATCACTCCAAACTTGGGCTCCATTGTCAAATTACATTCTTCTTGTGTGTCTGTCTCTCTATCTCTTCTTGCCTTTTAAGGATTCCACTCAGATGGGATTAGGGCCCATCATTGTCTAGTATAATCACATGTTAACTAATTATAACTGTAAAGACCCTATTTCCAAATCAGGTCACATTCACAGGTACTAAGAATTAAAACATCAGCATATCTTTTGGGGAGGGCACAATTGATCCATAACAGAACAGTGGATATATTACCTTGATATGTTATTTGGACTTCCTTGATTTTGGCACAGTGCCTAAGGCATTTGACTGCTAACCAGAAGGTTGGTGGTTCAAACCCTCCAGCCACTCTGTGTAAGGAAGACTGTGCAATCTACTTGTGTAAAGACTTAACACCTAGGAAACCCAAAAAGGGGTCACTATGAGTTGGAATCAACTCAATGGCAGTGAGTTTTTGTTTTTTCTTTTGTTTGGTTTTGTTTTTAATTGTATATTTTCCCAGAAGAACCTTTTAGTTTAATCTCCACACTTGAAATTGTAAACTCCATATTACCAGGAGACCTAGATGATATCTGCCTTAGTAATGATAAACCTGTATCAGTCTAATAAATATACTTGAAATATTTATTGAAGCATTGTGAAAACACATGTTCTTGATTTTCTTTGGACTTAGATAAATTTGAATAGATAAGGTTATGCTAAGAAATATACATAAGCTATTTAAGAGGGAAAGGCCTTACTGTATATACCTGAGGAGCTCTGGAAGCATAGTGCCTAAGGCATTTGACTGCTTACCAGAAGGCTGGTGGTTCAAACCCACTAGCCACTCCTCGGAAAGAAGGTTGGGCAATCTGCTTCCGTAGTGATATGGCCTCAGAAACCCAAGGAGGGGTTGCCATGAGTTGGACCCTACTTGACGGCAGTGAGTTGAGTATATACCTATGTATGTTAACTATTTCATTGTTATACATGCATAAATCAGTATAGTTGCTACTTTGCATGAAAAATTTAAATATAGGTGGCAAATCCTTTGACTTCAATCATGGTTTCAGTATTATTGAAATTATATTCTTCTATGGCATTTATAAATATGCATCTTGTAACTATCAAATTTACATAATGGAATCAGTCTCATTACTAGAGTGTATCATTAGACTAGTGGATAAGAGAGTCATGAAGACACACATCACTGAGAAGACATCCATAAATATTTTTAAGTAGGAAAGGAAATATTGATCCATAAGATACCTATGTAAGTGAGAAATAAGGTAAAGTTGTCTTCAAATAATAAAATAGGCTATAAGAAATTAGGGACTGCTTCTTCTGTTTTAAATGAGAGCAAAATAGCATACATAAAAATGACAGCATAATTTTTTAAATAAATTGAAGAGAAGAATAAACTAGAGGAACTGAAAATTATTCCACAATTCAGAGCAAATGTACAATGTTTTAAAAATAGATATAGTCAGTATTTTTTCTCTAATGGCAAATTCAATATATCAGCAGATAACCGGTTTACATTGAAGATAATTGAACTGGTATTGGTGATGTTTCAGGAAATTTATTTCTCATTTGCCCAGAAGAGCTTGGAGCTCTGCTTGTGTTCAATAATGTATTCATATGGCATTGAATCATAAATATTTATTAAATTTCCAGTGTTGAGGGGACACAAAATGTATCATCCATAGTTCTGAGTAGAATGATGCTTTTAAAGCTTTCAACAGTTACTTTCTCAACATCACAACCAATCTCTTACGTAGTATTAAAAATAGATAGTAAATTATCACTATAATTTTAGTAGTGAACTAAATAGGGAAATTTTCCATAATAGGGAAAAAAATCAAAAAAGGAAGGTCCAGTAACTACAGTTTGTCTTAAGTTGTTGACCTAATCTCCACATATGCATAAATAGGGATAGTTTGAGTGTCTTCTCTGATTCACCTAGAAGGATCATAGGAAACTGAAGATCATAGAGAAGTTGAGCCTCACAATCAGGAAGACCCTAAAGATCGGGTTCCTGGAGCCGTGGTGGCCTCCAAAGATACTCACACCAGAACAGTCAGGAAAAAGAAGCTGGTGCCATTTTGAAAATGGAAATTAGTCTTCTGTTTTATAATTATCAAAAATAAAAAAGAATATCTTAATGTGAAAATTAGAAAAATGACTAATATTTACTCATAGCGTTCCATGTCTCAGTCACTGCTCTTTAGTTTTCACAGTCACACTTAGAGCATGTACTGTGATTAGCCATCTAATTCCAGAACTTGCTCTTTTAAGCATTTTACCATAGTAAATTTCTGAGTTGAGGTCCTTAAGACTACTTAATCTAATTATTACTAGATGCATTACCTTGGCAAAGTTATTTTACCTTCCACGGCTCAATTTCCTTTGTTGTAGATATGAGTAATAGTCATACCTATGTTATGGGTTGCAATGAGGCTTAAACAAGAAAATCGATGTAAGGTTCTCTGAACAATGCTTGATCTGGATAAACCTTCAAGAAATGTTAACTCTTATTAACCAAAAAACAAACAACCAAACCCACTGCCATTGGGTTGATTCTGACTCATAGCAATCCTCATTGGGTTCCCGAGGCAGTAAATCTTTTTGGAAATTGATTGCCCAGTCTTCCTTCCCTGGAGTGACTGGTGGGTTTGAACTACCAACTTTCTGGTTGCCAGTCAGATGCCTTAGGCACTGCACCACCAGAGCTCCTTAACTCTTATTAGTGGTATACAAATTAATGTTTTAATTTTGAAGACTTGCGATTTTAGTAGAAAGGATATATGTTTGATTAAACTATTACCTCCTGAGAAAGTGTCTCCCTTTTGTATGATAAAAAGTAATGCCTAATCAGAGTAGAAAATTTCTAAAATAGTATAATAATAAAGAGGAAAGTAAAATATAATTGTAATCTTAACAGATAGAGAGAACCACTTGACATTTTAGAGAATTTCCTTCTAGAAACAGAAACAGACATACTCACTCCATACACTCAGAAAAAATACAAAAACAGAATAATATTTTTTCCCTGGTTTTGTGTTGGTTCTGATAGAAAAAAAAAAAAAGCATACTAGGATGCACAGTACATTTGAGAAATAGAATACTGGAGGCCTACAAGTAATAGTAATATAGTGGGAAACACGTGATAATTAATAAGCACTGGGTGCCATGGGTGTGCACAGTAGTGGCATCTAACCCTAAAGGGTCAGCAAAGATGATTTTATTATTCTCTGTATAAGGTCAGCAACGGGAGAAATCATCAAGAAAGACTCCAAAGAAGACATTACTTGAACTAGGCCTAGAAGGAGGTGCACCATTTTGATAATTAGAAAGTATCTTATAGGGAACAACAGGAGACAAGATGCTATAATGGATTTAGGGGACTGTGCAGATAGAACCTTGCCCTAAATTAAAGTCACAAGTTGTATATCAGTGAGAACTAAAGTTGTAATTGTAGATTGGAACTTCAAAGAAATACATGTAACAAATTCAAATGTCATCTGCTATACTTGGAAGTGGCTCCCATGTTTTCACCACCAAGGTTTCCTTTTGATACATGAGCTTCATGTGTGGAAAGGTTTGGTCTATCTAAGCAAATGCATTCTTCTGTTTTTGTCTAATCAAGGTATTTAATTGCTTAACAGGAAGTAGCCATTGTTACCATGCTGAAATGATATAATTATTAATAAAAGCAAACAAACTGGGACTTCATTTACCTTTATAGAAGGGAAATGTATGATTCTACATTGTCTGAAAGAGAGTTTGTGCATCTTATTGCAAGCTGTAAGAATTCCTAATATATAGAAAGGTCAGAATGGTTATAATTGTATGACTTTGGAACTTTAATAATCTTATCATCTAAGTTATCATTTATAATAATCCTTTGACTCACTTAGCACAGTACTTGACATTGAGGTTTATTATTATTTCTTTTAAAACCAATTAATTGCTCCAAATAGCCTAGAAACACTGACTTTAAAAAAATCACTATCATTCAGGAAGTACAATGTGAATATGGTTTGACAATTTAAGACAGTTGAAATTTTTCTTTAATTTTAATGAAGGATTTCTCATTCATGTTGCCAAACTACCTTGTGCATAATTTATTTAAGCCTATGCTAATTGCTTTATTACTATCTTTGACTCCTTTAGCCTGGAACCATTCCAAACGCATCTCTCTAGCTTTAACAATAGCAAGGTGCCTGTCAAATAGGAGGCATTCATTGTGAATTGACTGACTTTGGATTAAATGAAATAAAGGCAAAATAAGAACATGAGGATTCATGGAGAAAAGAGTAAATTGAAAAATTATAATTAACTCTATTTTGCCCCAACCCTTTCAAGGAAAATAGCTCTAGTCTTATTTCCACAGACAGAAATATCCCCACACTGGAGGATTATATTTTGGGTTTTCATAGCTTAGAGAAAACATTAAATTTTCTTTCCTTTGAGTCTGTACACATGGAGTGATAGTCTAGATCATGTATCAATTACCTAGGGTTTTCTTTAATAATCTATGATTATAATTCAATCTAAACAATGAAGAACAATTGGTCAAACAGTAGACAAACCCAATAATGAAGCTTTATATTCAAATTATTTTTTTGGAGCCCATCCTGAAACACTGTTTTTATTTTCCATGGGTTTCATTAAACTGGGGGCAACTGATAATTCAACTTTACTTTTTCAAGAAAGTCATAATTGGCCATAACCTCATCTGTCTTTTAATTTCTAAATATCAGGTTCAAACACCAAATTTTCATTTTCTTTAAAGTCAAAATCCAAGGCTTTTATCCAGATCACATTTGTATATAAGCTGCAAATTAAATTTTAGGTCATATTTTATGGACCCTTGTTGCTAGAATGAACCAAAGAGAACCTAAGTTTCTGTTAAATTTAGAGTTCACAAAAAAAGTCTTTGAAAAAGACCATATTAAAAAGGCAGTGCAGAGAAATGGAGAAGTGTTACAATTGTTATTAGGTTCTTATTATATATATATATATATATGTATATGTTATTGCATTGGGCAAATCTTCTGCCAAAGACCTCTGTAAAGTGTTAAAGAACAAAGATGTCACTTTGAAGACTAAGGTGAACCTGAATATTCATGTGAAAACTGGACAATGAATAAGGAAGACTTGCAGATAAATTGATGCATTTGAATTACGGTGTTGGTGAAGGACACTGAATATAGCATGGACTGCCAGAAGAACAAACAAATTTGTCTTGGAAGAAATACAGTTGGAGAATGTGTGTGGATTGCTGAGTGGAAAACCAATTTGCTCTGTAAACTTTCACCCAAATCACAATTTTAAAAAA
>NW_006922004.1:983597-984827 GCF_000298275.1 Orycteropus afer afer | reverse complement strand
TTGACTGCTAACCAGAAGGCTGGCGGTTCAAACCCACCAGCCACTCCTCAGAAGGAAGGTTGGGCAATCTACTTTTATAGTGATACTGCCTCGGACACCCAAGGAGGGGTCACTATGAGTCGGGGCCAACTTGACGGCACTAACAACAACAACAACAACATTGAGCCTTGGCATTATTTCCTTATAAATATTCTGATTATCTATGGAAGCCTTGACCAGATAACAATCATTTTGTACTCCTAACTGCTACCCCTCTTTAAAAACTATGATTTTTCTGAATTACCTATCTAATTTAAACTCATGTTACATCAAAGTCTAATTATATGAGGACTTTATTTTTGTCTACTTTGCACAGCACCAGAATATCTTGCTTATTTAGTTTGGGTCCTTATAAGAGCAGAAACATATTTATTTACCTCAGAAGAGTTCTTTTGATGGTTCTGAGATTGTCAGGTGACCAATATTGATGCACAAGCACTCATTAGTTCTACCAGAGTTTCTCTTTTAAACATAAATTTTCATCTCAAATAGTGATTTCAATGCACATTTTATTTAGTTTCAGGATGAATCACTATGCCTGGAGCAAAATTTTTGTCAAGGATGGAGCCAAGCATCCAAAAGAATGACTAGGAATCACAAGGGAGCCATGTCTCTTAAGTCACCTCTTAGGAGAAGTAGAACATTTTAGAACAAAATTCCTGAGAGCTTCAGAAGGTTGCAGGATCATAGATAAATCCTACTTTTGGAATCTGAACAAGAGTAGGAAGAAGTTTCTATTGAGAATGATTTGATCATATTTCTGAATATGTTGAAGACTATTAAAGTGACTGCCAATAGGTTTTTCAAGGAAGTTTGACATAGGAGCTTGTTAGTCATCAACTTGGGAGTAATAGACTGAACAATATTAGAGTTTATAAAGTTGTTTTTCTTAAAATAGGAATCAGTTGAAAATCAATATAGAGGCTTTCAAAAGAAATTTATTGTTGTATTGGTGTTAGATATACTTTTAAATAAAAAATACCCTAAAGACACTTACAATGATAGCTGGCATGTCTTCAGTGCATGCTATGTGCCAAACACTCTTGTGTTTAACATGCTTTTTTAAAAATTTTATTCTTACAACTGACCACATCTTCTTAGGAATATGAAAATTAAGTGAATCTACTAATTTCTGGTCGCTTAGTGCCTAAGGCACTTGACTGCTAATCAGAAGGCTGGAGGTTCAAACCC
>NW_006922004.1:978783-979616 GCF_000298275.1 Orycteropus afer afer | reverse complement strand
TGATTGTGAGGATGGCACAAGACTGGATAGTGTTTTTTTCTGTTGTATATAGGGTCACTATGAATTGGATCTGGGAGCTCTGGTAGCATACAGCACTTAACAACAGCTAGTATTAGCATATCTTTACATTTACCTGAAGGAATGTGTTTCTGTCTTGGCTGCATATTGAACAACTTTAAAATAGTTGATACCTGGCTATGTTCCCTAAGAATGTGATATAATTAGTCTGGAATGGGATGTATCTGTGTCAATAACTTTAAGAGCTCCCTGGATAATCCTAATAGTCCCTGAATTGAAAAGAAGCACCAATCTAAAACAGTGGCTTTCAACCAGAGGCAATCCTCCCCCACCTTCAGGAAACATTTGACAATGTCTGAAGTAATGTTTGATTGTCACAACCTGACACTGCTACTGGAATCTAGGTTGGTAGAGGTCAGGGATGCTGGTATACATCCTATAGTTCACAAGACAACTCCCAACAACAACAATGAAAAATCTGGCCCTGTAGTACTAAGATCAATATTTCTAAAATTAAGAAAAAGCTTCTTTAAAGATAAATCTTCCATGAACATCTGAAATAAAGGGTCAGTAATATGAGTTACCCACTGCCATCGGGTGGATTCCAGCTCATAATGACCCCTATTGGGTTTCCAAGGCTATAAATCTTCACAGAAGTAGATTTTGGCTCAACAGCACCTAACAACATAACAACAACAGTAACAATTATAGAGCACTTACTATATTCTGCCTCGGAAACCCAAGGAGGGGTCGCTATGAGTCGGGGCCGACTCGATGGCAAATAACAACAACAACAACTATATTCTTGAAAATAA
>NW_006922004.1:956916-976268 GCF_000298275.1 Orycteropus afer afer | reverse complement strand
CTCCTCAGAAGGAAGATGGGGCAATCTACTTCCATAGTGATACTGCCTCGGAAACCCAAGGAGGGGTCACTATGAGTCGGGTCCGACTCCACGGCACACAAAAA
This sequence comes from Orycteropus afer afer, assembly GCF_000298275.1. Classification (NCBI taxonomy): domain Eukaryota; kingdom Metazoa; phylum Chordata; class Mammalia; order Tubulidentata; family Orycteropodidae; genus Orycteropus; species Orycteropus afer. Next base: position 976,164 of record NW_006922004.1, on the reverse strand, counting down.
TAACAACAGCTAATTTCCTCAAGGTCACACAGTAGTATAGTAAGTAGTATAGCAGAATGGGGAGTTAAACTCAGATATATCTAAAACAGGTCTATTTTTTATGAGAAAATAACTGGAAAGTTATTAAAAAATATCCATTCTAATAATACATGAGCAAGATAGCATACAAATACACACACACACACACACAAACCATTCACATATAAAACAATCAAAATAAATTATTGACAACTAACTCCAGTACTTTACTGAGAGTTAATGTGGCATGACTAACCAAATATACCCAATGCCATCAAGTCAATTCTGACTCATACCTACCCTATTGGGTTTCTAACGTAAATCTTTGCAGAAGTTGATTGTCTCATCTTCCTCCCACAAAGCAGCTGGTGCACTTGAACTGACAACCTTCTGGTTAGCAGCCAAATGCCTTATCCACTATGCTATCAGATCTCCTATGACATGACTAAGTGGGGTTTATTCCAAAAAAGTTACTTCGATATTACACTAATAGTAAACGTAATATTATACTGAATGAAAGAGATAGGATCTGTCATTATATCAATAGATGATGAAAAAATTATATAACAAAATTCAGCAACCATTTTGAATAAAAAGTTGTAGGTGAAAATAGAAGTATAAGGGATATGTGAACATTATGTACTATTTTTCAAAAACATCATCAAACATTATATTAACTATAAAATACTAATGACATTAATCATGTACCAATCAGGAGTTCTTTCTCTTCTAATAGTAAAAATTTTTGCAGATTCCATTTAATAACAATAGCATAAAATAAAATAATCATTACAAATATTGGAGATTAAAATTTTTATTGTTTATGACACAATTCTGCAAATGAGAAGCTTTGATTCCTTAAAAATAACTAATAACAAATGAGATGATTTGTTATGGTATCAGGATATAAGTATACAAAAAGTGTATTTCTTTATACTTTATATTAAATATGCTAGATTCATATTTGGGATGAACATAGAAATTTCCTTATTATTTTCTTCTACTCCACTTCCAAATGGCTTTAGATACTAGTTCTTTACCCATTTTACTGTTATAGCAGGTAAGTCCTTACATTTCACTTCCTTTCTATTACAAAAACTTTCCAAAAGTGAAAAATTCTGGCCTAGTAAAAACAAATTTCCAAATGCTTATTCAATTTATAGCATCTTTCTTCAGCTAGTTTGGGCAAGTCTCATGCCGGGAAACTATAATAACAAGTTGCTATTTTTTTATAGGGGAAAGAGGAAAGGTCAGGGCAAAATTAATTAAAACAGTTGTAATCTCATGCTTTTTGCTTCTGGTGTTAGCAGATGCATATTTACCAGTTTCATTTCTTGAGGCTTTACATCCCTCACTGGAGACTCCTAATTGCTAATCTCTTTATAAAGGAAAGTGATGATTGTATGATCACCTTTTAACTTACTAATAATAATTACCTCAACATCTAGTAATCACTGCCTCCTTGAGAAATATCATCACATCAGGTGGTCTTGGTCTTTCTATTGCTTATCACTGTGTGTTCTTCATCTGGTTCACAGGAAACCCACACTTCTAGAAGTACAGCTAGGTTCCTACACAGTCCTCACTCCCTTTTAGAATGTTGCCCATTCTAGACAATTCCTAGCTTTTAGATATTTTTTCCCAACAAAAGTCAGACCTCAATGTTGTCCTTAAACATCAAAGGACACATATGAAGCTTTCTCAGGAGTTATCTTGAAATACTCTTTCTCACTTGTCTTAAGTTGAAGGGAACTATTTTGTGTCATCACCAGCCTACTGGTAGTGGAGAAGCATAAGCACCGTATATTAACTGCTCTCTTCAGAGAATTTATGTTTACAGATCTCTTCACTCTCTTCTCACACAGCTTATTGTGTTTTCATCAAAGCTGTTTTCTAGGTTTCCCACATGTTCTGTGTAGGTGGTTTAGCACTTCACTTTAGGACAAAGACCACTTTTTGCCTGTTTTTTTTCTGGATATTATGGTCTTACCTGAGACCATATCAAAATGAGTCACACTTATTACTTGTTGTGTTAGCAATAATGTGTTTTAAACAACCAATAACATTAGAAAAATGTAAAAGCAAGTAACTGCAAATGCCACATAAATATATTCAGGAAAATTAAAATAAAAATGAGATACACCAAGATGATGTCTGCCTATGAGGTAGCCAAAAATTAATTACCATACATTCCTTCTGAAAATTTAAATTGCTGTCTCTCTTGGAAGACAATTTAACAATTTCTGTTTTCATTTAAAATATGGATAACCTTGGCTTCAGCAATCCCACTTCTAGGAATCAGTTGTAAAGAATGAAAGTGCTAGAAGATTAGAATTTACGGCTATTGCAACAATGCTTTTAACAGCAAAATCTGTCAATAGAAGAATGGTTATATGATTTATGTCAGTATTATGGAATGCTCTACAGCTATTTTGAAGGATAAGCTATATCTAATTGAATTAGACTGAAAAGGTCTACAAAAGAAATTACTTTCCAATGTAATTATATATAAAATAATCACCTTTTTGTTCTGAATATACATTTAAGTACTAATTCCTCAGCTAATACATGATAAAAAATACTAAACAGAACCACTAATGGCTGGGTCCTATCCCTTGCCATTCTGATTTAATTGCTGTAGGGTGCAGCCTGGAATGGGGTTTTAAAAAATCTCCTCGGGTGATTTTAACATATAGCAAAGTTTGGAAACCAATGTAAATCTATTGATAAAAATCACCAGATAGGTGTGGGATCTTATTATTTGGATTCTAACAAGCATTCCAGATGATATTTATACACACTGTGGTAGTTAAAAGTTATGTGTCAACTTGGTTGGGCCTGGTTTTGAGTGGCTGGATAGCTGGATGTAGTTATTCCCCATGGTGAAATTGGTAATCAACTCCATGGTGGAATCTACTGTGAGCAGCTGAGTAGCTGCCTTAGGCATGTGATCTGCTCCCAGCATATAAGGAGGAGCCTTGGGGAATGGTCTGCAGCTTTTTGTCATGCTTACACCCTGCATGTAATCAAGTCATTTTTCAGCAGCCTGCCATGTTGTCTGCCAATCTTAGGATTCTTAATGGGCTTGAATCCATGGCCTGACATGTGGTTTAGTTATATTGGGACTGTACTTTTTTACTTGTCGACTTTAGGTTTGTCAGTCTCAGCAGCCGCAGCTGCCTGAGTGAAGAAAACCTCCAGCTTCAGTGGGCCAGGAGCAAGAGGCAGAGCTGAAGCCCAACATCAAGGGGCTTTCACTTAGCCCCTAGAGGCTGGCACTTTGAATTTTGACTTCTAGCCTCCAAAGCTGTAAGAGAATAAATTCATGTTTGGTAAAGTCATCTACTTGTGGTGTTTCCTGTTAGAAATAACCAAATAACCTGCACAAAGTAACCAAAACACACACTGAAGTTTGATGAACTCACGGTAGTGAGTTTGTTTTTTTGACTTTGGATCTTGAACTCAGTCTCAGACAGTTTAAGTTAAAGCTTGGTCCTGACAATTACTAGCTATTTAACATTAGATAGTATTTAATTGTGCTTTGTTTCATATATGACATGGTACTTTTTAATACTATCTCTCACGGTTGTGTTATGTTTTAGATAATGCAATATGTGCAAATTCTATGTAATCTGTGAAGTGCTATGCAAATTTTATGTATAAGTGCTTATATTTTTGCAAAATTAGGAACTATAAGGTCATTTCCATTTCAAAAAATTGTGGCTTTTCAGTTAGGTCATGTCTAATTGTACTTGTGTCCCCCAAAGCAATTTATATACATAAAATTTGTTAAAATGTGTTCTTGATTCTATAGCTGAGAGTAACTTAAATAATTCAGGAAAATCAAGTTGAAAGTCAAGAGAATGATTTAGTGTGGAACTTTGATCCCACATAAAGAATTTTAAATTTCCTATCATATTTCCTTGTTTTATGGAGGGATGTGAGTGGGGGAGAATTTTTATCCTTTCTTTGTTCACTTTTTGAAAATGAGGTCTTCTTTCTTGAGTTTTAGGATGGGGAAAAATTCTTAGAATCTTTAGAAAATTCCTAGTGCTTTAAAGCCATTTCTGTTAATTTACATATCACAAAAAAAAAATAGTTGGGTAAGTATAACAGTTTGATTAAGTGTTGGTTGGTATGCTATCACTATTCATATTTTATTGGAAACATGCAGTGATGAAATAATCTGGTTTTATCTTAAAATACAATAACAAGATAAAGAATATTGATTTTCCCAAAGAAACCTGACAGGCTAGAACTAAATTTTTATTTTTCAGTGAAAACTGCAGGGTGATGCATGTTTGAAACCTAAAAGACTTTATTGATCACCATTGGCAATAGTTGGGGACTAATCCTTAGACATCTAATTACTTTGGTGGTTTGTGAGTGGGCTCACAGAGGCCTGGGTTGACTTTCACTGCATGTTTTTTAATATACGATGTGATTTTCTCTTGATAAAGGATATGAACTCAGATGTTTTATCTTTAACATAAAAAAAAATGCTGAACCAACAACATAAGTTTTGTTGGAGTTTTGTGGGTCATTTTTATTCAAATATAAGAATCCTTTGTTATAAAACACATAGAAGTGTGTACAGTCACTGTAAATGTAAGCTGTCAGTATTTTCCATAAGGACTATTTTATGTATCTGGTTTATTTCAGAATATAAAATTAACCTGTTTGTGTTTCATAGAAATGTTTTACTTAGTTTATAATTAATATCCAGTTAAGATCACTAGTGACCTGTATATGGACAGCCATACATATCCACAAGATTTCCAAAATATGTCTTATTTTGGCAATGTTTGTGGTTAGAATGCAGAATCATAGACCTCTTTAAACTTTGAGGATGTGAAATGCAAGATCAGTCACAAGTCAGAACTAGAAATGTTTGCATTAAGATGAAAGAAAGAGAAAGAGGGAGAAGGAGAAGAAAAAAGAGAGGCAGGAAATATGAGAGATATTTAAAAATATTCAGATGAATGGCAGCATGATTAGAAGTGATGCATTGTCTTCCTAAATGACTACAACATTTATATGAATATAAAGAGCAGTTCCATTAACTTTATTAAAAAAAAAAAAAAGCCTTTTCAGAAACCTGCTAAGTTACAGAAAGGCAAACCCGTCAAAATAAGATTTTACCTCTTTTATTGAGTCAACACTTAGGAAACATATATATGAAGATTAAAATGTGCAGTATACATTTTTCAACTGTTGTCTTTATATAGAGAAATGCTTTCCTTCCTCCATTAATCAAATACTTATCGAACACCTATTATGTGCTTAGGATACAGCAATGACCGAAACTGGCATATATCACTGGCATCAAGATCCTTAACAGCTAGTGATTGTTATATGTGTGCATAGAGAGAGGAAGATAGTTGCCAATCCAAAGGAAAATTTGAACTGAAGTTGTCAAGTTTAATACCAAAGTAGTTGGTTTATGATATGCTGGAAGGATGTACTTCCTTTTACCTCTTTCATATAATCTTTGTGTAATTCTTTATTTTATAATCTTGGAAAACTTTAACATGTCTCTATGTAGTCATATTTGGTTCTTCGATATTTTGTGATTTCTCCTGGAGTCAAAAATTTACTACAATTGATCTGGTTTGGTTAATTTAGAAGTAGTTTGCTTAAACATTGGAAATATTGAAAAAGAGAAAAATCTCTGTCTCTTCCTGTCTCATGCATGCACATGCACACAGACACACCACTCATATCGTAGGTAGACTTTGTGGAAGCAGCATTATTTATTTACCTTCAGAAATTTATTGCCAATCCCAAGTGGCATTCTAAAGAGAAAATTTGAAATTTTCTTATTTTGAGGAATAAGAGAAGTGGATTCTAGATTTACCAGCAATGACTTCAAGTGCAATAAATTTTCTTTGTCAAAATTTGCAAAAATCTTTCTATTGCTCCAAATTTCTGTCTGCCAACATAATTAAATTTTGTCTCTCCCTGTGAAGACCAGTGACAAATATTTTCTGCCTAGAACATGTGTGACTTATAAATATAAATAGATTTTACAGGACTATTGCATAGTTATAGTGGCATGATCATAATCAACAAGAAATTTATGGTGCCAGGAGATATTGACCCTAACATATTTCTCATATATGGCCCTTGTGCTGGTTAGATTATGGACACTCATGAATATGCATTCATTTATGGCTTATAAATAAGTGACATCTAGGATGTTGTGAATGACTTAGTGCCTTCAATAATGTTTCTAGTCCTGGTTCCTTTTGACTGATTTGTAATGGAAAGGAAGAATTATATTCCACATGGCTCTTCTATTGAAAATGGGGATTTAAAAACACTCAGTCTCTTTCCCAGCTGTACTGTTGAAGTCTTACTTTATGTAGAATACTCAACTTTTTTATTTAGTGCTGATTATAATATGGTGTACAACTTGCCAATAAGCCCATGTGAGTGTGTGTTTGAAAAAAATGCTGAATTAATGAAAATCTTGCATCTTTTCCCCATATAGTGCCTATGTATAGTGGTAGTCTACCACTTGCTTACCATTTATTTGATTATAATTTATTTGCAGTGTCCCATTCTGTTTGTAAAGGGAGATATCTTCAAGGTACCTCATTCCCAAATGTTTGGATTATAAGAACATGCTTCTGCTTTGATACATATGCCAAAAGTATCCAGAGATCAACACTATGATGTGATAATAAGCCATTGTTAAATAGAATAAACAAGTTTTGTAAAATCAGTGACTGTATCAAATAAAAAATGTTACCTACAAGTCAAGATCTGCTAGGTACACTTCTGTATTTTAGTTCAAGTTCTACCCTATTTTACATTTTTTAAACCAGGGTTGTACTCTCACTTGTGGGTGATTGATCACTAGGAAAATATAATATTACTGGTTTGAGGAATCAGCTATGGTGTTCTCTTGTTAATAACAGTACCTATGAATTAGAACTATGGTCTTGTTTGGGTAGAAAATTCCATTAAATTTCTTGGATTTATGTCAGAGTATAACAAAGCACATTCATCAGCTTAAGAGTTTGGTAACTTCTGTGTTCAGCCTACATTTAGTTATCTCCAAGTCTACAATTAAGCAACAAGACACAACAACAGGCTTTGAATTTTAATAGCAATTGGCAGGATACTGAATTGTAATTAAACCAGGGGAGATGATGAATTACTTACAGATTTAAACTGTGTGCAGACTAGCCAACAACAGTCTATGATTTCCTCTGTTGATAGACTTACATGTATATAACAATATACCAAGAAGTATTTCTGTATAGTCATTTGTGATATGTGGGTATCCCATTCCTTGAACAGCTTTCAAGAGATTGTATCCTGCTTCCCTAGTTATAGATAAACTAATGTGGTATCAGCATAGAATGTTGAATATACCTTGGACTGGAAGAAGAATGATCACATCACTGTTGAGGAAGTACAGCCAATATGTTCCTTAGAAGTGAGGATGGTGAGACTTAGTCTTGTTTACTTTGGATATGTCATCTGGAGTGATCAATTGCTAGAAAAGGACATCATGCTTGATAAAGTAGAGGGTCAGTGAAAAAAAGGGAGACTATTAATGAGATGGATTGACAAAGTGGCTGCAACAATAGGTTCAAACATACCTACTATTGTGAGGACAGCACAGGACAGGGCAATATTTTGATCTGTAACACTTAGGGTCACTGTGAGTTGGAGCTAACTCAAAGGCACCTAACAATATCAGATTAACTAATTTTTTTTAAGAAGAACAGGAATCTTATTTCTCCATTGGTATATCTGCCAACATTTACTAGTTGCTGTTTATGTCCACAACAACAATTCAATTAATACAAATGGAAATATTTTTTAAACAATTATCTCACTTCTTTTCTCTCAAAAGTTGAAAATAAAAATATATATATGGGATTAATATCTGCTGTTTTAGCAGTATTTATAACCAAACCAAAACTCACTGCCATCGAGTCAGATCCAACTCATAGTGACCCCTCCTTGGGTTTCTGAGGGAGTATCACTATGAAAGTAGATTGCCCCATCTTCCTTCCAAGGAGTGGCTGGTGGGTTTGAACCACCAGCCTTCTGGTTAGCAGTCAAATGCCTTAGGCACTATGCCACCAGCACTCCCAAATAATTGAGAATCATAGATGAATTTATACTTTTCTCTTCATAATGCACATTTTCTCTTCATAATGCCATTATCATAGCGCGAGAGAAGTGATTCTCAGTTTCAAGGTATAAGAAAGTGGGGTCAGGTAGTGTGATTTTGGTGTCAGCTGCTGTACTGGTGTACAGCTGATCTACTTCCTTTTACTTTCACTATGTTTTTGGCTTCCCTCAATTTTTGTAGTTAAAAAATGCCAACTGTTCTATTGTTCACCCCACTTTTTCTTCTTGTTTTGTCTCCTCCTTTTCAAAGTCTACCTGATCTCTAAAGTTTTTTCAAAACTGACTAACTTGATCCTCTTATTCATAGTTTTATTGACTACCTTTCCCTTAAACATATAAGTTGCCCATCTGACCAATACTGCCTGTATTGGTTTCCTGTAAGGGCTGTAAGAAATGACCACCAACAGAGTGGCTTAAAAATATATATATATATTCTTTCATGGTTCTGGACACCAGAAGTTCAAAATTGGTTTAACTGAGCCAAAATGAAGCTGTTAGCAAGGCTGAACTCCCTCCAAAAGTTCTAGAGAAGAATCCCATCCTTACCTCTTGTTTTCTGTTGGCCTCTGTCTTCCCTTGACTAGTGGCTGCATCACTCCAATCTCTGCCTCCATGCTTATATTACTTCCTCCCCTTCTCTGTCTGTCAAATCTCCTTCTTCCTCTCTTTTATAAAGATACTTGTCATGGGTCTTAGGGCTTACCCAGATGATCCAGGATAGTCTCCTCGTGTCAAGATGCTTACCTCAATCACATATGCAAAGACCTTTTATCTTTATATGGTAACATTTACAAGTTCCAGGATAGCAAATAGAACTTGAAATATTTTGGTAGATAATATTCAGGATATTTAATTGCCCAGTAAAACACTGTCATGTCCAATACTGGGAAGGTAACTTTTACCCAGCCTTCTGTAGCAGCACACAAGCTTCTCCATTATCCTACAGATTATAACTCTGGTGTAAACTGATTCTGCCTATTAGCATTTGGCAGCAGAATGCATTATAATTAACCTTACTTTAAATTGAAAAATTGTCCTTCCATCTTTGTAGCTCATTGAAAGTGAATCGGGGCAGAGATCTATGTGGGACTCATATAGTAAACAAGGAAATGCTTATTAAATGAGTAAATGAATGGGTGACTTTTCTCATCCCCAAATTCTTAGATCACCAAATAATTTCATATCTCCTGAGGAAATCCACTTTTTAATGGCCTAGGATTCTAGTTTGGTCTTGGAGGTACAGAACCTGCCTGTGTGCTTATAGCACTGCCACTGAAGCCTGGACATCACTTTAATGAGTTTCCTGTAGCAGGTAATGTTCATGAAGAATTCTATGGAAGATCCAATCAAAGGGCTATCCTATAACAGTTTCTGGTGCAAATGTGATAAAAACCAGCATGCACTATATATAAGCACCATTTTAAGTATCTGACATACATTATCTCATTTAATCCTCACAAAGCTATATGAAATAGTGTGGTAGGAAGAATAATGGCCCCCTAACATGTCAGCATCGTAATACCTGGAACCTGCAACTATGATACCTTAGTTGACAAAACAGATTTAGCAGGTGTGATTAAATTAAGAACATTGAAATGAGGAGATTATCCTGGATTATCCAAGTGGACACATTGAAATCACAACAATTTTTAAAAGTGGAAGACAGAGTAGAAGAGGATATGAGAGTGATGCAATGTGATAAGGACTCTACCATCGTTGTTGGCTTTGAAGATAGGGAAGCCACAAGCCAAGGAATGAAGATAGCCTCAAGAAACTGGAAAAGGCAAGAAGAAAGATTCTCCCCTAGTGCCTTCAGGGAGGACCACAACCCTGCCTACATCTTGACTTTTAGCCAGTAGGAGCCTGATCAGATATTTAGCCTATAAAACGGTAAAATACATTTGTGTCATTTAAGCCAAAGAAGTTTATGTCACAGCAGCAATAGGAGATTAATTTAGATGGCAATGGTTTTTTTCCCAAATTATAAATTAGGAGACTATGTCATAAAAATATAAATAATTTGCCTAGGCTCAAACAGCTAGAAAGTGGTAGAGGAGAGATTCAAACTCAAGTGATCTGATTCTATAGATAATATTTTCACCTCATAATAATTTGTCTCTTAAATCATGTACAACCAAGAACTGAGTCTGTTTCCAGAATTTATGCTTCTGTATCACAGGATGGACTCACTTGCTCCAGCTGCAAAATGCTGACCCACCAGAGATCTGCACTTCCCAGAGTACTAGGCAAATGATGAACCATCTACCTCTCGTTGGTGCTGCTGACATAAAATCTCTGCTCCTCTTTCCCCATCTATACTTCATCAATTAGTTACTCTAATTGCTGCTGTCTTGTTCTCCAAACTCTAGGTACCTGCAACAACCTCTTCCAAAGTGATGATAATGATGATAAATATAATGCTGATCTTACATGTCTATAGAGATAACTTTTGCTGTCTCAGGTTTCTGTTACACCCAAGATTTTATTTCAGGCATCACAACCCTATGTGCTAAGCAGGAATGATCATAATTGCATGCATTTGTATACAAGAATTAATATTTGAGGAAATTCGTAGCTTACCTAAGATTCCCACAGAGAGTAAGTGGTAGAGCCAAGAACCAGTCTGTTCTCTTCCAGTGCCCTGTACTACACTACAGTAAAAAAGACAAAGGTTTTGAAGTCTATAGAACTGTTTTGATTCTAAGTCCTAGTGATTAGTAACTGAAAGATCATGAAAACCATACTTTATTTTGAGCCTCATTTAAAGACTCTATAAAATGTAAATAATGGTCCCACTTCATGTATGTACTATGACGATTAAATAGGATAATGTGCTAAAGTTTGACACACGGCAGAAATCAACTGAATGTTTATATTCTTTGAAATCTCATCTTCAAGAGAATCTGAAGTCTACTATGAATTAGTGATGTGATCATTCAGGCATGGTGGATTTCCAAACTTCTTCCAACACAAAAGGATCTTGGTACTTACTTTAACGTTGGGTCATTAGATTCCCTAAAGAATCATGGGTTTTCTTCTTCTCTTTGGATGATGTTGGAAATAGGTTTTAAATACAGTAGACTCTTACTTGTTCCCCATACCTCCAGAAGTATTCTTTGAAGAGAAATTAATGATAGTGACTGGCTAATGTACTTTTAGTTGTATGCAAAAAAAGGAAAAAGAAAAAAACAAACTCACTGCCATCAAGTTGGATCTGACTCATAGCGACCCCTCCTTGGGTTTCCAAGGCAGTATCACTACAGAAATAGATTGCCCAATCTTTCTTCCAAGGAGTGGCTGGTGCATTTGAACCTTCAGCCTTCTGGTTAGCAGTCAAATTCACTATCTTTTAAGCCACCATTAAAACTCTTGTTTTCAGGCTTCCGTTCTTTGTGCTTGTATTATTTCTATTCTCTCTCTCTTACTGCGGTTGGCATTTCTTTGTAAATTAAACAGAGCAGAATCCTGTGATAACACCTTATGATATTGCATGGAACTGAATTCACACAGATTTAGTCAAAGTTGATAGCACTTTCCTCTCTGACACCTGCATTTTAAAGGTGTTTTCCCACAGGGGTGCATAATAACCAGGCTGGTTATGAGCTAGTTTTTTCTTTTTCCAAATTATCTGTGCTTTCTCTAAACACTTTTTTATGGAAATAGTGTTGTTCCTCAATTCTGCTTCCCACCCACCCCCAGTGTCAATACTCATTAGATCTATCTCTCAGCCCAGAAGTATTCTTTGAGATGAATGACAAATGAATAACAGAGGTTTAGATTCAGAGCACTAGGAGCTGTTAAAGCAGTCACAGATCCTGAAGAGCAGAGACCACAAATGAAATGAGTTTCCTGACCTTCTTTTAGTTTGCCATCAAGAATTCCCGTTGCCCAGTGTGACACTATTTGCTTTCTTGTTGTTGTTAGTTGGTGAGTCAGTTCCAACTCTTAGAGACCCTGTATGTGCTGAGTAGGGTTTTCAAGGCTGTGATCTTTCAGAAGCAGATCTCCAGGCCTATTTTCTGAGGAGTCTCTGGATGTGTTTGAGCCTCCAACTTTCCTACTAGTAGTCAAGTGCTTAACAGTTTGCATCATCCACGGACTCTATGAATGAGTTTGACATCCATATGACACTATGAATGAGTTACTAATGAGAAGACAGGAAGGTATTAGAGAACTAGAGTGGAGCTAGGCAGTTCTCTGTGCCATCCCTTCCTGAGCTCATATATAAAAATAAATAAAACAAAAGAAAATCAGTAGAGACTTCTTTAAAATGTGTTCCTTCTTATTTAAAGCCAGATATATGTTAATCTCGATGCACCAAGCATAATTGGAATAAAGTTAGAGCATGTAAGAAATGGAATTAATCCATGGATTTAACTCATCTGTTCAATTCTAATTATTATGGATTTTATGGATCTAATCTAAAAATCAGGGGTGTCCATGTAGATATGTGAAACTCAGTGCTTTGTGCTGAAAAGTAAGGATACAGGGACACTCTTTGAACCCTCAATTTGGAAGCTTCATGATAACCATATGAAGTCAGAAACAGTTATCAAGAGGCAGGCTTTCCTCATCTCCTTGCAAAAAAGGAGTATATTTTATTATTAAGGACTTTAATAAAGCTCTAGGAATTGTTCAGCAGTTACTGGGTGTTATATGGTGACAGAATTACCATATATAGTGCCAGAATGTTAACCAAGGATGAAGAGGTTCATTTCAAATGACTTGGAAGCAGGATCCAGCAAGCATATTTAATTCTCAATGAGAAAAGTTTCCAAGTCAGTCAGTCTTACCAAAATAACTTACTGTGCTGTGCTTGAATCAGTCATGTAGAAGCAATGGCGTACTATTGGCATTTTGAACACAATGAAGTTCCCAAATGGACATGTAAATGGTAGTGCAATGATTGCTTTCCAGCAATTGCTGCTCATCTTGTCATGGACATTGTCCTTTTAAAAATATTCGGAATTATATATATCTGAAAAGCAGGCAATGAAAATCCTATAACTTACAAGGATACAATCTGCAACCTCTCATAGGGATGGTGCAGGCCCAGACTTTTCTTTGTTGCGCGAGGGATTACCAGGAGTTAGGGGCATACTGATGGCAGCTAATGACAATATTTTATATATTATGTATTTAATATATATGTGTTATTTATAACATAGAAATGACTTGTTCAAATAAATTATACTTGGGATGGGAGGAAAAAGAAGTTGATTTCATAGTAATTGAGACATGACACTGGAATACATATCTTAACATTTCTAAGGTGAGCATACCATGTTGTTGTTGTTATGTGCCCTTGAGTCGGCCCCGACTAATAGTGACCCTTCCTTGGGTTTCCGAGGCAGTATCACTACGGAAGTAGATTGCCCCATCTTCCTTCCAAGGAGTGGCTGGTGGGTTTGAACCGTCAGCCTTCTGGCTACCAGTCAAGTGCCTTAGGCACTATGCTACCAGAGCATACCGTAGTGCCACACATTTCTTTTAAATGGTGTCTACTTTGCAAGTAGTTTGCTTAAATTCACTTACAATGATTTAGGTTTATGTGTCTAAGTAATTGAAGATGTCTTACAGTAGTAAAAGGAGTTCTGGCGACATAGTGGTTAAGGCATTTGGTTGCTAACCTTTGGTCGGTGGTCAAAACCCACCAGCCACTTCATGGAAGAAAGATTAGGTAGTCTGCGTCTGTAAAGATTTACAGCCTTGGAAAACCAATGGGGGTTTCTATGAGTTGGAATTGACTTGATGGCAGAGAGTTTGTAGGTGTTTTTTTTTTTTTTTGGTTTTATAGTAATGAAGATCTATCCTGATATGATTCAAGCAATGACACTAAAAGGAATATTTCTGTCTTGACTTTATTCCAATTAAGTGAGCAATGATTATTAAATTCATATTCCGTATTAGGGATGTTATGAATGGTCTTGAGTTTATAGATATTTTGATTTATACAAAAAGCCTGGGTTAAAAAAATACAGTTTTCATTGTCTAAGTTTTCTTTCTAAATAAACCACACAAGAAACAATGAGTAATGAAGTTCAATGCATGCCTTCACAGATATTTTTCATATATATCTTCTGAAAATATTTATACTTTTTGAGATAAATAGTTATAGAAACCTCTTGTAAAAGATGTATAGAAAAACAAGTGTTAGCTGGCTTTAAATAAGAACTGTGCAATATATTTTAAAATATAAATTTAAAAAATTTACATTTATTTTGGAATGTCAAACCGCTGGAACAGGTTTATATAACATTTCATTATCTTTATGCTAATTAAAAGCTGAATATTTGTTAAAGTTTGTGTGATGGCTTTTAACATTTTTGACATCAAAACAAATGATACACATTTTAAATGTAAAGAAAGACAATTTCTGGTACTATTTGTTGTTCTTATGTGCCATCAGGTGCTCGGACTCATACTGACCCCGTGTACAACAGAATGAAACATTGCCTAGCCTTGTGCCATCCTCACAATCCTTGCCATGCTTGAGCCCATCGTTGTACCCACTGGATCAATATATCTCAGTGAGGGTCTCTCCTTTTTTTTGCTGACCCTCTATTTAACCAAGCATGATATCCTTCTTTGGGAACTCACATTACTAAAGCAGGTGGGATGAAGTCTGGCCATTCTTACTTCTCAGGAAAATTCTGGCTGCACTTCTTCCAGGACAGATTTATTTGTTCTGGCAGTCTGTAGTTTTAATATTCTTCATCAGCACCAGAATCCAAAGGCATTGACTCTTCTTCTGTCTTCCTTATTCATTGTCCAGCTTTCACATGCATATGAGGCAATTGAAAATACCATGGCTTGAGTTAGTGCACCTTAGTCTTCAAAATCACATCTTTGGTCCTTAACACTTCAAAGAGGTCTTTTGGAGCAGATTTGCCCAGTGCAATATGACATCTGATATCTTGACTGGTGCTTCCATGGGTGTTGATTGTGGATCCAAGTAAAACAAAATTGCTGACAACTTCAATCTTTTCTCCATTTATCTGATGTTGATTATTGGTCCACTTGTGAGTATTTTTGTTTTCTTTATTTTGCAGTGTAATTCATACTTAAGACTATGTTCTTTGATCATCATCAAGTCATCTTCACTTTCACCAAACAAGGTCATATCATCTGCATGTCACAGGTTGTTATTGAGCCTTCCTCCAATCCTGATGCTACATTCTTCATATAGTCCAGCTTCTTGGATTATTTGCTCAGCATACAGAGTGAATAAGTATGGGGAAAGGCTACAACCCTGAAGCACAATTGAGCCTTCCTCCAATCCTGATGCTATATTCTTCATACAGTCCAGCTTCTTGGATTATTTGCTCAGCATACAGAGTGAATAAGTATGGGGAAAGGCTACAACCCTGAAGCACACCATTCCTGATTTCAAGCCATGTAGTACCCCCTTGTTCTGTTCCAATGACCCCTCTTGGTCTACATACAGTTTCTTCATTAGCACAGTGAAGTGTTCTGGAATTCCTATTTTTTGCAATGTTATTATAATTTGTTATAATCCACACAGTCAAATGCCTTTGTGTAGTCAATAAAATGCAGGAAAACATCTTTCTGGTATTCTTTGCTTTCTGCCAAGATCCATCTGATACCAGCAATGCTATCCCTCATTCCACATCTGCTTCTGAATCTGGCTTGGATTTCTGGAAGTTCCCTATCAATATACTGCAGCAACAATTTTTGAATTATCTTAAGCAAAATGTTACTTTCATGTGATATTAATGATATATTTTGATAATTTCCATATTCTGTTGTATCACCTTTCTTTGGAATGGCACAAATATCAGTATCTTCCAGTTGGTTGACCAGGTAGCTGTCTTCCAAATTGCATAAACAAGTAAGCACATCCAGTGCCACATCCATTTGTTGTAACATCTCAATGGGTATTCCATTAATTTCTGGAGCCTTGTTTTTCAACAATTGCTTCAGTGCAATTTGGAGTTCTTTTTTCAGTATCATTGGTTCTTGATCATATGCTACCTCTTGAAAAATTTGAACAGTGACAAATTCTTATTTGTGTGGTGACTATGTATCCCTTCCATCTTCTTTTGATGCTTCTTGCTTGCATTGTTCAATATTTTGCCCATAGAATCCTTCATATTGCAATTTGAGGCTTAAATTTTTTCTTCAGTTCTTTCAACTTAAGAAATGCTGAACATATTCTTCTCTTTTGGTTTTCTAATTCTAGGTCTTTGCACACTTCATTGTAATACTTTAATTTGTCTTTTGAGCTGCCCTTTGAAATCTTTTGTTCAGCTCTTTCATTTCAGAAATGATGACATTTCTTTCATCAGCTATTCTCCATCCAAGAGCAAGTTTCAGTGTCTCTTCTGGCATCCATTTTGGTTTTTTCTTTCTTTCCTGACTTTTTAATGACCATTTGCTCTCTTCATGTATGATGTTCTTGATATCATCCCACAACTCATCTGGTCTTTGGTCACTGGTGTTCAGTGCATCAAATCTGTTCCTCAAATGACCTCAAAATTCAGGTGTGATATAATCAAGGTCATATTTTGGCTCTCATGGATTGTTTCAATTTTCTTTAGCTTCAACTTGAACTTGCATATGAGCAATTAATAGCCTGTTTTACAGTCAGCTCCTGGAATTGTTTTGACTGAAGATATTCAGCTTCTCCATTGCTTTTTTCCATAGATAGTGGATCTGATTCCTGTGTGTTCCATCTGGTGAGGTCCACGTGTATAACTGCCATTTATGTTGTCCAAAAAATGGTATTTGCAATGAGTAAGTTGTCTTGCAAAATCTATCATATGATCTCTGGCATCATTTCTATCACCAAGGCCATATTTTCCAACTACTGATGCTGCTTCTTTGTTTACAGCTTTCACATTCCAATCACCAGTAATCATCAGTGCATCTTGATTGCATGTTTGGTCAATTTCAGACTGCAGAAATTAGTAACAATCTTTAATTTCATTGTCTTTGGCTTAAGTGGTTGGTGTATAAATTTGAATAATAGTATTGCCTGGTCTTCCTTGTAGTTGTAAAGGAGCTCTGATGACACAGTGTCAAAGGCAGTTGATTGCTAGCCAGAAGGTTGGTGGTTCAAACCCATCAACCAGTCTGCAGAAGGAAGATGGGGCAATCTACTTCCATAAAGATTTACCACTTTGGAAACCCAGTGGGGGTTGCTGTGAGTCAGAATCTACTCGAAGGCAGTGGTTTTTGTGCCTCATGATCTCTACTATACCTGAACCCATCTCTGCAACCACTATGTCAATCCATCTTGTTGTGGGCCTTCCCCTTTACCATTGACCCACTACTTTACCAATGATGACATCCTTCTCCAGAGAATGGTCCTTTCTAACAGCATGATCAAAGTAGGTGAGACAAAGTCAGGGCATTCTCACTTCCAAGGAGCATTCTGGCTGCACTTCCTCCAGGAAAGATTTGTTAGTTCTTTTAGCAGTCCATGGTACTTTCAGCATGTTCACCAACACTGCAACTCAAAAGCATCAACTCTTCTTCAGTCTTCCTTATTCATTGTCCAGCTCTCACATGCATATTAGGTGATTGAAAATGCCATGGCTTGTGTCAGGCACATTTCAGTTTTCAAGGAGATATCTTTGTTCTTCAGCACTTTAAAAGAGGTCTTTTACAACAGATTTTCCCAATGCAATACATCTTTTGATATCTTGACTGCTGCTTCCATTGGTGTTGATTGTAGAAACAAGTAATATGAAATCTTCGAAAACTTCAATCTTTTTTCCATCATAATGCTGCTTATTGGTCCATTTGTGAAAATTTTTGTTTTCTTTATATTGAGGTGTAATCCACACTGCAGACTATAGTCTTTAATATTCATCAGTAATTGCACTAAGTCATCCTCACTTTCAGCAAGCATAGGCATATGGATATTATCCTATCACTGTGTGGTAGTTAAGGTTATGTGTCAACTTGGTTGGGCCTGGTTTCAAGTGGCTGGGCAGCTGGATGTAGTTATTCCCCATGGTGAGATTGGTAATCAGCCCCATGGTAGAATCTACTGGAAGAGTTGAGTAGTTGCCTTAGGGATGTGGTCTGCTTCCAGTATATAAGAAGCAACTTCTAGACAGTCTCTAGCTTTTGGCATGCTTGAATCTGTCATGTAGTTGAGTAATCATTCAGCAACCTTCCATGTTGTCTGCCAATCTGGGGACTCTTAATGGACTTGAATCAATGGCCTGCCATATGGTTTGGTAATATCAGGACTGTTCCTGTTTACTTGTTGACTTTGGGTTTGTCAGTCTCAGCATCAAGCAGTTGCCTGAGTGAAGAAAGTCTCCAGCTTCAGTGGGCCACGAGCAAGAGGCAGAGCTGAAGTCCAAGGATGAGGGGCTTTCACCCAGTCCCTAGGGCCTGGTGCTTTGAACTTGGACTTCTAGCCTCCAAAATTGTAAGATAAACACCGGTTTGTTCAAGCCTTACAACCTGTGGTATTTCTGTCAGAAACCAAAACTTACTGACAGAATTGTACTTCATGATAGATCTTGAAACATTCTTTGTGACAATAAATCTGACACCAATCTTCTTCAATTTGTCATTCCCGGTATAGTAGACCATATGACTGTCTGATTCAAAATGGCCAATGCCAGTCCATTTCAGCACACTAATGCCTAAGATATAGATCTTTATGCATTCTATTTCATTTTTGACAACTTCCAATTTTCCTAGATTCATACTTCGTTCATTGCATGTTCCAATTATTAATGAATGCTTGCAGCTTTTTCTTCCCATTTTGAATTGTATTCCATCAGTAACTGAGGTCCTCAAAACTGTACTCCATGCATGTAGTTAAGGTCAACTCTACTTTGAGAAGGCAGATCTTCCTCAGCCATATTTTGAGTGCCTTCTGAACTGAAGGGCTTATCTTCTGGCACTATATCTGACAGTGTTTCACTGCTATTCATTAAGTTTTCCAGTAATTTATCAGGCAGTATTTCACTGCTATTGAAAAGGTTTTCATTGGTCAGTGTTTTCAGAAGTGGATGGCTCTGTGCTTCTTCCTTCTAGCCTTATAGCAATATGCAAGGCATGACAGTACAACAAATTGACAGATGACTG
>NW_006922004.1:952388-956211 GCF_000298275.1 Orycteropus afer afer | reverse complement strand
CCTCATGATGAGATCTGATATAAAGTAATCATTTCTATGATGAGATCTGCTATGAGCATCCAATCAATTGAAATGCAGTTTCCTCGAGGATGTGGTCTGCATCCAATATATATATGGATGTTCTGGCTCAGCTCTCTGCTTTTTGCTTACTCTGTATCCTGCATCTGGCTTGTCATCATCTGACCTCCAGTTCTTTGGACTTGAGTCAACGGCCTGCCATGTTGCCTGCCAGTCTTGGGATTCATTAGCCTGTGCAGCCTGTGAACCAGCAGCCTGCCATCTTACCTGCTGACCTTGGATTCATTAACCTCTGTAGCCCATGAGTCAGCAGCTTGCTCTCTGACCTGCCATTCATAGATTCATCAGCCCTGCAGCTACATGAGTCAGGAGAATTCTCCAGCCTGACATCTGACCCATGGCCTTGGGATTTGCCAGTCTCAACAACTACATGAGTGGTTTCCTTGAGATCAGTCTCTCTCTCTCTCTCCCTCCCTCCCTCCGTGTGTGTGTGTGTGTGTGTGTGTGTGTTTAAAAGTTTTGAGAGCCTTGCAGAAAAGATGTGGTAAGTTGGAGTTGGTGGATTTTCTTCAGTAAACATCAATTCACCAACGAAAGCATGAGATTTAATTAGGAGAATCTATTAGTTATCTGTTATCTGTTTATCACTTGACTGCTCAAGGGTTGCTGCATATTAGTATGCATCTTTAGCAAATGGGACAAATGAATCAAATTAGATCCAGTGTAGTAAACTCCTGTCTAATGTATCTCAGGATAAAGCTTCATTGCTAGGTTTTCCTGTGTAAGATAGGGAGAATTTAGCTATATTACTAAATTATCAAGAACATTAAAAGAATGGCAGGAATCTGAAAGATGGAAATATTCATGATTCATTTTAACTGCTGAAAAGATAATTCCTTATTAATTTTTGGAACACTAATTTCTGTTCCCATTGCTTTCAAAAAGAAATTGTGGCAACTTAAAATGATAGGTGTTATTTACATATCTGACTATATATAGTGTTAAAAAACTACCATTTATGCCTTGGATAACAAGATGCTTCTTGGATAGCAAATATATTATGAAGATGTGATGTAATTGAATGGTATACACTTACAAGCCAATTTTGAGGGAACTTTTTGTATTCCATTTTAGGATATATGTGATATGATTCTTATTTTTAGAATCATATTTTCATCTCAAGAAATGACAAATTTAATCCTCTTCTAATCCTCAAGGGGACCCTTTTTACATGATATATTTCTTGGATGGCACTATTCCAAGTTAAGTGCATGACCAGCATACAAATAATTTGCAATGCATCATACATTTTCAAAGTACTTTAATAGCATCTATCCTATCTGCTTTGGGGTCTGAGGTTAAATAATGTATTCTGATGATATTTTTACTTCTCAATCTGATTCAGGATACATACTTCATGTCAGCGTGAATTTCCCTTCCAGGTTAGTGGCAGTGATGCATGATATAGCACGATATTTAGATAATATAGAAATGACTATAATCTTTTCTAGTTTTATAACTAGTAGCCAAAGATTGAGTATGTAGAGAAAAACATAATAGTAATTTTTATGGAGACTCTATTATACGATAGTGCAGATAAATGATTCAAGATTAAGTTTAGATCCTAAAATAATTTTAAGATTTTAGTATCAAAGTATTCATCTACTGTAGAAACCAATGATATGTTCATTTAAAAAATGAAAAAATACTTAGTTACATCAGAAATAAGAAAAAGAACGAAAGAGTGCTAATTGAAGAAATAGTGGCTAAGTATTTTCCAAAAGTTATTAAAAGACTTAATATAAGATACAAGAAACTTGACACAAAAAACTCAGGGAACTCCAAGTAGAATAACTACTAAGAAATTTCAACTAAGCCCATCATACTCAAACTGTTAGTAACCACAGGTAATCAGCAAAATCTGACAGCAGCTAGAAAAGGAAATAAAGCTAAAAGATCAAAATAAAATAAAATTTTGGACAATTTTTCAATGGAAAACATGGAATCTAGAAGAAAATGGAAAACCATCTTTAAGTTTTGACAGAAAACGAACAAAAATAGCAAAACAAATAGAAAAGGAAAAGTCAATGGAATTAAATTGTTTTAAAATCATAAAGTTCTTATATTCTTATGTCACTTGTAAATTGATAAATGTATTAATATGATATGTAAAATATATACTAAGATCCTACAGTGCTTATTGTAAGTTTTAAGCTAATTATAAAATAATATATAAGATAATCACTGAAACAATTACACCTACTCCTCACTTATCTTGTTATCCAACATTTCACATTTACAATAGTGAAAAATCTACTACCCAGCTGTTTTATTTTATTTATTTAAGTTTTTATTGTGACTTGGGTGAAAGTTTACAGAGCAAATTCATTTTCCATACCGTAGTTCATACACATTTTGTCTCATGACATTGACTGCAATTCCCGTAATATAATAGCTCTCTTCTCACTTCCTCCCCACAGTTACCTCTTCCCTGTGTCTTTCCCTCCCATGCACTCTCACTCCCAGAGCTGTCTCCCTGTGCCAACACTGCCCCTCTGTTCTCCCACAATTGTCACTCCAAGGAGTGTATCTATCTGATGTAAATGTTCACCTCATATGCCTGTCTATTGTTTGGCTGGAAGCCACAGAAGTGAGTTCAGTTCCAGACCTGAAGCATGGCTAGAGGCTGTAGTCTCAGGGGTCTCACCAGGCCCTATCAGACCAGCAAACGTGGTCTTTTTTTTTTTTTTTTTAATGATTTTGAGTTTTGTTCCACATTTTTCTCCCACTCTATCCAGGATCTCCTGCACCAAGCCAGCTCCAAGTGATTGACAGTGGTAGCTGGGCACCATGTAGTTCTGGTCTCATGGTACCCAACTATTTTGAGCATTAATTAGCATGTCTGCCAGTGTAGACACCAAGGTTCTAGGCAAGAGTAATGATGGCTGTGATGATTAAGGTTATATGTCAATTTGGCTGGGCCATGATGCTCAGTGGTTTGGCAGTTATGCAATGATGTAATCTGACAGTTATGTAATAATGTAGTCTTTCTCCATTTTCACATAACGTTGATTTTCACGTGGTGACCTGGTCTTGGAACCTGACTATGTCGATAAGTGAAATAACGTATAAAATAATGTATGATAAAAAATGAATAAATCAGAAAATAGTATTAAAAATACCCCAAAACCTTGATTAGTCCAAAAAAAGAGGAAATAAAGCAGCAAAGAACAGATGGGATGATAGAAAAAAAAAAACATATACCCAATTTTACCAATTAGTAAATACATTAAATGTAATGGAATAAAAATGATTATTGGCAATCAAAGATTGCCATTCAAAAAACAACTATCTGTTTTCTACTACTACAAGTACAACATGTTTTAATATAAGATCATGGAAAAGCAGAAAGTTAAAAAATGGAAAAGAAAAGACATGTACTAGGGACACTAACCAAGATAAAATAAAGTCATATTAATATAGATAAAAAGGATTTAAGAAAATAAATATTTCTAGAGATAACTTGAAACATTTCATAATAACAAAAATTCAATTTAACAACAACAACAAAAAAATAGCAATCCTTCATTTGTCTGCACCTAATAACATAGCTTCAAAACAAAGCAAAATCTGATGTGGTAATTGTGTGTCAACTTACCTGGTTTTGAGTGGGTGGGCAGTTGGATGTATTTATTCCCCATAATGATACTGGTAATCAACTCCATGGTGGGACATACTGGGGCAGCTGAGTAATTGCCTTAGAGATGTGGTCTACTTCCAGAATATAAGAAGAAGCATTGAGAAA
>NW_006922004.1:951165-951958 GCF_000298275.1 Orycteropus afer afer | reverse complement strand
AACAACTACAGAAAAACCAAACTCACTGCTGTCGAGTCAATCCCAACTCATAGTAACCCCTCCTTAGGCTTCTGAGGTGGTATCTCTACAGAAATAGATTGCCCAATCTTCCTTCTGAGGAGTGGCTGGTGCGTTTGAACCACCAGCCTTCTGCTTATCAGTCAAATGCCTTAGGCACAACAGTCCCAAGATTATCAAGTAACACAGCAGGCCACTAGTTAAACAGTCCCAAGATCCATAGGCAATATGGCTGACCACAGATGACTTGGCCAAATGTAGGATCCAGATGTGCCAAGAAGCTAGAGACCTTTCTCAAAACTTGTTATATCCTGGAAGCAGATCACATCCCTAAGGCAGCAACTTAGCTGTTCACAGTAGATTCCACCATGGAGTTGATTACCACTCTCATCATGGGGAATAACTCTATCCAGCTGCCCAGCCACTCAAAACCAGCCATGGCCACACTGACACACAACTTAGCTGCCACATCTGGTAAATCTAAAAAGAGAAAACAGAAACCCAATATTTTAGTTAGAAATTTGAAACACTTTTCTCCATAACTGATAGAACAAGCAGACAAAAAAAGTCAAAGATTAGAAAGCAGAAGTAAAATTGTCATTATTAGAAGTAAAATTGTCATTATTTACAAATGACACTGACTAAAGAATTAAAAAGATTCTAAAATATCCTAATAAAATTAAAAAGTAAATTGAAGAAAGTTGATGGAAAAGTATCCATATAAAAATAATATAATTTGTTATATAAAAGCAGTGAACAAATAGAACACGAAATT
>NW_006922004.1:937904-951047 GCF_000298275.1 Orycteropus afer afer | reverse complement strand
TTTTGAAGTTGACATACTGATTGTAATATATGTGTGGAAATACAAAGGGCTTATAGTAGTCAATGTTATGGAACAAATTTAGAGGATTTATACTAAGAAATCGCATGACTTACTATGAAGATATGGTAATTAAGACAGTTTGGGGCTTTGATAGAAGCATAGATAAATTGAATAGTAGAATACATTAATTGATCACAAAAACTGTCCTAATATGTTTTTTCCTGACATATGATCTCATTGCAACTCAATGAGAATAGGATGGTATTTTCAGCAAAATTGTTTAAAAAATTGAATCAATAGGGCAAAAGAAACAACCCCTAATCCCTACCTCATGCCAAACAAATATTAATTTGAGATGGATCATGAACATCAATGCACAAAGTGAAAAAAAAAAGAAAAATTTCTTAAAGAAAATGTTTTTGATGACCTTCTGATAGTCATGAGAAGCACTAACTATTTTAAAAAATGATTAATCAATTGAACTTTCTTAAAATTAAGAGACACAGACAACAGCATTATAAGAGTGAAATAAGTCACAGACTGGCAGAAGATATCTCCAATGTTTATATCTGACAAAGGATTCATGTCCAGAATACATAAGGAACTCTAATGAAACAAAGAAAAAAAGGCTGATAATTTTAATAAAAAATGGACAAACAAGTTGAAAAAGTACCTCACAAAAGATATCCAAATATCCGATAAGCTTATTTAAAGGTGCTTAGTATTATTATTCATAAGAAAAATGTAAATTCAAATTACAAAATGGCTAAAATTGTAAGACATAGAATACCTAGTGCTGGCAAGGATGTAAGCAAAGCAAACTCTCATATACTATTACTGGGACATCAGTTGGTACAATCTTTTAGGAAAGTATTTTGACAGGATCTACTAATGTTAAACATACATGTACCTTAAAGCTTAACAATTCTACTCATTATATACCCAAGAGATATGAAGGCTTGTTTCACTAAAAGACATATAGAAGAAGGATAATAATAGCATTATTAATAATAGCCCCAAACTGGCACAATCTAAATGTTGACCAATAGTAATAGAATAAAATAAATAAATAAAAAGAAAACCTCACTGCCATCAAGTTAATTTCAACTCTTAGTGACCCCTCCTATAAGATTCTGAGGTGGTATCTCTATGGAAGTAGATTGCCCAGTCTTCCTTCTGAGGAATGGCTGGTGGGTTTGAACTGCCATCCTTCTGGTTA
The DNA here is from genome assembly GCF_000298275.1 of Orycteropus afer afer. Lineage (NCBI taxonomy): Eukaryota > Metazoa > Chordata > Mammalia > Tubulidentata > Orycteropodidae > Orycteropus > Orycteropus afer. Next base: position 949,828 of record NW_006922004.1, on the reverse strand, counting down.
GCAGTCAAAAGCTTTAGGCACTATGCCATCAGAGCTCCCAGTAACAGAATGGATAAAAAATAATAATACATTCATACTACAGAAATCTACATAACATTGAACCTGAGCAAACTATTAATTCACACAAACTCATTGTTAGATCTCACAGACATGATAGGGAGCCAAAGAAGCCAAACACTAAAGAGTAATAATGAATGACTGAATCTACATAAAATTCAAAACCGGCAAATTTACTGTATTTTTTCACAAAACAGCACACCCATGTAAATAACACACACACACAGACATATATAATGGGTGGAAATTAATGAAGTTATGTTAAAAAGTTCTGGAATAACAAGCCCATGCTTGCACAGTGTATGTTTTGTGACATTTCCAGATGTGAATTTTGGCTTCATTCACCCACATACAGTAGTTTGAAAATGTTACTTTAGATCATATTTGGTTAATAAAAGTATAAGCTATGGTCAAGAAGTCATAGATAGAGTTTGGGAGTACCCTGGTAATTGGAAAATAAAGAACTGAAACTGGACATTTGCTCTGGACCAGGAAAGAGTGGTAGAGTTCCTTGTAGCTAATCTGCACCCAGGTACATTGCACTGGAAACAGACAAAGGGTCAGACAGATGGTTGCATGGAGTGTAGCCTAAGCATAAGCATAGTGGCAGGCAGAGGTTGTTTTTTGCACACACCCGGGTCCCATGGTGTTAGCCCCACATGAAGGTGAGCAGAAGGATGGTGCAGGTGAGGGCATGCACTTCCCCAGTGTGACCTGTTTCATCCAAGGGAGAGATGCACAATCCCTCTGCACCAGTAGCTCTCACACCCACCCAACAGCATCCACAGAGGTGGGAGATTTAAGTAGCCCAAGCATAATGGCCAGCCAGTCAAATGACAGAGTGGAATGCTCACAGCTGTGGTGTGGGTGTACCGGCCTTGCCCACTGGAGTGGTCTCTCTGGCCCATGGTGCACAGATCTGTGTATCTCCTCAACTGAGTCTGGCTGCTCTGACAAAGGCTGCTTCCAGGGCAGAAAAAGCAATTTATTCCAGCATTGGAGAAAGTGGTTTACAGAGCAAGAAAAGAATCATGCTGTGAGAGGAGCTACTTTAGAAACTTAAAGTTAGGCTGGTGAAGTTCTGCTGTTGACAACCAAATCTTTGCATCAATAGGAACCAAGATGAAAACTTAACATTAAATCAGTCAAATAGGAAAAAAAAAGGAATAGAAATAATCAACATGTAAAAAATATTAGTATAATGCGCTTATGAAAGTAACATGCAGGGATTGTATGGTATACAAAAATATGTAATATGCACATTATCTGTGTAAAAATACAGTAATTTATGGTTGGACTGATAGTTACCTTGGGGAGTAGATAAACTGAGTGGGAGGAGGAAGAATTGAGCCAACTAAAGTGCTAGGAAATATTCTATATCTTAATCTAATATATACATATATGTATATATATGGCTCTCGGAAGGAAGGCTGGGCAATCTACTTCTGCAGTGATACTTCCTCAGAAACCCAAGGAGGGGTCGCTATGAGTCGGGTCTGACTTGACGGTACATAACAACAACAACACATATATGGCTATGTACACACTCTTGTGCTGCTTAACATCCACAATACTTTCTGTGAATTAGGACATTAAATGACTTGGACACTGTGTGAGCACCACATTATAATATATAGGTGGTCCTCAGATTATGAAAGAATCCCATTCCTAAATCTATCTTTAAGTCAAATTTGTATGTAAGTCAGAATGGCTTGTATTTGGTATCAGTTAGCCAAATGCTTGTCTTAGTAAATAGTGTACCTGCCTATGCATAAAAAAATTAAAGATACACTAAAACATTTTAACATAATAATACAATGATGGTAAGAATAATAATGTTTTGATGTTTGTCACAAAGTAGCACTTGTTTTTTATTGTTAACCATTTATACATACATCGAATTTTTGATATAAAAGGGTTTATGGAAGTTGGGACCATGGGCACGTATGCAGTTAGATGTTGCTTGAACGGAAGTTATGCAGTGTATGACTATATATGTATGTATGTATATATGATATAGCTGTACACATAATATTTGGACACTTTAATATATGTATTTATATAAACTATACAGAAAAGTGTAGGTGTAAACATAGTCTGAAAAATACTTTCAAAGTTACTTTTCAAAATTCCCCTTCTGTTGTCATAGGTGGAACTCTGGTAGCATAGTGCCTAAGGCACTTGACTGCTAACCAGAAGGCTGGTGGTTCAAACCCACCAGCCACTCCTCAGAAGGAAATTTAAGCAATCTACTTCCATAGTGATACTGCCTCAGAAACCCAAGGAGGGGTTGCTATGAGTCGGATCTGACTGGACAGCAGTGAGTTTGGTTTTGTTTTTGTGTTGTCATATGTACTTCTTTACATATGGGGGGGAAATCACGTGACTATACTCTGGTGAGTTATTATTCAGGGAAAAGAAGTAATTTCTTCAAAATTTAAATTTAACTTTTCTTGAATGTTAGCTATGACATTACTGTAGTAGTTCTACTGAGAAGCACAAACTGAATATGAAGACTTCAACTTCCCATTGGTATGTAAGTTTTGGTCCTTTTTATTTCACAATTTTAATTTTATTACTAAATAATGTCTACTTTATTTTAATTATTTTTCCTCATTTTAATATCAAAAATGTTAAAATCATATGTGGCTGATTATTTTCATCATCAGTCTTATACATAAAGAGATCTTATTTTTTTAGAAAAATATTGTATCTGTTGAATAGTGCTGCTTTTTAGTTTTCTTGCATGATCACATTACAGAACACAACATCTTTTATTGACATAATTTGTTTTGTCAAGCTTCAGAAACATTAGGTTCATTGATATATTGCTGCTGTTGTTTCTGTGTCATATTATAACCCATGGGACCAATGAGCAGCTCTCATAGGTTTGTCCCTTGGGGCATTATATCAATGTAATTAATTCTCATCTTAAATCTTTTCATCTGCTGTCAGCCAAGAAATAGCTAGAAAAAGGTAATTCGCCAAAAGCTTGTGGACCTTAGACGACAAATTGATGAATGTAAAGTTGAGGCTCAAGTACTGTCTTTTATTCTCGTTACACAGTCTGTGCCCTGGAACAGCTGTCAATCACACACATCATGGACTACTCAACCTCAGAGGGAGAGATGAATGTCTGTACAAAACTGAGGATTTGAAATCCCAAGATAAGAGCTGTAAAAGCATGCTTTCTCCCATAAGAACTGTAGTTGATCTACCATTTTAATCTTCACAAAAATTCTCAAAATCCATATTATAGTAGCTTTGGGAAGGAATGGGGGATTGTAATAGAAAATAGGGAGACACCTTTTTTTTTTTTTATATGAGAAATAAAATTAAGCAGATGATTCGTGATCCAGTTATTACTAGAAAGTTTTAATTTTCCTTTCTTGTTTTAAGTACCAAAATTAGAGCATAATATTTGCCGAAAATTTAGGCTTACTTTTCAGTTATTGATAGGTAGAAAATAATGATCGGAAGATAGTTATTTCATCACTATAACACAGATTTATTATTTTTTTTCCTCTCTGCCCAGAGTCCTTGGACCCAGTTTAGATACAAGCCTTGTCATTACTATACATAGTTATCATAATGGACCTCTGAGTTAAACCATGGCACTAGTTGAGTTTATTTGAGTTTTCATGAGAAAAGTAACTGACTTAAAAAGAAAAGGGTCTTCATTGTTTCTCTTTTTCTCTCAACACTCTTAATTTAACTACTCTGTAATACTAGGTGAGTTTCTTAAACTCTCTGAACTTTGGTTTTCCCTCATCTAAATTTGGGATTTACAATTATGAGACTTATGATCTAAAGCACTTGGCATATAACAAGTGCTCAATATATAGTGGTTATCAGTTTTCTTTCTCTCTCTCACTCTTTCTTTCTTCCTTCCCTCCCTCCCACTTCCTACCTCTCTCCTTTCTCTTTCTTTTACTGACAATTGCTCTAGAGTACCCAGTTTGTAAACTAGGGACTAAGCTTCACAGGAAGGGAGCTAAAGAAATGAATAAATAATTAACTTTTGACCTGGGATAACAGATGAGTAATGGCAAGACGAGCTATGGCTAGGAAAGATAGCAGACTGAAAACTCTATTAATAAATACAAATCAGGTGGGCTTGAGTCTGAATATGCATCATTCTATTTTAAAAGTCCATGTTCTACTTCCTTTGGTAAAATAGGACATTGTTCATCTTAAATTGATCCAACTGCGTTATTCTCTGAAAGCACATAAACTGTTTGAGACATGTATGTATTGGGAAATATTATCAGTAAGTTGTAATTCTCCCTAAGATACCTATTAATATGAATTGATAAAACTCCCCAGACCATCCAAACATTTGAGAGTATAGTTGTGATACCCAAAAGAAACCAAAAAGTTTCCAAATTTAAATATAGTTATGGCAGGGACTCCCCATCTATTTCACTGTTCTTTGTTTGGTTTGAGTTGACTCTAGAATACATATATTTCTTTTTCATTTGCCTTTTACCATTATAAGCAGAAGCTAGGATGGAGTGTATTGGCCAAAATATCCTGTATGGTAAAGGGGAAACTTGCTTTGGCAGACATCCATACCCAAGTCTTTTAAAAGAGACAACATTGACAGAGAAACTTATAGTGTAGTTGGAAGTAATTTTTTAATCAGAATTGCTTTGAGTTTGGGTGTGATCCAGGAATATTTCCATTTTAAGAAGTTTTAAGTTTAAATAACAAAAGAAGTAAAAACTAATTTTTCAATCCTGACAGTCTGACACAGAATATTCTTCGTGGATTCATGCTTCATTGAGCTTCTGAAGGTTTCATATGTCAGTGGATATTTTTCACAAGACAAAGGCCTTGGTTAGGACTTGAAAACAAGAGCATCTTAAACTCATGTTTCATGCCTTACTCATCTTGACTTTCCAAGACCCTTGTATGCATACAGTTCCTCCTATATACCAAACTAAACCAAACCAAACTCACTACCATTAAGTGAATTTCGACTCATAGTGATCCTTCCTTGGGTTTCAGAAGTAGATTGCCCAACCTTCCTTCTGAGGAGTGGCTGGTGGGTTTGAACGGCCAGCCTTCTGGTTAGCAGTCAAATGCCTTAGGCACTACACCACCAGAGCTCCTTCTATATAGTAAAGCCAAAAAAAAAAAAAAAAAAAAAAACACTACCATCCAGTCAGTTCTGGCTCATAGCGACCCCCATTGGGTTTCCAAGGCTATAAATTTTTTTGGAAGTAGATTGTCTCATCCTCCTCCCTTGGAGCAACTGGTAAGTTTGAACCATTGATCATCTGGTAAGCAGACGAATGCCTTACCCCCCGTGCCACCAGAGCTCCTTTCTATATACTAAGCACACAATAAATTAATCTTTATTTATGAAAATCTGTATGAAGGAATAAGGAGCACTGATGGTACAGTGCCTAACGCATTTCAACTGCTAACTAGAAGGCTGGTAGTTCAAACACACCAGCTGCTCCCCAGAAGGAAGATGGGGCTCTGTACAGATTTATCCTATGAATTGGAATCTACTCAATAGCAGTGAGTTTGGTTTTGGTCTGGTTTGGTATGAAGGAATGAGTAGATAAGTGAAGGACAATGAGGATAGTCTATAATTTGTTAATACCAAAGTTCCATACAATTGTGAAAGGTAACTAATATGTTTACAATTTCTCTTTCTTTCCCATTTGTTGTTTTGATCATCAAGACCATAGCTGCTACTCCTCTATGAGATCAAAGGATAAAGATATTTCTTATACTTTTACTTTTGAAAGGCAAATGTTATTCATTTTCTGTTTTATATAAACTCACTGTTATGCAATGGCTGGATCCAGGATGTTGAGTAAATTTACAAAAAGATAAGCAAACAGTAAAATTTTATAGAGCTGTTTACACTCTATCCAGAATTTCAGAGGATAAATTTAACATCTTTATTTCTCCAGTTTCTCACTAGTAATAGGAGGGAAAAGAACAATTAAAATGAAAAAAATCATGTTAATTTAATTGTATTATCAGATTCATAACTGTAATATGCAATAAATAGTATTGACATTAGTAATGATAAAAGGGTGTCACTGAAGATTTAATGGACAGAGAGAATAAAGCACTGACTGTGCATTGCTTGTCTGAATAATATGCCATTTTTGTAATGTGACGATAAGGCCAAAATAGGTAATCAATGTTTGCATTTTAGTGCAAATATTGTATTTAGGTTTATTTGATTTTTTCTTTTTCTTTTTTTTTTGTTTCAAGCACCTCAAAACTTCTTGTGTTAATTATTTAATTGGCATGAAAGCTTCATATATATTTATAAAAGGGAAGGACTAGAAACAAAGGGGCTTACTAAAGAAACTTGATTATTAAGTAGATATGGCCTGAACTTTACCAGTATTACAGATGCTTATGGAGAAACCAGACCACATGATCCTTAGAGATTATGTATCTTAAATTTTTTGAAAACAGCTACTTAAGATTATTTTAAGTACAATCTAAAAAGAATACTGTTAGTTTTCATACAAAATTTTTAAAGCTGAAAGGAAGAGGCAAATGAGAGGTGGCCTGAAACATGTTTCTTTTGAAAGAAGGCAAAATTATTTTACATAGTTATTAAAACCTTCCCAGTTAGTCAAAATTGATAAAGAAGTTGTGTTCAGCAAAGTAACAATTGTGCTTCACAATACAATAAAGAAAATCCTTCCCATTGTTAAGACCAATTATCTTTGTGAGGTAGGAATAAGGATGGTTTTTAAATATCCATTTGTGAATATTTATTGATTTTATTATTTGATAAAAATAAATACTATAAACAAAATAATGGATTTTATTGTTTTAACCTGGAGGTGTGTAGTCAGACATCTATATAAAATAATAAAATGACCCTTATGCATGAGAGTATAAGAAGATTAATGAAGTACAGAAATAGCATATTTTTCTTTATTAAAATATGCAAAAATAATGCTGAAATGAACTGAATTTTTCTTTATCCAATCAAACTAAAGTACTATTTATGCTATGTAATTTTTTTCAGATCTCCAAAGCTGGTGGGCTTTTTACATACTAAGATTAAAACTGTGAGCCAGATAATTATATTTCAGGGAATAAGTTGATAGTATGTTACTACTTAATTATATCAATTCACTTTTAGCTGAACATTTTATCCCTCCTTGTTTCATGTTAGACAGGAGACTGAGGAACAGGAAGTTCCAAAAATCAAAGAGGTAAATGTCAGATAACATTTGTAAACATTAAATTTGCCTTTAGATTTCAGGTAGGCCAATCTTTTTACAGTAATGCCAAAGTAATTAGGGTTTGGATTCAGCTGTGTTAATCTAGATGAAATTACTCTTTTTAATGGCTAACAATTTATCCCTTATCTTGCTAAAAATCCACCACTGCTTGCTAGCACTATTAGTCCTTCATTTCTTTCTCTGTCATCCTTGACTTTCACATACTCTGGTACTTGGGACCTCTTTATCTCAGCTCACAGATAGTTTCTTCTTGGAAAAGTGCTTAGGAAAAATCTACATGAAAGAATATTACCCCAATGAGTATACCATTTTCTTCCTCCAGCGGCAACTGGTTAGCAACTTGGAGGAACTGATTAGCAGATAAACACTTATTTTTTAAGTCACTAAAGGGTGATGGTGATTATTGTTCTATGCCTCACTTAGCTTCATTTATACTGCTTTTGTCAAAGCACCTCCAATATGCTGTTGTTTTGTTTCCAGTGCTTCTTAAAACATAAGGTAAAGGGCAGCCTCAAGTACCTTGAGTCACATTCCCGGTAGCTGCAGCTTCATGAGTGCCAGGTGGATATCAAGGGGCTGCTGGGCATTCTTTGTGATTCACATCTTGAAGGTGCCGTATTGTTCAGTCTATGAGCATTCTCTAAAAACCTACAATTAGGACATTCTGATCAAGCTTCCTTTCCATCCTAAAGTTATTTCAAGAGTGCCTTTTTTCTACTGCCTTTCACAAATATCTCTTTTTTATTTCCTGGATTTATGATTCACTCCAGCTTTCTATCACCTCCTCACCACACCAGTCCAGTTTTTGGATTGGCTGCTTGAAGTAGATGCCCACTCTTCCCTCCTTTCCACTAGCCCAAATACTAGTGTCTTGATCTAGTAGCAACACCAATCTTCCTCTAACCTTCTTGTAGAGTTTACAACAACTACTTTATTCTCTCCATCTGATGGCACAGAGACACTCTACTCGTTAGATGATGCCCATCATTCGTCTGTCAGTTTGTTGTACTGTGGTGGCTTGCATGTTGCTGTGAGGCTGAAGGATATGCCACTGGTATTTCAATTACCAGCAGGTTCACTCATGGTGGACAGGTTTCAATGGAGCTTCCAGACTAAGACGCACTTGGTAGAAGGGTGGGACCATCCACTTATCAAAGAATTGGCAAGTGAAAAGCTTATGAGTAGCAGTGAAATACTGTCTGATATATTACTGGAAAACTTTATAAATAGCCCTGAAACATTGTCTGATACAGTGCTGGAAGATGAGTCCCTAAGGTTGGAAGGCATTCAAAATATGACCGGGGAAGAGCTGCCTCCTCAAAGTAGAGCCACTTTAATGGATGTAGTAAATCTTTCAGGACCTCCATTTGCTGATGTGGCACAACTCAAAATGGGAAGAAACAGCTGCAAGCATCCATTAATAATTGGACCATGGAATGCATGAGGTATGAATCTAGGAAAATTGGAAGTTATCAAAAATGAAATTGAATGCATAAAGATTGATATCTTAGACATTAGTGAGCTGAAATGGACTGGTTTGGGGCATTTTAAATTGGATAACCATATTCTCTACTATGCTGGGAATGACAAATTGAAGAGGAGTGGCATTCATTGTCATAAAGAATGTTTCAAGATCTATCCTGAGGTACAATGTTGTCAGTGATAGGATAATATCCATACGCCTACAAGGAAGACCAATTAATACTACTATTAGTCAAATTTATACACCAACCACAGAGGCCAAAGATGAGGAAATTGAAGATTTTTACCAACTTCTGCAGTCTATAATGATCAAATATGCAGTCAAGATGTGTTAATTGTTACTGGTGGTGATTGGGATGCAAAAGTTGGAAACAAAGAAGAATCACTGGTATTTGGAAAATATGGCCTTGGTGATAGGAATGACACCAGAGATCACATGATATAATTTTGCAAGACCAATGACTTATTCATTGCAAATACAATTTTTCTACAACGTAAATGGCAGTTATACATGTGGACTTTGCCAGATGGAGTACACAGGAATGAGATCAACTACATCTGTGGAAAAAGGTGATGGAGAAGCTCAATATCTTCAGCCAAAACAAGGCCAGGAGCTGACTGTGGAACAGACCATCAACTGCTCATATGCAAGTTCAAGTTGAAGCTGAAGACAATTAAAACAAGTCCATGAGAGACAAAATATGACCTTGATTATAACCCTCCTGAAGTTAGACACCATCTAAAGAATAGATTTGATGCACTGAATACCAGTGACCGAAAACCAGAGGAATTGTGGGATGACATTAAGAAATCATCCATAAGAAAGCAAAAGGTCATTTAAAAGACAGAAAAGGAAGAAAAGACCAAGATGTATGTCAGAAGAAACTCTGAAACTTGCCCTTGAAAGGAGAGTAGCTAAAGAAAATGGAAGAAATGACAAGATAGAAGAGCTGAACAGAATATTTCAAAGAGCAGCTCAAGAAGACAAAGTCAATTATTATAATGAAATATGCAAAGAACTGGAGTTAGAAAACCAAAAGGGAAAGACATACTCTGAATTTCTCAAGCTGAAAGAACTGAAGAAAAATTCAAGCCTTGAGTTGCAATATTGAAAGATTCTATGGGCAAAATATTGAAAGATGCAGGAAACATCAAAAGAAGATGGAAGGAATACAGTCACCATAACAAAAAGAATTGGTCAATGTTCATCCATTTCAGGAGGTGGAATATGATCAAGAACCAATGGTACTGAAGGAAGAAGTCAAAGCTGCACTGAAGGAATTGGCAAAAATAAGGCTCTAGGAATTGATGGAATACCCATTGAGATGTTTCAACAAATGGATGCTGTGCTGGAGGCACTCACTCATCTATGCTAAGAAATTTGGAAGACATCTACCTAGCCAACTGACTAGGAGAGATCCATATTTGTACCCATTCCAAAGAAAGGTGATTCCACAGAATGTGGAAATTATTGAACAATATCATCAATATCACATGCACATAAACATGGTTGAAGCAATATATTGACAAAGTGCTTCAAGAAATGCAAGCTGGATTCAGAAGAGGATGTTGAATGAGGGTTGTCATTGCTGATGCCAGATGGATCTTGGTTGAAAGCAAAGAATATCAGAAAGATGTTTACTTGTGTTTTATTGACTATGCAAAAACATTTGATTTTGTGGGTCATAACAAATTATGGGTAAGATTGAGAAGAATGAGAATTCCAGAACACTTAATTGTGCTCACGAGGAACCTGTACTTAGAAAGGAGGCTATTGTTCAAATAGAACAAGGGGATACTGCATGGTTTAAAATCAGGAATGGAGCATCTCAGGGTTGTATCCTTTCCCATACTTATTCAATCTGTATAGTGAGCAAATAATCTGAAAAGGTGGACTACATGAAGAAGAACATGGCATCAGGATTGGAGGAAGACTCGTTAACAACCTGCGATATGCAGACAACACAACTTTGCTTGCTGAAAGTGAGGATGACTTGAAGCACTTACTGATGGAGATTAAAGATTATAGTCTGTGGTATGGTTTACATCTCAACATAGTTTATCTCGCTGCTCATGATGTGGAAAGAACTTGCTTGTAGACTAAATGTTGAATAAAATTCTTTTGCAATCTTGGTATTAGATACATTGTCCTTTGAAATATTTCTTTCTGCCTAGTACTACTGTCAATGGCCAATTGGATTAAGCCCAAAGATTATTTTATTTCCTCTGCTTCCCTATCAACAGTCTGTTGTTAAAATTGTTTTAGAAACAAATGTCTAAGAACAGAGAGTTCTAAAGGAGCAGCTTACCTACATAAACTTTTCTGTCAGATTTAACATAATTCAAATAACTGTAGCCATTATTATTGTTTCAAATATATCTGTTTCTGGGAGATTTTATGCTGAGTCAATTTGAAATTCTTTTTGTACTACCCCAAGAGTGTTTTAGGTTTATCCTTTAGACAAAGGATACTGTAAGTGGTGACTTAGGGAGAAGGTGTGGCATGATAGAATAAACACTAATATGAAACAAAGATGATGTGGATGCTAATCCAAGTGCTGCTGTCTGTGTGTGTGTGTGGTCAGGAAGGTATCACAGTGTCTGTTTTCACTTGTCAATTTTAATGTTTTTGCCCTCTGGCATCCTGTTGAAGCCTTTGGACCCTTTCTAAGAAATGAATTTTTAAATACACGAAATAAAATACATAGGATTGCTAATATATATATATATATATATTTGTCAAAATATGTACAAAAAATGATATAGTGAGAAAGGTGTCATTTCAAATTAGCTTATTAAATAAGACCTGGTGACAACTCAGTAGATATGGGCATTTATATTTGAAACCTTTGCAACAACTAAACATGATATGAAATACTTATTATTTCTATTGATAAAAAATCATAGGAATTTATAATACCATTGTAGTTTGCTGCTTATGTTAATAACTGAAGGAAATGCTAATAAGTAAGAGGGTAATGAAAATCTGGTGGCCAGATTCAGAACCCTTGGACTAAAAACTCCCCAAGGTCTATAATTTAGCAATTCACTCACGGTGATGTGAATAAAAATTTAAATAATCAATCCTGTAACATCTGAAAATAATATAGAAGGCCATCACAAATATTTTAATTTCCATTTTCTGAGAAC